>NW_027529451.1:3903810-4218613 GCF_008692635.1 Crocuta crocuta
TTAAATCCAAACAGAAGGCTTTATAATTTTTGGCCATTTAGAAATTCTCACATGGCGGGGTAAAACTAATGACTGTCCCATGCACTCCTTTTCCTGGTGCTATCCAGCCCAACTGCACTGTTTGTGCGAAAGAGAGAGGGCATAGAATATCAAGAAACTTTCCTAACACTGCCTGGAGTGTGGATCAGATTGTCCCACAGAGCCTCAAAACAGGCCACAATTTGTGGCAGAGCTGGGAGGTGGGGGTGGCAAGAAAGAGGTCCTGGAAATGCCCAGAAGTCCAGTCCGGAACCAAAGTCAGGGTCTCCCGTACAGTGTTATTTCCGATTGTTCTGATTCTCCCTCCTTTCCTTCTCGCCCTCCTCCCCCTCCTCCTGCTCTCTCTCTTCTTCTCTAATCACATACCTGTCACTTCTGCGTTATTCTTTGTGTTAAAAGAGAGTCCTTAAGTCTAGCCCACACTCAAGGTAAGAGGAATTGGGCTCTATTTCCTGGGGGCTGGGGGGAGTATCAAGGAATTTGTGAGCATTTACTGCAGTCACACCAAATTTATCTTTTTAAATATTTCATGTAAATGGAATCATACAATGTGTGATCTTTGGTGTCCGGCTTCTTCCACTTAGTGTAATGTTTTTGAGATGCATGATGTTTCCAGTGTTGGTAGTTTCTAGCTTTTTATTATCGAGTAGTATTCCATTATACAAATGTGACACATTTTTTTATCTGTTGTTAAAATGTGCTTATATTTTCAGGCCCATTTTAAGAGACACACGTTTTAAGTTTTTTTTTTTTTAATATTTTTATGTTTTTATGTTTATTTAAATAGAGAGAGAGGGAGCGAGCAGGGGAGAGGCAGAGAGAGAGGAAGACAAGAATCCAAAGCAGGTTCTGCACTATCAGTGCAAAGCCTAACATGGGGCTCGAACCCACAAACGTGAGAGCATGACCTGAGCCAAAGTCAGATTCTCAACTGACAGAGCCATCCAGGCACCCTGAGTTTGCCTTTTTTTTAATATGCAGAAACTTTTGAACTGCACATTGTCAAATATTGACTAGGATAAAAAAAGACCTTCTGTGTTATGAAACAGACACTAAAATGTATAAAGTACAACTTTACTGTAAAAGCAAACACCTCAGTTTACATATTCTGGAATTCTTTACATATTCTGTAACATGACTGACATTTGGGCAATAAGATGAGAAACAATATCACCTAATCAGAAGTCTGTGGGTCTTTTATTATATATTGATCACATATACAGGGTTTTCCTCAAGTAACAGAATTTTCTAACTTTATATCCAACAAAATGAATTGAGATAAAAAAAAAAGAGAGAGAGGTTTTGAGGTATTAAACATTGTACAATACACAGGTGGGGAGTAGTTCAGATCCTGTTAGAAAATTTAGTTCTAGGGGTGCCTGGGTGGCTCAATCGGTTAAGCGTCTGATTTTGGCTCAGGTCATGATCACACGGTTTGTGGGTTCGAGCCCCACATCGGGCTCTGTGCTGACAGCTCAGAGCCTGGAGCCTGTTTCAGATTCTGTGTCTCCCTCTCTCTCTCTGACCCTCCTCTCCTCATGCTGTCTCTCTCTCTCTCTCTCTCTCTCTCCTTCTCAGAAATAAATAAAACATTTACATAAATAAATAAAACATTTAAATTTTTTTTTAAAAAAAGAAAATTTAGTTCTATCACTAAATGTCTGGAGTTCTGTTGAGTGAACGGACTTTCTTTGCAAACCAAATTTCTACCCAGAATTTAACTTTAACGTCATATCACTCAGGAACTTAAAACATGGAGCTTTTCACAAGGAACTTGGATGGAGTTTTCTTTGTAGGAAATACTTTTATTTCTCTCTTGCATCTGCCAGAGAAAGAAACAGACTACCCAAAGGCCTTCGTGGATCTGTGAAAGCTTAATCTCATGCCCTGGCGTGACTCCCTTCCATGTGATCTTTCTCCATCAGAGATGGCCACCAAAAACTATCACAGTATCAACTCTGACAATGGGAGCGACAGGGCAAGGACTCAGTCCTGGTGTCAAGAAGACAGACCTAGTCTGAGTCCCAGCGATCCTTGAATCTCCTTCCAGGATTTAGCGTGGGTCAAAACTTAGCAGCTGCTGAATAAATAAATGATGATCTTAGCAGTTCTATTCATAAAGCATACATCACAAAGACGAATAACTTGCTGGTTCCAAATGTCGTACAGAAAACTTGGGCAAGTTACCCTCATGCATTTTTAAGCAGTCAACCTCCAGACCATGAAACTCAAAGTCAACTGTGAGAGGCTACAAGCCTCGTTGCCCCTCCGATACAGGGTGTGGGGGCAGAGTCACTTGGTGGCCTCTTAGCAACTGCACACGATAATCCATGCCCCAGTTCCTATGTGGCCCCCTGGTAGGATGAGGATCGCTGCCTTATTGATTCACTTTTATCTATAGGAATGTGCTTTACGTTTTACATGCAATGAGATGTAGGCAAAAAAGGAATCATTAATTTAATGTTAAATGTCAACTAATATGAAATGAAAATAGACTGTGAACTGTGGTGCTTAATAGCATCTGAGCTACTGGAGGGGGGATAGAGAAGTTTAAAAGTGTTAACCAGGAATGCTAGAGAATCATCAAATAGGGAGGATTTGCCAATTTGGAATGTGAGCCTGGAAATGAACCTTCCTTCTATAAGAACTATAGGACATCCCTCGGCCTCCCCCCACCTATACATGCACGCTCCTTGTTGCCTCTTTTAAATTTCACTTAGGGAAGTTGCTTCCTTCTTATAAAGGTGTCCCATTATAAATACCCAGGCATTCGCTGCTCTGCCAATTTCCAGAACTCTCCATCCCAGAAAACTGTCTTTCTTCCCCTTGTCTCAGACTCCCCATTAAATATGTATTTGATCCTCCCAAAAGATTGATGGCATCAACTTGACATCCGAACCCAGACTTAGAAAGGAGCTTCTCCAGGCACAGGGAGGCTTCTCCAGCTGTTGTTCTATTGAGGAGGGAAGCGATAGAACAAATATTTGTGGCATGCCTACTATGTGTCAGACATAGTCCTAAGCACTGGGGTTGCAGCATAAACATGAAGGATGAGGCCCCTGACCTCACAAAGCTCACATTCAGCAGGTCTATATCAATGTTTGGAGTATACGGAACCCACCTGACCAATGTAGTTGACCTATGAGATTTGCAGATGTAATCTGGGCCTCACTTTCTATTCCACTCACTGGCCAGATCTGATTCACATACACAGATCAGGAATCAATCCTGTCATAGGGCTGTCCACTATGATGTGTGCTGCAGACATCAGTCTCAGTTAATGTGCAGCCAGTGTTACTCTCTGGAGCAACTCCAGAACTTTCTAACAACATTGGAGCTCTGTGAAGTCCTTTGATCTCTCCCAATCACACCCAAGTTTCTGTATATGTAAGACTCAAGGAATATTTTCCATAGTTCTTATACTTAAGGGAAGTTCGATCTACGATACTAGAAAAGTGGTTTGGAATTAAGAGGTGTCCTACTAAAGTTAGTTGGAAGCTTAGAAGTCTAGAGGGATGGCTAAACAATTGGGGGGAATTCAAGGGTAGATACCAAAATATGGAGTCTACTTGCTGGAGCCACAGTCCAGACAGAAGAACCAAGGTAAGAATCAGAGAGCCATAAAGAAAGAGTTACAGAGGGATGGAGTTTAAATGAGAGCAAACTGATAATAAGGAAGCAGAGCTGGGATGGCCAAGCCATTTCCTTGAGCACAGGGGGATTCACAGTCTACTTCATGTACCCAGGGAGGTATAGCAGTCTTCTAAAAGACCAAGGTAGGGGTGCCTGGTGGCTCACTTGGTTAAGCATTGGACTTTGGCTCAGGTCATGATCTCACATCTCATGGTGTTCGAGCCCCACATCAAGCTCTGCGTTGACAGCTCAGAGCCTGGAGCCTGCTTCAGATTCTGTGTCCTCCTCTCTCTGTCCCTCCCCTGCTCATACTCTGAATCTCTCTCTCTCAAAAATAAGTCAACATTAAAAGAAAAATTCTAAAAGACCTAATAGGTAGAAAAGACGCTGAATCAAAGTGAGTGCTTTCTCCATCTTAGGGCTCTTATGTTTCTGCTTGCTGTCACCAAGACTGATATAAATTTGACTTTAGAGGTTTCTATAGCTATATTCCCTATCTACACTTTAGGATCCAAGACCCCCTTCAAATAATAACACAATTAGGAGTGAGAAGTAGAAAAGTGTTCTCGGATGAGCCCAAGTGAGTTGTTTGAGCCAGAGATGACCTAGAAGCTCCTTGTGTTTTGAAGAGGAGGACCGATAGGAATTAGCAGAGACCTGAACAAGGTCAGACTACCTTGTTGCCATTACAGTACAGTCTATTAATCTTTGGAAGAGTGACAGAGTGCTTTATAGTATAAGATACGATAAATGGTTTATATTACACACCCAGTTTGTCAATATTGGGCTGGGGGGAGTAATCCCTGAATCACTAGGAGAATGTGTGCATTCATTCATTGTGCTCACATCTGTTCCTGTGTATCCTGTGATTGCATTCCTCATACAGACAAAGAAACAGGATGATTGAATGGACATATATTTATACACAGGCGGTCATTCAGTCCACCGAAATTAGCACTCACCCTAAGTGTATAATTCGATCATATCACAGAGCAAGAGATAAAAGAGAGATAAGAGAGAAGCAAATGGCTGTTAACATCTAAAAGGAAAAAAAAAAAAGCTGTAACAGATGCTTGAGAGAAAGTTTGTCTCTGCAAACCACTACTGCTCTAGATATTTCTTTCCACAGCATGAATAAAGCACAGGAAGCTATTCTGTCTCCTTTTCCGAAAGGATATCAATGAACTCCAAACAGTCCAAAACCAAGTCTCTATTTGAGTGCCTTAAGTCAAGCAGGTGTATAATGCTGTGTTTATTGAAATCTTACAGGTCTATTGTCCTTTCTGGTTTAGCAAGTGCCCCATGCAACCAATGAGTAAAGGTTCACATTTTCTCTTTACTCGCCGTGCAAGAGACCAGAACCTGAGAGAGGTTCTGTGACCTCACCAACTATTCATTAGCAGACTCAAATGCAATCTTTTAATTTCAAATTATTATTTTCATTATTTTATTCAGGCTTTTAATATAAAATTTTAGTGTATTATGTATGTATATGTTCAACATTGTATATGATAGTAGCTACTGAAAAAAACCACCCTCAGATTGTCTGTGTTCATTATATGGTTTATAGAATTTGAATTCCCAGAGCACATGGAATGGTCCACTTTGTTTCATACAGCTTCATGATGACGTCTGCACTGCACATATACGGGCTCTTGAAGGTGTTGTGAGGTGAAAGCATGGATGCCCGTGTCAATCCACTGTTAATTAAGAGCTTGGCATATAATTTCTGTCATTATTTATCCTGATTAAATTTTATTTTAAGGGGTTTATTTTATTAACTAGCTACTTTTAAAATGGACAAGATGATTTATTTACTTGTTAACTTGATAATTTTTTTTCTTGTTAAGTCATAAATAAAATTATGGAATGAGCCTGGGATGTAGGCAATAACATGAGTGAACTTCAAAAACCTCATATGGAGCAAATGAGGCAAGACTCCAATAAGTGCACATTGTTATTCTTTTTTATATGAAATTCCGGACAGGCAAAAACAACCTACGTCGACTAAGAGAAAAATCAGGGGTTGGGGTTAGGAGATGACATCTAAGGGCAGAAGGGGACTTTATGATGAGATGGAAATATTCTAAATCTTGATTCTGGTGGTAGTTACACGATTACATGCATTTGTCAGAACCCATCAAATTGTACACTGTGAATTGATGATTATGTATGTAATCATACATACATACACCTCACTAACTTTAATTGATAAAGAAAAAGAGACATAAGTTTAATTTTCAATAATAATATCAATATTTATAATGAGTTTTTTATAATGGATTTATAACATTTTTTACAGAAAGATCCTCATTTGGGCCTCACAACAATTCTATGAAGTGAGCATCTTTATTCTTACCATCCTCTTTTCACAAATGATATGACTGAATGTTAAAGAGTTTAAGTAATCTGCTAATAGTAACATAACTAGGAAAATAAAAACTAAGATTTACCCCAAATTCTCAAATGATTCTCTCAACACAAAATTGAATCCCTCCTAAATCTTTCCCAAATAGAACTTTTCATGCAACCCCAGTAAAGATGGATAGTGCAGGAAGCAGCTGATTTTTCAATAAAGCTATTCATACATAGAAACAATATAAAAGCACTTAGCTAGTATTTTAAAGCAGCCTTGAAAATATTTTTGAAAACAAATGGTTCCTTTTAACTTCTGAGGGCTGTGGGTTACAGTTTTGCATATCATGTTTAAGGACTAGTCAAAGGCACAGTCTGTCCTGAAAGCACCTTGCTGTGCATTCCCTCATCCTATAAAAGCCCACAGTCCTCAAGGTCCTTTAAGACCTCTTCTGTGAGGGTTCTAGGATGCACCTTAAATTTAACAGCTTTCTTGAGGGATGGGTGGATGAGTGGGTGGGGAACCCTAATAGAAATGCTTATATCACTTTCAATACCAGTCCCAATGTAGGACACATTAAATAAATTATAAAGAAAAAGAAACATGCATATTGGAATTGTATTCAATAATTGTATTGCTTAGGATAGGTTAGATTATGTCCTCAAAACAATCTCACTCAAATCTAATGGGCTTAAAGCAAGCAACAAAGGGTTCAATTTGTGTGCAGACCATATTTGCTTTGAGTGTTAGTGCGGGCTTTGCTTTACATCAGCTGACTCAGAGAGGCAGCCTACAGAGAGTTTATTATCCAGGACTTCATGGTCACAACATCCATGTCCTGGCCATGCCACTTCCATTCATATTTCATTGACCAAGTGAATCAATCAAATAGGCCATGTTGCTTAACTTTAAGGGTGGTAAGGGATGCAACCCACCAATTGGCCCCAAAGTTTGATAGCCTGTTATTGGTGAATAGAAGCTATGACTACCATATTAGTATGAAAAATCAAATCCTTTAACACTAACATGTTCCTTAAAGTCATACCCATTACAGATTCATCAGGTTTAATGCGGTCATCTTTAAAACGTAAGTTTCCTGGAAAATAAAACAGACCATCAGCAATTAAGGCCTTAGTATGGACAGATTACATTATTTTACTTTCTTTGATAATCATCGGTTTGGATTAGCCTCTGAGGGCAATGGATATTTTGAAGCAGAATGACAGAGTTAATTTGAGAGAAGTGGCATGGAGTGACAGAGCAGTGGAAGGCTGCAGGACCTCAAGGAATCTGGGCATTTACAGGATGAGGGAGTGTAAAACAAGGTGCTTTCAGGACAGACTGTGCCTTTGACTAGCCCTGAAACATGATATGCAAACTGTAACCCACAGCACGTGTAAGTTAAAAGGAGCTCTGAAATGGGGGTAAGAATCGACACAATATTCCCTTGATATGGAAGCCTCTTTCCTTCCAATTCTTTCTCCTGTGCATGTTCCAAGGTCCTCAGGAAATCTTGCCTCTTCTACTTTCCACAGCCTGAAAGCCCTAAGAATCTCAGGCCATCACCATGTCCTTTCTGCCTCATGATATCCCTACTCTGGCCCTCTATTGTTACATTTAAAGATGAAAATAATTATGTAAAGTACTTTCTTTTTCCTCTTCTTCTCTTCTGTACTCTAGATATCTCCATTATGAAATGGTACACTCAGTTTGAAGCAGATAATCTCCCTCCAAGAGATGGAAATGAATATTTGGTCAAAGATTTCGCTGTAACTAGGTCCTCTTTTTTTGACTCTCATTGAATGTCATTTCTTCATGTTTATTTCAAATGCCCACTTCTACGGCCTCTTCCCCAAGGACAGAATTACCCTATGCTTATTGGTATTCTGACAGTTGTCTAAAGGGCCTTTATACTGGTGAAATAAAATCATTCCAGTCAGCATTTTGAGAGATACATCGTGTGTAGAGTGGTTTTCTTATAAAGGAACCACTGGTCTTGTCAGCTTTTTTTACCTCTTCGTCCCTTCTCTTACTTTTTTTATTTCTTTACTCCTGCCTATCCTTTCAGCCCACAGACAAAGAACAAAAAACTTTCATTTCACTGTTTTCTTATTTGACGTTGAGTGATCTGCCTGTCCCGTTTGAGAAGACATATCTTTCACCGCTCATGCAAAGGTCTCTCTTCGGGTAATAATCTCCATAAGGAGGCAACCCAATCGAGAAACTAAACGCAGCTTTGAAGATAACTTGTATGTTCACATAACTCTTTGTACACCGGGGCATCTGTTAGATATTTGTCGTGAGCATTCTGATAGCGGGACTTGTCCCTTGTGCCTTGTCAGGATGAGCAAAGCCTCCCTTGTCCCCTGACAAGGCCATTTCCTGCTCTTTTCTCATGAGGTGCTGGCCACACTCCTCACTTCTCCCCCTTGCATTGCCAGGTCAGAGCAGCTCACTTGTAAATATTTGTTAAGGTGCGGGGCGCCTGGGTGGCTCAGTAGGTTAAGCCTCCAACTTCGTCTCAGGTCACAATTTCCTGGTCTGTGGGTTAGAGCCCTGCGTCGGGCTGTCAACGCACAGCCCTCTTCAGATCCTCTCTCTGCCTCTCCCCGACTTGTGCTTGCTCAACCCGCCTCTCTCTCAAAATAAACAAACATTTAAAAAATATATTTGTGGGGCGCCTGGGTGGCTTAGTCGGTTAAGCGTCCGACTTTCAGTTAGGTCATGATCTCGCGGTTTGTGGGTTCGAGCCCCGCGTCGGGCTATGTGCTGACTGACAGCTCAGAGCCCGGAGCCTGTTTCAGTCTGTGGCTCCCTCTCTCTCTGACCCTCCCCTGCTCACGCTGTCTCTCTCTCTCTCTCCTAGAAATAAATAAAAAGTATTTTTAAAAAAATTACATCAAATGAGACCAACTTTAGTTGGTCATATGACTGATTGTCATATGACAATCAGTGGGGGACTAGGGAAGAAAGGTCATTCTGAGGAGACAGTTCCGCTTTAACTTCAAATTCTTCAATGACATTACACATAGGTTAAATAAATGTGTATAGTTGGCATAAACAAACAAACAGAATATGAGATAAATGCCCTCCCTAGTGAAGAGAAGGAATAATTTTCAGCCTAAAATAGAGAAGAAGGTAGAAACTTGAGTCATATGAACTTCCTCTGGAATCCCAGTTCCCTTGCTTACCAGTTTTATGGCTTTAGTAAGTCACTTAATCCTCCTGACCTCATACTCCTTATCAGTAAAATGGGACTCATTCATAATTACTTTGTAGAGAAACAATGTGTTCAATACATTGGCACAGGGCAATTCTTCAGTCAATGGCAGCTGTGAGGGTTACAGTGTTGGATTTATAACACAAGATAACCATAATGCTATCCTCCGAGCTAAGCACTGTTCATATTATGTTATTTAATTCTGTCAAGGGCACTATAAAGAAATGCTGTTAATATCATTTTATAGATGTAAAAACCCAGTTTTACAGTGTGCAGTAACTTACCAAATGTCACCGAAATGAGGACTAGTATTCTCAAGCAGATCTTCTGGTGAATAGTTTCAAATACTGCTTGTCAAATATGAACGAGCGCAGGAATCCCCAGATTTTACTAAAATGCTAATTGTGATTCAGCGGGTCTGGGGTGGGGTCTGAAATTCTAAATTTCTAAAAAGACCCAGGTGATGCCCAACTGCTAACGACAGCAAGAAGGTAAGCCCAGCCCAGGGTCTTAATATAAATGCTGCACTGGTGATGTATAGTGTTAGGTGAAAGGGGTGAAGGGAAATCACTTTTTAAGTTATGCAAAACTGCTTAAGTTATGCAAAAATGAAAGATGAATATTATAAAGTGCTTTTCTCTGGGGACAGAAATATTAGTGTTATAATTTTCTTTTTTCCCATCTGTTTATTTTCTAGCATACATAAAATCCATGATCCCTAGATTAGTCACCTAGTTACTAAACTAATTATAATTAAGAACAGGGATTTTCCCACTGAAAGAAAGGATTACTTACATATGCACTCTCACCATCTTCTGCTGACTTCATCATCAAGTTTAACAAAAGAAAAGCAAGCAGTCCCATGAGCTATGGGGAAAAAAGTACTTTCCTTCCTTTTGGCAAGAAGGGAGGGCTGACAGATATTGGTGAGCTGAAAAAAGTATGAAATTGATAGTGGATTGACCTGAATAAATTTCCAGTGGGACAGGGTGATGTGATATGAAACACTGAAAACATCCACTTGGATGGTTGTACGTTGAAGAAAGGGACATTTGGGGGATTGTTGAACATTGCCTTTCAGCTAACGTTACCTTTTGGGGGCCTAGAAAAGAACCCCACTAGAGCCGACCAGTCAGAGAGAGGAGGAGCTTATGGAGATCACATCATAGATGGAGTTCTGCTGTAAGTTTGTCTCCCAGTGGAAACAGTTGGTCCACAAATACACCTTGTGATTCTTTCCCGGTTTTTGAATACAGAGTTAAACAAATGGAATCAGGAAGTGGCAGACTCCGCACTGGTTTTCTGCCTGTGAACTGGGGGTCTTTGTGCAGGAAGTACCATGCTCTTTTCCACCACCATGAAAAATCAAGAGCAATACCTTATACAAAGATAAGTGCCACCATGAAAAATTTGAAAGATGCAAGTCTTAGTCCTTCCGATGTCCCCACTTAATGCATCTGGTACTACCGTAGCCCAGCAATCAAGGTGGATACCAACAGTGGTCAGCCATGTTACAGGTATAGACCTTTGATATGATAACAATGAGAATGATACTTCTGTGCTTTTCCTCTCCAAACCCATAACCCCAAGCTGAGAGTGAAAAAAGTCAGACACATCCAAACTGATGGATTCTAAAAATACCTGACCAATATACCTCAAAATCATCAATGTCATGAAAAACAAGGAATGTCTGAGAAACTGTCATGGCAAAGCAGAGCCTAAGGAGAAATGATGACTAAATGTAATGCGGTATCTTGGATGAGATGCTGGAACAGAAAAAGGGCATTAGGTAATAAAGTAAGGAAATGTGAAGAAATGTGGACTTCAGCTAATAATAACATATAAACATTGGTTCATTAATTGTCACAGATTACCATAATAACGGAAGATGCTAATAAAGGGGGATGTTTGTTGAGTACATGGGAGCTTTTTATATATGCTATTTACACAGTTCTCTGTACCTTTAAAACCATTCTAAAACGAAATTTTTTTTTAAAGAGGTGTCTATGAAAATGATTTATAGCTTAATTAGGTGAAGATTCCAGTTATCTCTGCTCTTCCAAGTACAGTAAACTTAATGGAGAAAATCAGCAGTATTCCTGGCATCTGTAAATGCAATTTTTAAAATCTCGATAAGCAATTGTTGTTTTTATTGCTGTTTTCAAGTTAACGTATGGAAAGAAAGGCATGTGCAGATGTTGAAGTGACCAATACAGAAAGTGGATGAGCTCAGTGGTTTTTTTTCCTGAAATACAGGAACCATGTGATCATTTTTAAGTAAAAAGTACTACATTGTGTTAAATTATACTTAAAGAGACCTAAATTTAACAATAAAAAGAATGTTCTGAAAACCGCATAATATAAAACAAAAATGTTTTAAATTTTTTTAAAAAAGCATGTATTTCTCAGAATCTATTGAGGCTGGAGTTTCTAAATATTTTTCAAGTTTCACTGATAAGATGACCCCATGAACTTCATGAAGACGTTCAGAAACACCTTAAGTGAAGAGAGGACATGCAAGGTATGTGTTGTGCTGATAAGGATCTAACGGGCATAGTTTGGCTCTGAGCTAGTAGCAGCCACCATACCTCTGGATTTCAGCTCAAATAGTGTGGAGCTGCAGCAGACTGGCAAGGGCTTCCTAATCCCCAGATCCCAGTGAGGACACCTCAGGGGCCTTCTGGGTAGAGCAAAAGTACAGATGGCTCTCTGCAGATTCAATTCTGTGATGTTGGCTGAAATCAACTGAAAGACCTGGTCTTTCAGACTGGCAATGAGTTTGTCAACATTCAACACCCTGTATTAAATCCCTTCTTTCTCAGTGCTAGAGTTTCTGTTGTCTTCAACTGAGCAACGGTTCACATAAGGGGTCAGGAAAGGAGCCATAAATACGTGACTAGGACCTCATGCTTCATATTAAATATTTAAGAATATTTTTCATGTTTATAGAAAATGTTTTTAACTATTCTATTTTAAATAGGATCTATTCCTTGTTTATCTTTTCTTTCTCCTCTCTGGACATACAGTAGAACGATCTCTCTCTACCACAAGGATAAAGAACATTATGAAAACATGGCACTAATTGGCACCTAACAATTGGCCTCAGCTTGGGGCATGTGTGGGGTATGGTGTGGACTGTGGAAAACTCACAATGGAACCATGAGGTGAGATGCTATGACAGTAGAGGATAAGGGCAGCAGAAGAGAAAGACAGCAAGTTGACTGGAAATAGTGTCAGAGACTATGTTACACGTGGTGTGACATCCTTCCCAGTGCTGGCGTGTGGTCTTGTGCACGGCTGACCCTACCATCTCACAGATGTGTATGGCATTGCATTGCATAAGACAGTGGAGTAAAATTCATATTGCAGGCTGTCGGAGGCTGCGCCGGCTCCGACAGGTCCAGGGGTCCTTGAAGGATGGACAGTGTCGGCGAGAGAGAATGAGAGAGCCCCGAGATTCTTTCTGATCACCAGGCAGGCACCTCTGTCCTGNAGATGCCTCAAAATTGTTTAGTTTGGCCAAAGTCATGTTTAAGAAACTTGAGCCTATGTTGCAAAATGAGAACACATTCAAAAATATGGATTTCTAGTTTTGCTTGAAAAATGGGAAGATCTGACAATTCTGGGAATACCTTCTGTGTATTCTAGGAATACCAACTCTGACAACGAACAGCCAGAGCTGAATTCAAGTTCACTCTCATGATCCCCGCGTACTCATCTTTATCACACAAATCACACTGAGCTGTGATGATCTCTTTGCTCATTTATCTTTCCCACTGGACTGCGGGGTGATACTGTTTCTTTTGCAACTGTACTCCTCCCATCCTGACTCACCTAGTATAGTCCTGTTAAAATGGTAATAGGTGTTTATTAACTTTAGGGAGTCAAGCTTTCCACTATTAATTATGTTAAAATAACATTTACCAAAGTCCTACAGTTCCAGGCACTGATCCGGGAGTTTCTAATGCACCCTCTCATTCATGCAGGGAACACAATGGCAATGGTACTGAGTCAAGGAAATAAGAGGAAACAACATTAACATTGATGAGGCTCCTTCATAAATGATGTGGCATTTCATGGGGCACCTGGTGGCTCAGTCGGCTGGGTGTGCACCTTGAGCCCAGGTCATGATCTCATGGTTCATGAGTTTCAGTCCCGCATCAGGCTCTGTGATGACAGCTCAGAGCCTGGAGCCTTCTTTGGATTCTGTGTCTCCCTTTCTCTCTCCCCTCCCCAGCGCATGCTCATGCTCACTCGCTCTCTCTCTCTCTGTCAAAAATAAATAAAAACTTAAAAAAAATTTTTTTTAATCATGTGGGATTTCAGCTGATCTTTAAAAGAAGGGTAATATTTTAATAAATAAAGTAGGTCTGGGGCAGGGTGCTATTCTAGAAAGACAAAGAAAACCCTGGTACAAGGCACACCAGAAGAGTGAAAAATAGAACCCGAAGTCAGATAAAGATGGCGAGGATCACAAGGGCTAAATGTTGGAACAAATAAAAACCTGATTCCAAGGTTCAGACCTGATCCTATCCATACTGGATGCCATTTAATGATGAGAAACAGGGTAGAAATATTTAGATAACAATTTGTAGAAAACATCACAGGTGGGAAAACTGTGGTTTATTAAAGTAGGTGGTTTCCAAAGTGTATACATATGTCAACACTCATTAAGCTTCGTACTTTAAGTATGTGCAATTTATTGTACCTCAGTGATATAATTAATAAAACTGAACAGAGAGCAGATCGGCCTTCATATATATCCAATTTACATTCTCAAGGATGGCAATATTACAGAGGAAGCAATAAGCTAATATTTATTAAGGCCCTACTAAGGGCAAAGCACCAGGTTAAAGACTTTATCCAAGCTAACTCAGTTAGCAGCAGCACATGAGACATTATCATCCCTACTTACAGAAATTGAATCTCAAATATCAGCTCCAAAAATCACAGAATTAGTAAGAGATCAGACTTTGGATTTAGACTGGAACTCAAGTCTATTTATCGTCAAAGTCCTGAGATTCCAAGTGACCCCACACATAGTGAATATTATCATAGAACCTAGAACCAGGTTCATTCTCTAGTCTCATGACAAGTACCTGGGAAAATTGCTGGGAGCATATCCATAATCCAAATTAAAGACGTCAATTTATGCTCATCGAGGTTATTAGCCTGCAATTTTCTTTTCTTGCAGTGCTCTGGTCTGGCCTCGGGATAAGGTAATGCTGGCCTCAAAAACTGCATTGGGAAGTAGTTCCTCTTCTCCAAATTTTTGGAATAGTTTGAGGAATGTTGGCAGAATTGGCTTCTTTAAATTAACTTTTTTAAATATGTAGTAGAATTCACCAGTGAAGCCATCTGGTCCTGGCCTTTTCTTTGCTGGGAGATGTTTGATTCGTGACTGTATATTCTTACTCTTCTTATCTTTATTGATCTGTTCAGATTTTCTATTTCTTCAAGACTCAGGCTTAGTAGGGGCTGAAGAGGGAGGAAATGATTTTGGTCAAAACTTGTAGAGTTTCAATTATAAGATAAATAATGCAAATAGAATCTACAGCATGGGAACTATAGTTAGTAATACTGTATTGTATCCTTGAAATTTGCTAAGAAAGTAGACCTTAAGTATTTTCACCAGAGGAAAAACATATTGCACCTATGTAAGGCGATGGATATGTTAATTAGCTTGATTGTGGAAATCATTTCACAGTGTATACACATACCAAAGCATCACATCATACATTTTAAATATATAAAATTTTTATATTTTCAAGTAAACTTCAATAAACCTGGGAGAGAAAAAAAATTAAAGACAGAAAAATTTACTCCAAACACTTGTTTTATGTTTCTTAAAGACTTTTTATATCTTAAGTCATTCTTTTTTTTTTTTTTGGTTTATTTATTTATTTTGAGAGAGACAGAGACAGAGACAGAGCTCGCCAGGACAGGGGAAGAGCAAAGAGAGAGAATCCCAAGCAGGCTCCATACCCTAACAGCATGGAGGTGGGCTGGAACTTATGAACTGTGAGATCCATGAACTAAGTTGAAATCAAGAGTCAAATGCTCAACAGACTGAACCCCCCAGGAGAGCACTCCTCCTCCCACATTCTAAGACATTCGTAAACTGATTAAAAATTTAGTGAGATTGAGAGAAGAGAACAGAAAGATAAAGAAAGAGAGAAAGAGACAGAAGGAGATAAGGAAGAGAGGGAGGGAGGAAAAATAGTATAGATAGATGAAGGTCATGTCTCTAGATTTCTATGCCCTATTCACACCATCTAGAGACTCTGTTAAATGTCTAATTCAATCCAATCCATTTGCCATGAGTATCAACAATTTCACCAACAAAAGCTTACTTACAACATCCATTGTAATTTTACTGTAATATTACTGGCCAATGAGTAAGCCAGTAATATCACCAGTGGAAACCCATATATTAGTTAACAAGGCTTTTGGTTATTGATCAGAAATAAAGAGAGCAGAACTTCTAAGTGAACTCTCTGATACTAGCACCATCCCTGGAGTAGAATTTCTCATTAGGGAAGTGACAACACTAATAATATAACTAAAGTGTATACATAATATTTGGTGGCCCATCCTGATGTATTTTAAAAAAATGAACACTTGTTCAGTACAAATTTTGGTTTATCTAAATTAAAAGTAAAAGGTGTCATAATTAAAATGTAAAACACATTGAGTAACTCTAAGTTTCAACACATCGTCATTGAGTTAGGGAAGTTCATTTAAGCAGAAAGTCGTTTCAATCATAAAGCTATGTTGAGTCAAAACCTGGTTGTGGTATGCTGTCATTTCTGAATTTTGCCTTCAAGTTCAAATTGTTATAGTTCATTGAGGTTGATTTGCCTACAACTTACTGGCTTCTTGAGTCTTGCATTTGAAATTTTTGTTGATTTTCAGTTTGGCACTATTCTAGAATTTTTCTCTATCATACTTCAATTTTGTTGGAGCAAGTGGGAAATGTGTAATCATCTTGAAAATATTTCTTATTCTGTCTGTTTTTATGCTATCATTAATCAAGTATTATGTGCTTCAAAAATCATCATTTCTCAGGTACCTCTTTAAATCGGCATGAATTCCTTCCTACGATAGAGAAGATAACCATTGCTGCCTCACCATTAAGGAAAATGAAGCAGAGATATATTAAGTGATTCCATTTTCTTCACTGCAAATGGAGAAATGTATATTATGGTCTAATATGGAATTTCATGTAAGGTATGCAGTTTTGTCAAACGTTAGGACAAAGACTAAGAATATCCTTTTAATAATTTTGAACTATTACATCATAGAAAACATTAGTACCATTACTAATTAGTAATTAGTACTATTAGTAATTATTAGTAGAATTATTACATAGTAGAATACATAGTATTAGTATTAGCACATAGTAGAATCTTCTTCCCTACTAGAATGCTATTAAGAATACTTAATATTCTGTGTCTTGTATTTAAAAGTCTAGGAAATGTATCAGAAAGATTAAGATAATTAATCTCAAAGAATTCCACATCTAGTCCATGCAGCTATAACATTTATTTGGGGGGGGGGAGGCCCAAGTAACCAAATTGTACAGACAGCAAAATAATAGTAATTCTCATTTACAGTGGGTTTACCACTAATTATCATTCACAAAAACGTGTCTCCTACATTATTGTTTTTTTCCTTCCAAGATTTTATTTAAATTCAATTTATTTAACATATAGTATAGTTTTGGTGTCAGGAGAACAATCTGATGATTCATCACTGACATACAACACCCAGCGTTCATCACATGTGCACCATCACCCATCACCCATCACCCATGTGGCCCATCCCCTCACCCATCTCTCCTCCAGCAACCCCCAGTTTGTTCTCTGTAGTTAAGAGTCTCCTACATTATTCTTAAACACAGGGGAAATGAAAATGCAACACATTGTTGAATTTCTACTTTATTCTCTCCTGAGACACTATTTTAGAGACCCAAGGCTACCTTAAGATTCAAAGAATTCAAGTGTTTTCTCTTAAATGAGCATCTTTTCAACAAAAAAAGATATTTCAGCCTCCTCTGTCAACAATGGAAATGAGATCTGAAGGGTGAAGATGAGCTGCGCAAAAGTTGATAAAAGAGTTGAACAATGGTCTAATTCTGAACCTGCTGAATAATTGACCGTCGTTCGTCCTTGTTCGAGGCCAGTGCCAAAAATAACTCCTAGAAATGGGATGAGAATCTCGGTCAGAATTGAATTAATTTCCCAAAGAAAGAAGAACCCTATTTTGTCAATGTACAGTAATTTTATCTTCTCATAAAAATTTTACCACAGTCAAAAGCATGTGTATCATTGCTAATGTCCAACTTTTGGCCAAGAGCTGAATAGAAATTTCAATTTTCTGCAGTTGTTCCTAGGCAGGATGTCCTGTGAATTTCTCTTCCCCTACATTTTCCCCCCAATGTAAAGTATGTGTATTATGGCAAATATTCCCAATTTGACTGAGAACTGCATAAATAGTTCCCAAATTATATAACTGTTTCATTTCAGAAGGGTGTTTGTAACTCCAAATTTTCAAGGTCACAAAATAAATATACCTTACATACTCAAGGTAAATGATTCTGGGGTGCAAAATGAAAGGTAAAAGAAAGTGAATGAAAATAAACTCTCCAGAGATCTTGGGAACCTCAGAGAATTTCAGGGAGGAGCCTGAGGCCTGATCACCCTATGTTCTTTTAACAAGGAATCTTTCAGGAACATGAGAAAAGCCACAGGATTTGTAAACCATGCACGTAAACTGTTCCTGACCTCTCTAAACTTGAAGCCATGCACTGTCTCCATAGGTTTTTTGAAACCACCAATGATTGGGAACAAAATGCCTTCTGGTGTTAACTGAGTATCACCTGCCTTAAGGCCTTGGCTCACATGCCTGACAACTTTGATTTTCTGTCCAAACTGCAGGATTGTCTGCCTCCAAAAAATAATACGCTTTATGGAATACATTGTAAGTGATTTAATGCCTATATGTCAGATTTCATGACCCAAGGAACATCCATTTCACTTCCAGCACAATAACGATAGCTCAACACACACACATGCACATGCACACACATACACACACACACACCACAATATAACACGAACACACTTTTAGTTTTAGATTTATGTCTGATTTTTATAATTATATCTGGTGGGTTTTTAAATCGCTCTCTGCAAAACATGAAGAAAAGAGCATATTTTGAAAACCATGTTGATCATTTGAACATTGAACTTTGGCAATGATAGATAGAATAATGTTTACCAGTTGGCAAATATTTATCTCGAAAATATCTATTAAATGATAGACTAACTAAAGTAGATGAATTAAAAATTGTTTTCATCTGCCAAGTTAATCAAGAAAGACATAGGCAATAAGTTAAACATATGTTCATGTCTCGATTGGGTGTTTTACTTTATTTGAAACAGTAAAATCATCCAGTTTTTTTTGTTAACTGTACTGATATTCATGAAAATATAACAATAATTGAACAACTCCTTTCCGTTGTGTTTTTAGACTTCCATATTGGGGATATATGTTTATCAGAATTTTGTACAACTTGAACTCACCTACATAGAATAATGTTTTAAACTGGTTTTGGGGAGCAACTGGGTGGCTCAGTTGGTTAAACATCAGACTTTGGCTCAGGTCATGATCTCCCAGGTCATGAGTTCAAGCCCCTTATAGGACTCTGTGCTGACAGCTCAGAGCCTGGAGCCTGCTTCAGATTCTGTGTCTCCCTCTCTCTCCGTCCCTCTCCTAGTCACACTCTGTCTCTGTCTCTCTCTCAGAAATAAGTAAACAGTTTTTAAAAAATAAAAAATAAAAAGAAAGGATGCTGTATTTGCGGACACCTATGTGGGCACAGCTGGTTAAGCATCCAACTCTTGGTTTCGGCTCAGGTCATGATCTTGCAGTTCATGAGTTCAAAGCCCCATATTGGGCTTTATGCTGATAATGTAGAGCCTGCTTGGGATTCTGTCTCTCCTTCTCTCTACCCCTCCCCATATGTGCTCTCTCTCTCTGTCTTTCAAAATAAATAAATAAACTTAAAGAAATTACACTGGTATTGTTGACTCCCCATCTAGCATGATTCAGGATATCCTGCCTCACTCTGGGCCTATAATTCCTCTGAGTCAATACCGATAAATCTATATCTCCACTCTCTTGAAAAAATTTAGAGAGGGAACTGAAAAAAGTGAATGTGTATAATATGAACACTAACACCAAGTCTGCTACCAAATTTAACACCCACACTGACTCTAATTTTAATATGAACATTCGTATGACTGTTCATAGAACATGTGAACACACAATGGGTTATTATGAAACCATTAAAAAGAATGAATTAGAGCACTCCAAACTTCCACGAAAAATTGTAAAATGAGAACAGTAAGATGCACAGAAGTCTGTATAATACGGCTCCAGTTATATAAACCAACGACTAAGCGACCCATCTCCCTATGTGTCTGTGTGTTTGTATAACGTATATGCAATGATTTACATAGAATAGATCGTTTTATCCTACAGAAAGGGTTATATGAGATTTCTGGAGGCTGGGGTGGGGAGGAGGGAAGCTGATTTAGAGGAGGCAAATCAAAAGGAGAACACTGCCTGTAAAAACCCAGTATGCTTGCTATCATTTCAATTACATCAAATTGTGTATGTGTATTTGAATGAGTAAATTAGAATTGATTTCTAAGGTTGCCCAGGGTTGTTTTCAAAGGAAAGAAAGCAAGTTGCCAAGACATATAATAAGATAAACATAATGAAAAACTGTTTACATGCCAAAATGAGACTTCCAACTCTAGCTGAACTCTAGTAACTCTAGTACCAAACTCTAGTACCAAATTTAATACCCACAGTGCCTCTAATTTTAATACGAACATCCCCTGCGTGTCACGCAACTAGCTGTATTGATTACGTGAAGCATTGTCTTGCCTGCGGAAGAAACAGCTCTTATTAAATTTATTTTTCAGTTGAGGAAACTGAAATTAAGAGGCCAAGCTCCCATACCTGTGGGAGAAGAAACAGATTTTGTGTCCAGATCTGTCTGAACATAAAAGACATGCACTTTCCACTCTACCTCAGACAAAACTAAGCATTTTTGTCACTTGCCATTTTTTACTGCATGATTAGGAAGTCACATCATTGTTTTCATTTTAACATCATTCCTAAACTCTTAGGGATTTTTTTTTTCCTGCAGCGTATTCACCTTTATAGCAAGGATCTCTAGTTTGAAATAGTTCCACTTTTAAAAGTTCTCCCTTGTTTGAAAAAAAGTCTCCACGAAGTTTCATTTTATTCTGTAAAACTTGACTGGTTTATATTTACTGTTGTCATTTCCTTTTCTTTCATTCAAGATTTTCTGGTCGCACTTCCACCTCACTGGGTGTTGTTTATGAGATGCTGATTGTCACAGCCCTGGGCATCTTCCTCAACACCTTGACTCCTGTCTACCTCTTTAATTCTGGCTGCAGTGCACCTGGTGAAGCTTGGGGAAGGCCAGAGCCAACAGCCCCCTTTCTTACCATCTTGCACTTTCAGGCTCCACAAGCCTATCTGAGCATATGAAAATCTCTTCACTGACTAGGCCAAACAATTTCGGAAACAGTTAACAATGTGCAGGTTTCGTACAAAGTTGAACCAACATGGACTTTCTCTTAGGTCTCACAAGAATGGTCCCCAGGGGTGGGTAGGGGCTACCATGAGTCAAAATCTCTTCTCAAGTATCTCATATTGAAAACTGCTCTTTCCCAAATAAAATGATGTTCCACAGGAAAATGCAAATTAAAACAATAATGAGATACCACACTACGTCTATTAGAACATGTTTTCTGGCATATACCCAAAGGCACTGGAAACATGTCCACGTAAAAACCTGCACGTGGATGTTTACAGCAACTTTATTCATAATTGCTAAAAATTGGGAGCAACCAAGATACCCTTCAGATAGATGAATACATGAAGTATGTATCCATTCCAGACAATTAAATATTATTCAGTACTAGAAGAAATCATCTATCAAGGCATGAAAAGTCACAGGGAACCTTAAATGGATATTACTAAGGGGAAGAAGCTTATTGGAAAAAGCTACATACTTTTCCTGAAAAGGAAAAGACACCAACTGTATGACATTCTGGAAAAGCACAAGTATAGATATAACACAATTTTCAGAGGTTACCAGGGGTTATAGCAGTGGGTGGGGTGGATTAGTGGAGTACAGAGGATGTTCAGGGCAGTGAAAACATTCCATGTGACACCGTAATCATGGATACATGTCATTACACATTTGCCAAACTCATAGGATCTACAACCCCAGGAATTAACCCTAAGGTAAGTCATGGACTTGAAGTGATAATGCTGTATCAGTGTAAGTCTATCAACTGTGACCAATGTACTATGCTGGTGCAGGCTGTTGGTGGTGGGGGAGGCTTGCATGTATAGGGGCAATGGGTATCTGAGAACTTCTGTACTTTCTTCTCAGCCTTGTTATGAATCTAACACTGTTCTTAAAAACCAGTCTATTTAAAAGGAAAAATTTTTAGGAAAGCCCCTTCTTTTTACTCCTGAACCTATTTTCTTTTCAGTATTCCCACCAATGCCAACTGAACCTAAGAGCCTCCTTAGCACAAAATCTCTAAGGTAGAAGCATCATTCAAGGACAAACATGATTGTTTGCTGGGTTTTTTTTTTCCCCAGACACACTCCAGTATAAATCCTTTTAGAGAGAACATTATTTTCTCCATTAAGAAGTACATACATGCCCTTGGGGTCAAAGGGCCTCTACTTTTACGCTTTTTAGAACTTCTGGTTTCTTTTCTTCTCTACTTTAGATGTCAACTAAAGTCTCACAAAGCTCTATTAGTCTTGAATAATTGATCTTTGGATACCTGGGGAAGAGTCTAAGTGTGGGCTAAATTTTTTTTCATTTTGAAGCCTTCCTGAGATGGAAATTGATCGTCAATTTTTCCTGCCTTGCCTTACATTTTAAAACTCAGTATAATACTATCTGTCCTGCTAGGAGTGGCCTCATTGTATTCCTCTCTAATTTAAAGCATCAACATTGAAAAGAGGGATGCAAACAGTTCATCTAATTTCTGGTCCCTTTCTTTACACTGCAAGATATGTTTTATCAAAAATCAGTATTTGTTTAGAACACACAAGAGCATCATTCAATAAGTCTACAATGAGATTGTATTAAAATTTATAAGGAAGAAATAATAAAAGCTAAATGCAAGAGGCCCAGGGCCAAACAAAGGCCCTGTTTCGTATCTTGTTCGAAATCGATAGCTACTAACCAGTTTTAATAGAAATCCTATTTCATTTATCAGAATATGCTTTTTCAATAAAAACATGATTACTGGCAGTGACTGGGAGTGGTGGAATTAAGGAACGTCAAGATCCTAATTTAGACAACTGAGAAGAAAAGGAGAAGCCAGAAGAAAAGATAAATTTATAACGTAGTTCACAGTTAGTATCTAGATGCAAAATATCTCTTGGGGACTGAATGCAAGGTCATTTGTTCATCTTATATCAAATACTGGGGACTACCTAGGTATGCATATTTATCAGGCTTTCATTTATTCAGTTAATTATTATTTCACAAATATTTGTTGCCAGACACTGTACTGGATTGGATGGGATATAAAAACATGCCTGAGGCCCACTCTGTACCTTTTTTAATCATTATCCAGCAAGTGTCACAAGATAAGCATACATATAATTCAATATAAGTCTGTCACTGCTGTATGAATGGTATAGAGTGTGCTAATCGAAAGCACCACTTCTCACAGTGTGGTCTGCAGACCCAGGCCAGTCTAGGAAGTGTTTGTCACTTTTCCATGATGAGCAAAGCACAGAATTTGAGAGTAACTGTGTGGAAACTCTGATGACATTTGATTTTGCTGCAGTATTCTGTATGATTAATGCTCATGAACATTGTATTCAATAGTAAAAATGGGGAGTGATGTTTTGCATGGATTTTCATTTTATTTTTCTAGTACTTAATTTTTATTATAATTTACAAATGTATCTGTCGACAATGGATCAGAGAGGAAAAATGCTGCACTTTAACTGATATTTTTAAAAACACTGCAAGAAAAAACAACCACTGATCTTAAAAATTCAGAGGAGGAGTAGCTCTACCCCAACGTAAAATGAAGGCTTAATGAAGAAGCTGACATTTTGAAGGAGTCTTAGAGCGTGGCTAGGGCTTAAGAGGTGGACTAGAGTTACAAGTTTTATTTTAGGAAAGAAAAACTGCTTGAATTTAAAATGTACTTGAAGAAAGGATTGTGGAAAGGGGGATGGGCTAAATGGGTAAGGAGCATTAAGGAATCTATTCTTGAAATCATTGTTGCACTATATACTAACTACCTTGGATGTACATTAAAAAATAAATAAATAAATGTTTAAAAACTGTGCTTGAAAAGCAAGTAAATGACTTTGGCAACATTAGAACAACCACGAAGACCACTGGGAAGGTGAGTGAGGGCTTGAGGTTAGAACGAATAAAATGTCCAGAAAGGAATCTGCGTGTATTATTTGGCTTTTTAACAAAAGAGATATTCAGGTAGCAGAATATGATAAGAGTTGTGTCTTTTAGTGGGATGCAAAATATATTGGAAATGTCAGTTAGCGAGGATAGCATAATAAAAATAATGTTCATTACTCAGTGCCTTTGGAATCAAACAAAACAGAACTTAAAGCTTGGCTCTGCCATTTAGAGGCTGTATAACTTTGGACTAACTAGTAAGTTAATTTCTCTGATTCAGCTTTTTAGTCTTCAAAGTGAGAAAAATAACGTCTTCCTTAAATGTATTGTAAGGGTTACGTTAATTGAAAAACAGTGGTAAATTCCTTGTTACATTGTCAAGAACACTGACGAAATGATCGTTTTTATTACTGCTGTGGCCCTATGGCTTACTTTACACATGTCAGTCTCTGCCTGCTGCAGCCCTTCCGTAGCTACAATATTCATTAGACACGTGCAGACCCAGTTCTTCCTAGTCTTGGAATTAACTAGAGACAAACCTACAAGGAGTAACCTCCTCTTCACTAGAAGGTGGAATCCGTAAAGAGCTGACCACTGTCCTCACAGCATCCTGACACCTGGAGGTGAGGAGACAGAAGACTGTCCCTTTAGTCAGAAACATTCGTTCCCAAACTCCATTTTCCCCTAGTACACAGCCACTTGATTTATTTTTCAGTTAGTTTTACCCCCTTCCCTGGGCAGATACTATTTTTTCCTGCAAACACACTCCCCTTTCAATTTTTTTTTTTTTTTAAGGTGTGTGTCCCTGCTTCCAGACCCACACGGAAGCCTATAACATCACCCACATTGCTGGTGCTGAACTTATCAGCCCCTGAAGGACAATAAGCATTTATTGAGCACCTACTATATGCTCAGGACACCCCTCCTTATTAGTATATCAAGGCTTACTTTTGGAAAGTTGAGATCATTCTTAGCCACTCATACCACATTTTCTAGTCCCTTCCATAACTCCCTGCCATTAACCAAACCTGTTTTTTTTTTTTTCCTCTGGAATATCTTGCTGTACATGTGTGTGCCCACACAGAAACACACCACAAAGCGGTATACACAAAAATCTGCAGGTGGAGACACACCCGCACCCCACTTGCTTCCCCTTCTGGGCCTCAAGTCAGTATGGTTGAGCCCAGATGCACAGAACAGAAGGAACATTTTCTCTGGCATGAATACTAGACACAGAGCAAGAAGGGCAGCACACAGGGTGCTCCTGATGGGGAGGCTGAGACACTACCTCATTAGTGCCTGATGGCATGGAGGCTCTGACTCCCATCCCTCTGTCTCTTTATAACTGTCCCCCATTCACATGATGGGACCCAGAGGCTGCAAATTAAACTGGTAGCTCAGATGTTAAATCTAGCCAGCAGATGGCCAGAAGGGTATCATAATGGGTTTTGGATTCATTGCTAAAAAGAGAAAGATTAAATGTGAAACCTTGAAATTCCAGATTCCCTCCTCAGTCATTTCAACCCGCCTAGCCCTGGGACGCATTGCAACTTGAAACCCCAACGTCATGACAGGCTGCTTCTGAAAAAGTGTGGCTCTCTTTAATACACCCTCACTCGGGGTACTGGGGGTCCCCAAGCAATGCTCATTCCTAGCAGACATCGCAGTGGCAGCGCTTTCCTCTGGCTGACAACTCACTGCAAAAACGTTTATCACACGCAACTGCCCGTTTCCTCCAAGTCCTATAAATCCACCTGGGCCTTGTGTCAGAGCATGAAAAAGAGGGTAGGAAGCAGTCATGTGGGCTTTTGCAGGAAGCAGAAGCCAGAAGGAGCCAGGCCTCCCTGCTCCAAACTACTTCATTCAATAATTCACTTAACAACTTCAGCCAAGACCCTGTTGCTGCTTAATTACTTGCCTAATTTCTCCTTTCTTTTTTCAATGTACTTTTAATTGAAAAGCCAAGCCAAGCTCATCATAAGCTAGGAAGTCAGATGGCTTGGAGACATCTTCTGACTCTGTCTCATTAGATGTCCGGCCACTGAAAAATGTACGACAGTTGGAGAAAAGGATATGAGAGCAAAGAAATGCTAAAATAAATAAAATAAAATAAAATAAAATAAAATAAAAAAATAAAAGCAGATTTACCAACAATGTCAAATGAGGGAAGCCACACTTTGAAACACAACTTGATTTTCTATTAACAAGGAAATCAATAAATCACAGTCACACAAATGAAGTGGGACCCTCAGTATGATTTCTGCTATATGACGGCTGCATTTGCTAATAGGGAAAACAAACATCAAGAAGTGGACACAGCCAATGAATCCCTGTTATCTTAAAGGGATGTGAGACCAAACAGGGAATCTAAAATCTGTATGAGAAGAAGAGGGAAAGGGGCCCATCTGAGCAATTCAGTCAGAAATAGGAACTCAGTACTTTGGTGTATGGATAGAATACTTTGCATTATAGCCAAAGTCAAGCTTTGGATCCCAAGGGCCTATATCATGCTTCTTATATTGAGTCCCACAAAAGATTTTCTTCACAATATTTTAATTACTATTCATGCTAGTTTATTATGAAGAAATATTAAATATCAAACATCTTTTATATACTATTAGATTTTATTTATGTGTAAATAGCACAATACTTGTTTCAAAATTTAATCAAGATAAAAATATGACCTAGATACTTTATATTGTATATTTGTATTAGGTCTTCAAAATCTACTGTGCATTTAATCATTACAGCACTTTGGACTAACCACATGTCAAGCACTCAACAGCTACATGTAGCTAATGGCTACCATATTTGACACTACCAGTCTATGCTATCTTTTCTTTAATATTTTCTTTAAATTATGGCAGAGCACCTCAATTTTACCTATCAATCCTCCTACTTAATGTTTTTTTAGAAATAAAGCACTTTTTTAAAGTTTATTTCTGAGAGAGAGAGAGAGAGAGAGAGCAGGGGAGGGGCAGAGAGAGAGGGAGACCCAGAATCCAAACCAAGCTCCAGGCTCTGAACTGTCAGTGCAGAGCTCTATGTGGGGCTTAAACTCATGAAGCATAGAATCTTGAACTCCTGAACCAAAGTCAGATGCTCAACCAACTGAGCCACCCAGGCGCCCCCTCCTAGTTAATGCCTTATTCCTGCAAATACTTAATTTCTCGGGACTTTTTGTTCTCTTACCATTTCTGATTTTTAAAAACGTATAGAACTATCTAGTTTTAGTGTAATAAATCCATTATCTCACAGCTCATAGCTGTGCACGCTAATGAAAGATTTTGTTGTTTCATTTGCGTTAGGATCTTCTTTTTCAGTTCTCTTTCCTCTGGAGTCAGTTTTGTGTGTTTACTCTGGCCAGGTGATCTTTGTATGATGATGTTTCAGAGTAGGTCGGAGTTCAAATTTGGCTATTTACACTAGATAAAGCATGAACACAACCAAAATGTCTTTCAATGGATGAACACATCCATGTCGTGAGGTGACACACACCAACTCCCCAGGGATGAAAAGCTCCTGTCCTTGGGACCCTCCCAGATCTGGCCCTGTGTACCTTTTCAACTGGCTGTCTGCTTTGCTTACCACATTCTTTAATAAATTGATAACCATAAGTGTTTTCTTGATCTCTGTGAACAGCTCTAGCAAATTAACCAAACCTTAGAGTGGATAGTGGGAACTTCCTATTTGTAACCAAATCAGATAGATGCTGTAGGTAATGTAGGGGCTTAACGCTTGTAATTGGCCACTGAAGTGTGGTTAAGTGCAGGCGTATGGGACTGAACCCTTAACCTTTGGGATCTCACACTGTCTTCAGGAAGATAGTACAGAATTGAGTTAAAATACCTGGGGCCCTGGAGAATTTCTTGATATGGGGAATCACACACCTCCACATACTTGGTGACCAGAAGTATCAGAAATGAAGTGTACTGTTGGGGCGCCCGGGTGGCTTAGTCGGCTAAGCGTCCGACTTTGCTTAGGTCATGATCTCGCGGTTCGTGGGTTCGAGCCCCGCGTCGGGCTCTGTGCTGACTGCCAGCTCAGAGCTTGGAGCCTGTTTCGGTCTGTGACTCCCTCTCTCTCTGACCCTCCCCTGCTCACGCTGTCTCTCTCTCTCCTAGAAATAAATAAAACATTAAAAAAAAATTTTTTTTTAAAAAGAAATGAAGTGTACTGTGCATGTAGTAAAGGAGGCTCACAGGAAAGAAAGATATAATAGGGAAGACTGGGTTTTCCCTACAAAAGAAGGAAAACTGAGGGGTTTTTTTCCTATTTGGAAATGACAGTTTTTCTGTACTAATTATATTTTTCTGATGCATTTAAAATAAGCATAAACTATTAAATTGAACAATCTTTATATATGAAACATTTAGAATAATCTTATACCACACTTTGTACCAACTGGCCAAGAGGTTGGTACAACCTTAAATGTGTATTTTCTAGAAAATTCATTATATTTCAAAGCTGATCTTTTGCCTGGCTCCAGCACTCACAAATTTGGATCTTGTCAGGATCCCCCAGTTGTACAAATTCCAGAAAGCTTAATCAAAGTGACAAATCTTACAAGACAACCGTAGAAAGCCAGAATGCCAATTCGAGAAAATGTGATAAAAACCACAATTGCTAGGCAGCCCAGGAGCTCATGTCAGTATGCCCGGAACACTCTCTCCCTGGAATAACTAACAACCAAAAGGTTTCTTCCTGAGTGTGGGAACAGGGCGAGGTTGCCAAGGCATGACAGTCAAGAGCCACCAGCCTGGAGCAAGCACCCGTCTCTCTCTGGGGTGACTTGGATGTCACTTTTCAGCACATATAAAGTCAATTCCATTTCTGCTCTCAGCTCCCAGGGGCATTTCCACATCCAGGGCCAGGGGGTGAGGGATAGAATAACATATTATTGATTTCATTTGCTTGGTGGGGGGGAATACTGACACCCATCGAAGGGCATTAGTGATTCTAATAAATGGCAGGGCCATAGATCTTTCACAGATCTGTCTAATTATAAAGTGCATGTTCTTTTTTTCCCATTATGTTCTACGTCTTCACTAACTGGTTAGGCTAACTTCTCCCATATAGTTCAGTTCTCTGAAAGTCAGTTGCTAAAGCTGTAAAAGGATGTTATTTTTTTTTTTTATTTGCCACTTCAGTCATTCAGAAGATATAAAAACTGAATTCTTGAGAATGACTGGTTCTATCATGGAGGGTTGAGCCATTACAGGTCATCTCTTCTGCTGATTAAAATGAAAAATTCTGTATAAAACACACAAAAAAACCCTACCCAAGGATGCTAACAAATAAAAGCAGACAGATTAAGGATGGATGTCCACATTTAGAGAAGTGACTGCTTGGGTGAGTTTCCCTGTTTTCTTTTTTCTTTTGGCAGCTTCTCACACAGAGCTGGGAGATGGTGGCAGCAGTGCAGGCAGCTAATACTTGAGTGAAAACCCTTCATTTTGAGCCACAGAAGCCAGGGAAAGAGCCCTTTTTAGCTAGAGAGGAGCTGCCTGTGGTGGAGAAAGCCATGGGGGAAATTTCCTCATTCTGCATGACACCTGCTCATTCTCAAGCATATGGCTGGACTCAGAAGATGCATGTCACCCACAGACCAGCATGGCACTGCTTAGGGATCGGACCTGGGATTTGGCTGCCTCCCATCGAAGTCAGGACAGAACTTTCCATTTGAATCTAACCAGGTTGATTACCTGCTACAATAAAAGCACCTACCTTCCCCAGAAGATTATAACCAGACCCCGAGTCTAACCATCATAACATTCAAAATGTTCAGGTTACAATTCAAAATTAGTCAGTGTGCAATAAAGCACAGACACACACACACACAGACACACACACAGACACACACCAGAAATCAGCCCCTACGAAACCCAGATGTTGGAATTATTATGAAAGCAACTATTAACAACTATGTTCCACAAGGTAACGGAAAATGCACCTGAGGTGAACAGAAATGTGTAAGTTCCTAGCTGAAAAATAGGAATCCTAAAAAAGACCTAAGTCGAGATTTTAGAACTGAAAAATAAAACCTCTGAAAAAGCTTTAAAAACCCACTGGATGGACTTAAGAAGGGAGATAAAAGAAGGGAGTCAATGAACATTAAGGTACAAAAATAAAATGATCTAATCTAAAAAACAGGGAAATTTAAAAAAAAGAAAGAAAAGAAAAGAAAACAGAGCCTCAGAGACCAATGAGAAAATCAAAACATCCTACATGTTAGTCATTGGAAACTCAGGAAAGAAAAAGTGATGGAAGAAAGAAAATATTGAGCAAGATAATGCCTGAAAAATTCCCACATTTGGTGGTAAAAGATATAAATGTACAGATTCAAGAAACTGTGGGATCCAAAACAGAAGATATTCAAGCAAAGCGACAGATTGACAATACATCATGAAACAGCAGTAAAAGGTAGAATAAAGAGAAAGAGAAAAATGTAAAGGCAACTACAGAAAAATGACATATTATGTACAAGGATATAATGATTTAAGAGACTGGGTTTCTCATGAGAAAATATTGAAACAAAAAGGCTGTGAAATAGTATCTTAAAAGCGCTAAAAGAAAAGAACTTTCAACTCACCAATCCATATCGAGCAGAAATAGTTTTCAGGCATGACAGTGACAATGACGACAATCTCAGGTAAAGAAACTAAGAGGATTTGATGCCAGCAGAATTCAAAATGCTAAAGCAAGTTCTGGAGGCTGAAGGGAAATGATATCAAGGGGAACCATGCATCTCCAGGAATGAAGGAAAAGAACAGAAATGGTCAGTATCTGGGTACATACAAAATCATAAATTAGAAAACATATATGACTTGAGAATAAAAATCCTAATATAGTCAGATGAGGTTTTCAATGCACAGAGTTATGATCTGTTTGACAGCAGTGACTTCAAGGCCAATTGTGGAGTCTGTGTACTAATAAAGCTGCAGCGTGTCTCCATTTTACTTGAAGGGTTTCAACCCTCCCTCTAAGTGGACTCTGAAATTTTAGGTACTGAAATAATGCCCACAGAGAGAGCCAAAATGTCAAAACGTCAAAAATAACTGGAATATCAGAAAGTATTCAAACATTCTAAACAAAGGCAAGAAAAGAAACAAATAAACATGAATCAAGGGTAAGAGAAAAAAAAATGATTGCTCTAAATTGAGTCATATCAATTGCATTAAGTATAAATTATCTAATCTGAACAATGAAAAGACAAACGATCAAATTTGATAAAAAAAAAAAGGAAGACTCACTATATGCAGTCACCAGGAAATCTACTTTAATATAAAAATATACCCATTAAAAAAGTAACAGTAAAAAACGATATAGCATGTGAACATTAATTAAAAGAAAGTTGGACTAGCTATTCATAGCAGATAAAATAACTTTAAAAAACACTTTTAATGCTTATTTATTTTTGAGAGAGAGAGCAAGTGTGAGTCGGGGAGGGGCGGAGGAAGAGGGAGAGACAGAATCCAAAGCAGGCTCCAGGCTCCATGCTGTCAGCACAGAGCCTGTGGTGGGGCTCGAACCCACCTACGAACCATGAGATCATGACCTGAGCCAAAGTCAGACGTTCAATCAACTGAGCCACCCAGGTGCCCCAATAAAGTAGACTTTAAAACAAGCAAGATTACGAGGGATAAAGAAGGACAATTAAGGAGGAATAATTAAAAGACTGAATGAGTGTGCAACTCAACAGAGCTTAAAAATATTAAATCAGAAACTGTCAGAACTAAAAGGAGAAACAGCCCAATCTACAATTATAGCTGGAGATTTCAGCTCTTCTCTCAGTAATCAATACAACAAGTTGACAGAAAATCAGTAATGATAAGAGAGGACTTGAACATTAACAACCACCTTAACCTAATTGATATTTATGTAACACACCACCCAACAAATGCAGAACTTATACTCCTTTCTGGTGCAACAATCATAATAATATTCTAGATAAGAACACAAACCAGAATAAATTTAGAAAAGGAAAATCAGATAAAGCCTATCCTCTAACCATAACATAATTAAAGTAGAAACCAATAACAGAAATATGTCAGGAAAATCCCACCCCACCCCCCCCAAATTGAAAAGAAAAGGATTCTAAATAACCCAGGGCTTTAAATAAGAATGCACAAGGAAAAATAGGGGAAAGAATTAACTGAAAGAATATAAAACTACAACATACAAAATTCTTGGGATAAAGCTTAAAAACTACAGAGAAGGGGCACCTGGGTGGCTCAGTCTGTTAAGCATCCGACTTCGGCTCGGGTCATGATCTCACGGTTCATAAGTTCAAGCCTTGCATCTGGCACCCTGCAGACAGCTCAGAGCCTGGAGCCTGCTTCAGATTCTGTGTCTCCCTCTCTCTCTGCCTTTACCCCGCTCACAATCTATCTCTCTCTGTCTCCCAAAAATAGAGAAACATTTAAAAAAATACAGAGAAATTTACCAAATTTTAAATTGATTATGAAACTAATCATTTAAATCACCTTCGCAAACTACTAGAAGTAGACCAAATTTAACCCAAGGCAGACAGAAGAAGAAGAAGATAATACAGATTAGAACAGAAATCAATAAATTGCAAATGAAAAAACAATAGAATAAATCCATAGAAACAAAAACTGATTTTTTGAAAAGATAAAGAAATTCGACATTCGTTTACAGAGACTTAGGAAAACAAGAGGAAGAATGTGAGACAGTATATATCAGTACGCTTCCTACAGGCACTAAAAGGGTAACAATGGAATATTACAAAAGATTTTATGCCCAGCAATTTGAAACTAAGATGAAATGGGTAACATGAATGGCCTTAAATATATAAAGGAAATTCAATTCATAGTTACAATCATTCTACAAAGAAAACTCCAGGCCCTTCTGTAAATTCTACTGTGCATTGGGAAAAATAATACCAATTTTGCACTAACTCTTTCAACAAGTAGAGGGGAACATTTCCCAAGTTGTTTTATGAGGCCAGTGTCACCTTGATACCAAATCTAAAAAAATAACTACGGGGGGAGGGGCGGGGAGGACACAGAAATCTTAGCAAATTAAACCCACCTATATATAAAAAAGACAATAAGATATGACCAAGTGGTGTTTTATTCCATAAATGCCTGTCTTGTTCCATAGTTTAAAGCTGATTAGAATAAATTAGAAATTTATTTCTAAGTAAATAAATAAGTAACAGATACTACCAGCTGGAACTTGTCTAAGTTACTGTTGAGAATGTGGAAAGGCTAACACTAAGCTGGAAAATAGTTGGACAGTTTCTTATGAAGTTAAACACATACTTATTATGTGACCCAACAATTCCACTCCGTACACAAAAGATATGAAAATTTATATTCACATAAAAACCTGCAAGAAGATGTTTTTGGCCACTTCACTAATAAGCTACAAAAACTCGGAAAAAAAGCAAATGTTCTTAAACTTGTGAATGGATAAGCAAATGGCAGTCCTTCCAAAGACCAGAGTATCAGCCAGGATGGATGGATCTCACATGCATTATTTCAACTAATTGAAGCCAGATTTTTTTTAAAAAAAGCCATATAGTACATGTTTCATCTGTATAACATTCTGGAAAAGATGATGTTTTAGGAACAGAAAGCAAATCAGTGGTTCACAAGATGAGGTGGAGCCAGGGATTGGTTACAAAGAGGGATTGGAATTTGGGGAAACAGGTGGGTGACGAAACTATCTTTTGTCTTGATTGTTGCCGTTGTCATATGAATGTATGTTTTTGGTGAAACATAGAGTGGACCTTATTGCATGTAAATTTTAGTTTAACGAAACAATAGCAAATGAGTCAGAATTATGGATATGTATTTGAAGTTGATCAGCCACAGAAACAGAAAAAATAAAATCACAGAAACAAATATTGGGATCCAAGCATCACTCATGACAGAGGAGTTTTAACTAATGAATGTTGAGTGTTCTTGGCATCGGGCATTTAATTGTCTAACTTGGAGGCACCTGGGTGGCTCAGTCAGTTTAGCGGCCGACTTCGGCTAAGGTCATGATCTCACGGTTCGTGGGTTTGAGCCCCTGCTGACAGCTAGCTCAGAGCCGCAGCCTGCTTCAGATTCTGTGTCTCCCTCTCTCTCTGACCCTCCCCTGCTCATGCTGTCACTCTCCCTCAGAAATAAACAAAAAAAAAACATTAAAAAATAAAAATTAAAAAAATTGTCTAACTTGGCCATTTCCCAACTCTGGTGGGAGACTAGGTATCACTTTGTGGTGACATTATCAGTTTTATGATGTTTTCTTTCTTAATATTAATGAATATTCTAGATAAAACAAAATAGGTGACCGGAAGTAGAAGGAAAGGGGGAAATGGAAGGAGAAAAAAGAGAAGAGAGAAGAAAAAAGAAAAGGAGAGGATACTGTGGGGGAAGAAGACTTTCCCCTGCCTTAGAATCTTTTTAGCAGACTGAGAATCAAATCAACATCAGGCAGGTTAACAGGATAAAATCAAATGTAATAGCTTACGTACAGGGCACCCACACAGACATGAGACTCTAAGGCAATGAGACAACATGACGCTTATATCAGCTCAGGAGAGGAAGAGGTCTGAGGATTGGAAGGGAAGGAAGGCCGTTAGCAGGAAGGTAAAAGGAGGTGACTTGAAAAACAAAGGTTGCCGTATTGTGCGGGTAAGTTTCTTTGTTGAAGGGGAGTCTGTGAATAGCCTTCTTCCTAAGCCTGCTCTCCTTACCAGGGTAAATTTGGGCCCTTGAAGGGGAGGCAGGGAGCTTTCTCTGCATCTGCTGGGGTTTTATTACTTTTAACTCAAAACAATCTTTATACCAAAGTGGCCCATCTTGGGGCAGCCTGCTGTTGGCCCCTACACTACTCTGTATAACTTTATACCAATAAAGTTGACAGCTCTGATGAAATGGGCACATTTATTGAAAATTACAATTTATCACAAGTGACAAGAGGAAAGAAGAAAAAAGACAAAGATTCTATATCCATTAAAGAAAATGAGTTTGTTGTCGAAAACACCACTCTCCATTACAAACACACACAAATCAAAAACAAAAACAAAATCTTTCAGACCCAGATGGTTTCACCGGGAAATTCTATAAAACACTCAAGGGAGAAATGACCCCAATCTTACACAAACTCTTTAAAGAAACTGAGGAGGGCAAGAAAGCGCTAACACCCTACTGCCAAAGACGTCACTAAAAACAAACAAACAAAACCCTTAACGTAAGTATCTCTCATAAACATACACATAACAATTTTTAACAAAATATTAGCATAAAATTAACATATATCGTAACCAACTAGGGTGTATCCCAGGCATGGAAAGTTTAATTAGCAATTGAAAAGCAATGTAATGTGTTGCATTAACATAATAAAGAAAAACCCTGTATGACCATTTCAATAGAAGAAGGAAAACATTTGAAAAGTTTAATACCCATTCATAATAAAACCAGCATGTAACACTATAACGGGGAAATGCCCTGAAATATAAAAGTACCATAAATATATGAGATGTTCCTATTATTACTGAGTATAGGCTTCAGTTAGGGGAGTGGGACTTCTCTGATCGATGTTGACATTAATCAAGAGTCGATTTTTCTCTGACTCTCTCGTAAATATCCTAGTCAAGAAGGAATTTTATTTCAATTTGAAGAAATTTAACTTTAATTTGTTTGGTTGGTTGGTTTTGTAGTGTTAGACCACCTTTTCCAAAGGAGAATCACCGAGGACAAAGTCCACAAGACAAAAGGAGTTGGTTATTCAGGTTTATTTTAGTCCGGCTGGAAGGCCCCGCCGGAGCACCTAAAAAGTCCTCTGAAGAGCGCCCCGCCGAGGCATAGATCAGGGTTTATATAGGGAGAGGGGCGAAGCCACTGTGCAGAAGCGAGAATTTTGCGGTTGGAGGTGGGGGTTGCTTAACAGTTGTTTGAAGAACATGTTTGACCATTTTAATCACAATGTTCACTAAAGATTTACATCTCAGGGGCTTGCTGCAGCCAAGAGGAGCTAGGTTGCCCTGACCTTTTACCCGAATAGAGTTTGAGATCAAACAATGGTTGATATCCTCATTTGCAAGCCCCTCACCTTTTGGCCCAAGGGAGTTTTTACAGTAGTGAATGACTGACACTGAGCTTGACAGGAAAGATTATGGCAGCATGAATATTGTCTACAACTTAGAGCAGTTAGGATCCTCTCTCTCCCTCTTCCCCCATCCACCCCATCTGTCTCAAGAGAAAATCGCTGGTAATAATGACTTTACTGGTCAGGAAAGAAATAAACCATGAATATGGGAGGCTGTTTTGCCTTAAATGATATTCTTTTTGACCTCATCGTATAACCAAAGACAAATTATAAGAAAAACAAAGCATTTTTTTTGCCTGAATACTGATGTGGGAAACAAATGCAAATGAAAACTTAGGTTTCCTTCTTGCCTGGAGCCCACTGACAAGTCCTTGACATAGGCAGAGTGACCTTGTTCTTGCTAAGGGCAAAAGGCAATCTTAGCCCAACCCCCAACCCCAGGATTCTGTGAGTCTTCTTTAGCACAGGAAAATCCCTTTGGGAACTTCATTTATTTCTACCTCTCCATCCCCAGAAATAAGTTAACAATCATTCTGCAAACATATGGCCCACTGATAGACATCTAAAGGGTCTCATGACTAAGATTATACTAGACTTAGTGAATGACCTTGTCCTAACAACAGCTGGCCCTTCAAGGTCCTGGAAACCTTGCTTCCAAACTCCTTAGAGGCTTACCCTATCCATGAGCCCCTCCCAACTTGAAAGTATATAATCAGTCAACCTTTACAAGCCCAGGGCAGCTCTTTCTGCCCACGGCTCCTGTCCCTATGCTTCAGTAAAACCACCTTTTTGCACAGAAGATGTCTCACAAATTCCTTCTTGGCCATCAGCTCCGAATTCCAACATTTTCTACGTCAAAGACTGACCAAGATTTTTAACATATCAAAACCAGCGCGGATGCAGGTGCAGGAGACATTTTTTCTCTTGCACAGTAATGGTGAGGGTTTAAACTGGCAAACCCCCTGAGGGAAGGGCAGAGTTTAGCAAAGCATAGTGATGGCCTTTAAACCCAGTTGCCTGTCCTCTAATCCAGGAATTTCATTTTTAGGAATTTGTCTTAGTAAGGAATCAGAAAACGGACTCTTAACTATAGAGAACAAATTGATGGTTGCCTGAGGGGAGGTGAGTCGGGGAATGGGTGAAATAGGTGATGGGGAGTAGAGCGTACACTTGTCCTGGTGAGTACTGAGTAATGTATAGATTGTTAAATCACTCTGTTGTATACCTGAAACTAATATAATACAGTGTGTTAACGATACTGGATTTTTAAAAAAATGAATGAATGAATGAATGAATGAATGAAAATTTTCAAAAGATATAGCCTCCCCAAAAATAAAAAAATAAAAATATGTTTATTATGGTGTTACTTTATTTTATTCTAGTTACCACACAGTGCTACGTTGGTTTCAGCTGTACGATATAGTGATTAAACACTTCCATACATCACCCAGTGCCTATCAGGACAAGTGCGCTCCTTAATCCCCATGGCTTATTTCACCCAACCCCCCACCCACCTCCCCTCTGGTAATCATTAGCTTTTCTCTACAGGTAGAGTCTGATTCTTGGTTTCTCTTTCTCCCTTCTGTTTTTCCTTTACTCATTTGTTTGTTTCTTTCTTAACTTCCACATAGGAGTGAAATCATATGGTATTTGTCTTTTTCTGACTGACTTATTTCACTTTGCATTATACTCTCTAGCTCCATCCAGGTTGTTGCAAACGGCAACATTTCATTCTTTTTTTATGACTGAGTAATATTCCATTGTATATAGATGCCATATCTTCTTTATCCATTCATCTGTCAGTGGACACTTGGGCTGCTTCCACAATTTGTCTGTTGTAAATAACCCTGCTATAAACATAAGGGTGCCTGTATCCCTTTGAATTACTGTTTCTGTATTTTGGGGGTAAATACCCAGTCGTGCAATGGCTGGATCATAGGGTAGTTCTATCTTTAACTTTTTGAGCAACCTCCATACTGTTTTAAGTAGTGGCTGCACCTATTTGCATAGGGTTTGCATTCCCACCCAGTGCAAGAGGGTCCCTTTTTCTCCACATCCTCACCAACACTTGTTGTTTCTTGTGTTTTTGATTTTAGCCATCTGATGCAGGTGAGGTAATGTCTCATTATAGTTCAGTTTTCCATTTCCTTGATGAAGAATGATGTGAAGCAATTTTCATGGGTCTGTTGGCTATTTGAATGCCTTCTCTAGATAAATGTCTGTTCATGTCTTCTGCCCATTTTTTGGTTGGGTTATTTGTTTCGGGATGTTGAGTTGTATAAGTTCTTTATATTTTTTGGATACTAATCTGACCTTTATCAAATATTTCATTTGCAAATATCTTCTCCCCTTCAGTAGGTTGCCTTTTAGTTTTGTTGATCGTTTCCTTCACGGTACAGAAGCTTTTCATTTTGATGTAGTACTAATTGTTATTTTTGCTTTTATTTCCCTTGCTTCAGGAGACATATCTAGAAAAATGTTGCTATGGCTGATGTCAGAAGCTTGAGCTCTATTCTAGGATTTGTATGATTTCAGGTCTCATGTTTAAGCCTTTAATCCATTTTGAATTTATTTTTGAGTATCGTTTAAGAAAGTGGTCCAGTTTCATTCTTTTGCATTGTTGTTGTCCAGTTTTCCCAACACCATTTGTTGAAGAAACTTTTTCCCATTGGATATTCTTTCCTGCTTTGTTGAAAATTAATTGACCATACAGTTGTGGGCTTATTTCTGGGTTTTCTATTCTGTTCTATTGATTTATGTGTCTATTTTTGTGCCAGTACCATGTTGTTTTGATTACTACAGCTTTGTCATATAACTAGAAGTCTGAAATTGTGATATCTCCACCTTTGCTTTTCTTTTCCAAATTATTTTGGCTATTTGGGGTCTATTTTTAGTGTGAAGAATTGGAAACATTCTAAATATGCCAAAGAATGGAATTACTTAAGCAGTGTGTGTGTAGATTTGTCTCATTTTTCCTAAACAGTCCAATTGTGGCAAAATATTTAATGGCATCAAGAATGTCCAAGATTTACTGTTGAGTGAGGAAAAAAATACGTTACAAAGTGAATGTATACTATTATCCTGTGGTAGGCAGAACAATGCCCCTCTCCTACCCAGATATTTCCATACTCTTATCACCAGAACCTGTGAATATGTTAGGCTAGATGGCAATTGAGGCTTTACAGATGTGATGAAGTTTAAGGACACTGAGGTAAAGTTACTTTATCCAGGAGGATCAGATCTAACCACATGAGTCTTTTGAAACAGAGAATCTCGAGGAAGGGTCAGAGAGACGTAACTTTACTAGTTTCGAAGATTAACGATGGCAAATAGAAGCCACAGAATTCAGGAAGCATCTGGAAACTGGAAAGGCAAATAAATGGATTCTGCCTTAGAGCCTCTGGAAGGAACATAGCCTGCTAACACCCCGATTTTGGCTCAATGAGACCTATGTCCGACTTCCGAACTACACAACTGTGATATAATAAATCTGTGTTAAGTCATTAAGCTTGTGATAATTCGTCCACATTTGCAAGAGAAAACTAATATGTGTCCCAATTTTGTTGAATAACATATGTGTATTTTATATTAAGACATGAGGAGGGCTATATTTGGCCATATGTTAACAGTGGTCCTCTCAGAAATTGTGGACATTTTTATTTAGAGGCGTATTTCAAAGGTTGTTTTGAATATTTACAAATAGGATGCTTTAAGTTTTATATTGAATTATATATTTTTTAAATGTAAAAACACAACAACCCTTATGTAAGCAATAATAATTGTGAAATATTATTCCTAAGCACAAAAGCCACATTTTTCAAATTATTCACTTCGTCTTTCAACAGGTACTTACTAAGACCTGCTAAGAGAACTAAATTAAACAAGCATATGTTTTGTTTTCTAAAAAAAGGAAAGTGAAATTGCAAGTGAATCACATAGTCTGTGCTGTCTCTCACTTTGAGGGGCTGAGACATCAGACTCGTTTTGGGAGCAACAGGTGCTCAGAGTATGCCCCTGGGTGGGGATGAGGGACACACCAGCATCGTCTCCCCATAGTCCTCTCTCCAGATCAGCAAGTACATTTTTCAGGCGACTGCTTGTGTTAACAATAAATGTTTATTCTGAGGGAACAGCACAGTTCTACAGAGATGCCCCAGATAATAAAAACTATGATATTTTATTGGTGTGTTTCCATCGCTAATGTGCTTCTACATAGATCTCATGTGATAATAGTCCAGACACTTTGGACAGAGCCACACATCATAGGATAACTTTGTGTGGGAAATAAGAGCAAATTGTTACTTCATCCTCCCTACCATGTTTGCTTCCATACCAAGGAAATCCAACAGACGGGCTTGGTTCAAGAAGGCCGTGATGCCGAGAAGGAATGGCCAATCATATCAATAATTGGGTGCCCACTAAGTGTCCTGCAGGAACCGTGTGAGGCACTTGCGTGTGTTGATAGTCTTTATGATTAAGGAGCTTTTATCCTGAGGACAATATAAGTGAGTGAAAATAAATAAATATGTATCTAAATCAAAGTATGCCAAAAAATATATAATTTTATTCCTCCTGGGCTTATTTGAGAGATGCTCAGAAATCCTCCATCCCTATCCCCCAAATCTTTCCCCCGCTAACTTCATAGGTCTTCACTGTCTGGTCACGTGGCTCAGTTTTCTGTCACTGTGCAAGTATTTCCATAGAGGAGGCCCTTGGGGCCATGGACATCATCTACACTAACGCTTCTCAAAGTCTGGTCTCTGGACCAGCAGCATCAGCATCACTGAGATTCACTAGAAATACAAAGTGTTGGGTCCCATTAGTTCTGAATTGGACCCACAGCATCAAAAACTCGGGAGCTGGGAGAAAGGAGGACTGTGGTGGTCTGTGATTCTTTCCCAAGTCCTACAGGTGATTCCGATGTACCCCCTGAAGTTTAAGACGCCTTAATATACAAATTAACACAATCACAGGATTATACTTTTAAAAATATAATCATTTGGGTCCAGTGACCCTCTCCCCTTTCAGGGGTGCTCCATCTTATCAGCAGGGGTCCGTGCTGAGACAAAGATTTCTGTCCATGGACTCACGGAGTGTGCGCAGAAGAAGCTGCCAACGGGAAGGGAAGCTGAAGAAGCCAAGCTAAGGGATAATCCCAAAAGGCTCCTCCAGGAGCTCTGGGGTGTAGCCTTCGGAGCTGTCCCAACCTGAGGCAGAGGAGCCGGACATTCCTGCTCCCATGCCTGTCCTGTTCCTGGGGCGGAGGGCTGCCCCAGCAGAAGAACTCCTTGGCATCTGCAGTTCTGTGGAAGATAAAAGAGTGGAGAGATGCAATGTGAGAAGAAACATCAATGGATCCCAACGAGCGGGGTTTTACGTACATGTGTCTGGGCTTCATGGGCACAACCTCAAAGTCACAAAAACAATAATAATGCTAATTACAACAATCCTGATAACAACAGCTCACATGTATAAGGCACTTAATATGTGCCAACACTGTTCACTGTCCTCCATATTTATGAGCTCATTTAACCTATACAACAATGCTGTGCGGTAAGTACTATTATTATCCCTTTTCTGCACAGAGAACTCTGAGACACAGAGTAGTCCGGTAACATAGTAAATGGATAAGCTGGGATTGGAAACTAAGTAGAATTCATTTTACTGCCTGAGTCTGAAGTCAGGCGAGCAACTTGAATTGTGTATGCTTCAAACATGGGTAAGTCGTGGCACTGATATAGAGGAAGAATATGAATAGAATTTAAAGAAGAAGTAAATGGATGAGTTGAATCCAATTAAGTGGAGATGTAAAAAAATAAGTAACGTGGAAAGTGAGTGCAGAAGATGTGGGGGGTGAACTGAGAGGGGAGAAGAAGGAACCACCATCCTGGTGGGTGTGAGCTGTGGGAAAGGACATCTGCATCTCAGATAGAAACTTCTTAAGTCATTAAAAACCTCAGCCAGCTGAGAGTACAAGCTCAAGAATTGTTTGAAGATGTTACCCTAAATGTTTTGGTCCAGCATAATTGTTTAACTCATTGGTAGCATCTTCCAAAATAGGGAAGATTCAGAATTAGGTATAGAAATATTTAAGAGAATCCCGGCCATGAGGCTAATAGTTTGTTTTAAATTTGTGCATATGTGATATTTGAGTATTTCTATTAATCAGGAAAATTTGGTCTATTAACATAATAGGTTAGACTTCTATTTCTAATTCTAAACTTAGGGGCGCCTGGGTGGCTCAGCCTGTTAAATGTCCTACTCGGGTTCAGGCCGTGACCTCATGGTTAGTCGGTTCGAGCCCCGCGTCGGGCTCTGTGCTGACAGCTAACTCAGACCCTGGAGCCTGTCTGGATTCTGTGTCTCCTTCTCTCTCTGACCTTCCCCTGCTTGTGCTGTCTCTCTCTGTCTCTCAAAAATAAATAAAAAACATTAAAATAATTAAACAAAAACAAAAAAAAACCCCAAAACTTAATGTGTAATTTAGTTATTCGTTTATATTTTGGGTTCTTTTTTACTTGTTAAATCATGTCATTAAAAATACAAAAGAAATATGTTAAATAGTTAACATTCCCACAACGCTTATACTATTCTTTATTCTCTACACCAACCCTTTTCCATCTCTAGGAAAAAATGCTATTAAAATTTGGCCTATGTACTTGTAGACTTACATTTTTAAATTGAAATCTTACTAAGTTATTGTAAATAGTACTAGAACACTAAATACAAATTAAAATCCACCATGAATATATATTTATATTATTGGGTTAATAAGAAACACTTAAATACTTAATTGAGGTACTTAAAGGGAAATAGAATATATTAAATTTATAGGCACAATTTAAAATATTTAAATGAGTTTAATTAACAAAGTTTACAAATAGGGACAAACAATAATTGCAGTGAAATAGTGTGCTTGCTACACTGTTTCTCTTACCTGAAAACTCTGGAAAACCTTATTTTCCAGGCCTGCTCATGGTTCAGTTGGAATCTTCTCATTGAATTTTTGCCTATGGGGCCATGTCGCTTTAGTTTAAGATAGTTAAGAGCAGGGGTGAGTAGAAGGAAAGCACTCTTAAGATAGCAGAGTTGGAAAAAGAAAGCAGCCAACGGGCATGAAGGAGGGCACTTGTTGGGATGAGCATTGGGTGTCGTATGTAAGTGATGAATCACTGGGTCCTATTCCTGAAGCCAAGACTATACTGTATGTTAACTAATTTGAATCTAAACACAAAATTAAAAGAAAGGAAAAAGACAAAGAAAGCAGCCAGATGTTTCATTAACCGCAGGAGGCATGACCAGGAAACCCACCTTACCTGGATCAGGTTTTGACTCAAGTGAAAAATATACCTTTATTGGAATTAAGCATGAAGGAAAATACTCAGTATCATTAGTCAGAAAGGAAATGCAAATCTAAGCCACAGTGAGATTCTACTGCACACTCACCTGAATGGCTAAGATGAAAAAGATGAATAAACAATGTCGGGAGGCAAGAGAGCCAAGGTCAGCTCAATGCAATGTATGGACATTGCTCTTTGTAAACTTTTTAAAAAAGAAAAAGTTTCCTGACTTTTTGAAATCATGAGATGATCAGAGAAATTTGAATATTACTACCTGCCTGCTAATATTAAATAATTACAGGTAAGTTTTTAATGTGTTCAATGTTGTAGTAAGCATAAAAAAAAAGAATGTTGTGTTTTATGTGTATGAATAAATGTATTGTCTGAACTCTAAAGTATTTACAAATAAATGTATACAATATCTCAGAATTTCTTCAAAATATTCCAGTTATAAGGAGCAGGAAGAGTAAGATGATATAGAAGAAATAAGATTGGCTGTCTTGGATCATTGTTGAAGGTGGGGAATGATTGAGTAAATGGAGATGCATCAGCCTACTGTCTACATCTGTTTGTTTTAAAATGAAAAGCTTAAAATGATTTTAAAAGCAGCCAACAGAAAGAAAAATACAGTTAGGGTGGCTTTGCTTCTGAGTATTTGGGGAAAATTGCCTTTCTTATCAGGATGAAAAGAGTAAATACACAGAGTTGTTGTTCAATATTACTAGAACACTGACAAGAAAAAAGAATCACTAAAGCCTTTTATTAAGCCTTTTCCAGGAGACAGTGTTATGCTTTTTGATTTGGCCACATAGCAATAGCAGTCAGGGTTCTTGGACCAGGGAACTAGTTAAATGGCACCCGGCAAAAGAAAATGCCCATTATGATGTCAGAGCTCCATCTCTGCAGCTGAGCAGTGGTGAATGTGGAGTGTCTGCATCTGTTCTTCTAGGAGCCCACCCCCTACTTCATATTCGAATCTGTAGGAGAGATTTCGAATGGGTAATTGGGAAACACTTCCAATTCTAGCCTCTACACCACATCTCATTTTTATGCCTGAAGTCTCAACTGTTTTGCAAATAAATTGTAATTCATTCACTGTCTTCTTAGTGAGAAAAGGAATTGGCTTCTTAAAAGTGGGGCATTAAATCTGCTCAGGCGCAAGAAGTGGGAACACACAGGCAACATGGGGCACGGATATTCCTCATCCGTTCCAGAAGAGGAGGGAAGCAGGTCTTGATTGTCTGGACTAATGATTACAACAGCGTTCTTAAGAGGTTCAGCCCACACTCAGAGGTCAACTAATTGCCATTGTCTGATGAGTTCTATCTCTTTCCAAAATTGAGCTGGAGATATTAACTCTCTTCAGGCAATTAAGTAGGTATTCATATGAGAAAAAAGTCTCCATCAGCATTCAGTTCAACAGAACACACATATCAACTCAAACCATCTCTGTCTGTGAATGAGACACCCCACTTTGTCCCTTCTTTATTTCAAGCTCCTATACACAGTGGTTTCAATCTGTCAGGGCTAGTGTTTTCTACTTGTGCCTTTCCCCCCAAGGATCAACCATACAACAGTAGTAAGGAGTGAAAAATAATCATAGAATTTTATGTTTGAAGATATAAAAATCATGTAATCTAACATCCCCCAAAGTGTTTTCCATGAGACGTTTATTGGTCTTGAGATGGGGGTGGGGAAGGATAGAAAAGCACACATCAAATAAATTTAGAACTCTTATGTTAGTATGTGAATGTGCCCAGTAAATTGCTAGAAGAGGCACAGATCATGTATTCTCTCAATTTTATTTGATCACATACATCTTTTTAAAATTTTTTTATTATTTATTTTTGAGAGAGAGACAGATTGAGCAGGGGAGGGTCAAAGAGAGAGGGAGACACAGAATCCAAAGACAGTCTCCAGGCTCTGAGCTAGCTGTCAGCACAGAGCCCAACACGGGGCTCGAACCCACACACTGTGAAATCATGACCTGAGCTGAAGTTGGACGCTTTACTGACTGAGCCACCGAGGGGTCCCATGTATCTTTTTTTTTTAAAGAGCCCAATAGCGGGGCACCTGGGTGGCTTAGTCGGTTAAGCTTCCAACTTCAGCGCAGGTCATGATCTCATGGTTTGTGAGTTCGAGCCCCGTGTTGGGCTCAGTGCTGACAGCTCAGAGCCTGGAGCCTTCTTCAGATCCTGTGTCTCCCTGTCTCTCTGCCCCTCCCATGATCATGCTCTGTCTCTCAATAATAAAAAATGTTAAAAAAATAACTAAAGAGGCCAATAGTTTCTGAAAAACATGGACTCTGATTCAATCCCTTATTTTAGAAATGATGGGCCCAAGGACCAGAGAGACTTTGTGTCTTTTCTGAGGACACAGGGCAAACCCACCTTGGAATGGGAGGCTCTCACCACTTTCACCCTCCCCCGTGTCAGAGTACTTCCCACTATGTGATGCCCACATCACAATAGTAACTGACACTCAGAAATAGTACCTCTTAGGCTGGTGCATTGATCACTGGATTTTAGCTTCACCACAGAAATTTTATTTCTTCTTATAGGTAAAGGAAAAGGAAGCCAGATAAGGTAAAGTCTTCTTCATATGTATCTCAGGTCTTTGGGAGGAGGCCAAGATAAAGACAATGTTGAGTTTAGCACAAGCCACCACTCATAGTAGAGGCATGACCACTTAGTAAAATGGTCATTTCACTTCTTAAGTCTTTAAGTACCCTGTGTGGGAGGTTTTTTCTAATAAGTGCCCTCAGCGTGCAAGCAAATCAAATCCATCTCCCATTCCAACTCTTCTACTGACTCACTGTGTAACCCCGGGCACATTATGTAAGATTTCCAGGCCCTGGATTTCCCTATCTGTTAATGGATTCCTATAGTTGCTCTGAGGATTACATGAGCTAATATATGTAGAAAGAGACCTGGCACAGAATAAACATCATATGTGCTCGAAACCCCTAGGGCATGAAACTATAGCCTAAACCAGAGTTGAGTCCCAATTTACCATGTGATCCCCCAGAAGGCAAAATGAAAGACATTCCTATCCATTTATGTGCAGTACACAGTCTTAACTAACAGGACTGCAGAAACTGAGCACCAGCTAGCAGAAAGGAGAATTGTCTCAGGAATGTAATAGGAATGGAAGTTAACTATCTGTGAATAATCAGAATGACTCTCACAAATCTTCAGACAGATATTTGGAGTTCATTTTTAATTTTTGTCTTGAATGTTTTTGGCAGAACCTTCTTTTTTATCATCTTGCAGCCTCCAGCTACTCCTTGGGTCAATATTTCAAAGAGGAACATTCTACTTATGCTAGCTATTAAATAGAACAATTAAGAAATTACCTGGAGGCTTTCAGGGACTAATTCTGTTAAGAAGTATTCTACTGTGTATCCAAATAAGAAAAAAAGCATGGCCTTGCCGTTCGTCTGTTTTTGTATCCGTGCCTCGTCCTGGATGGCTGAAAAACTCCACCAAGAGGAAGGACATGATTACTTCCTCAGGAATGTGGTATCAAATAAATACTGAACTGGAAAGAGTTTGGAAGATTATCGAATAGATTCCTTCTCAAACTTGGCTATGCATCAGAAGCACCTGCAGAGGTATTAAAGTATAGAACATCAGGTATCAACCTCAGAGTTTCTGATCCAGTGGATCTGAAGTAGGATCTTAGAATCTGCATTTTCATGATTAATTTCCCCCATAATGACTCTGGGCCAAAACGTGAGAAATACTGATGTAGTAGCCCATCCTTTCAAAGTCATAATGAGAAAAACTAAGGTCACACAAGGTGAATCAGTGACATGATCCAAGCTCAAATCGAGCTTTCCTGGTATTCACGTCAATTTTCTTTCTATAATCACAGCCTTGACTTGTAGGGTGTTAACTAAAAAAAAAAAAAAAGGGTTCTTGAACTCTCTTTTCAAAGAAACAGGTGTCCATGGAGGTTGGGATAAGCTAAATATGCTTGAAACCTTGAAACAAAGATCTCAGGGGAGGGATGTGCTTGAGTTTTCCCTGCAACTTCATGTAATGGTACTTAACTTGGTAAGACCCACTTCCAGGCCAACATTTAAGGATACTCAGCAAAGGAAAATGCCTGTGAGGATATGCTTACCTGAAGGCTGTGTTCTGAGTTATAAGAGAATGAAACAAATGACAAGCTTGCAGGAAAGAAAGACAAATGATCCACATGCATTCAGATTTCCATTCATTCCAGATCTCTCAACAGAGTTCTTATCTGAAGTTTTTATCCGTTTGTTAGAGGGGACTCATGTTAAAGGTGCATGAGGCCTCTGCCACCCAATAAAGTAAGAACTATAACTATTTCCTTTCAATAATAAGAACTATACAAATCACCACATTTCCAATTCTTCCCTGGATAGAGGGAAGCTCAGAAATGAATCCAAAGCACATTCAGACAACTATGTTTACCCCATTGGTCAAAATATTCACATTCTTCTATGACCAGCTTCCCCAATTTTTTCCTTCTATTTATAGTTTCTGCTTGATTATGTTATTAGATGTGCTGTATTTTTGTTTTAGCTTCCCGGAATTCTCTGTGGAGAGGGACAAAGCATAAATTGAAATAACATCCATGATAGTTAAAATTTGACCTACTCCTGTCAGTTATGGTCCTGTCTTCCCAAAGCTCCTTAAAATGTGACAAGTTTAGGTAACCACCTTGGGTTCAAAGTGGCTTCACCCACTATTCAAAACAATTTTTTAAATTATTATTATTTTTTATAAGACTAGGGGTGAGATCCTGATCCAAAAGCAGCCAAGCCTCCAGGCTTATAAATTCACTTGGAGTGAAAAGCTCATACGAAATAAAGGTCAGTTGGAGCAATCAGAATCTCATTTCCAGGAATTAAACTGGGGATCAATGAAGAAAATTGAGCAGTTGGTGGTGAAAGCTGAACTAAAGGGATTCCCACAGAAAAACCAGCAGAGGCCTTAAAGGAGAGGAATATGTGAGCCAGGGGTATAAATAAACAAGGGTTCTAGACACCAGATATCAAGAAGCAAGAAGGTCGAGGGACAGAAGAGCTACAGAAATGTGAGGAACCAGCAAGCTGGAGCGTGCCGAGGGCTGAGCAGGTTATATCTTGCACTGCCTGAGGGAGAGGGTGGGAGAGACAGAAATCCGGGGTACATTTTTCTTTCCTGGCTGTGCCCACCAGAGGAAGGTGCACACAGTGGTCCTGGCCACAGGCACCGAGAAAAAATACGCAGACTAATTCAGAATGAAATCAAAAACCTAGAAAATCTAAGTCCATCAATGGCACAGAAACTCTTGTTGGTGAGGTCCCTGGATCTCTCCTGGTTGCTGAATGACCTTCCAGTTCACACCCCTTGACGCCTGGGTGTGCTGTGATTCAGATAATTCCCCTGAGGCCTGGATGTTGGGCTTTTTGCAAGTTCCCATGAGGCTTGGCTGAGATTTGTTTTTCTAATTTGTATAGATAATAATCAAAATAAATCACCAAAACTTACACTATGAGTTAGGCTCTTCCTTTAGTGCATAGCACCAACCTAAAATAAACATCAGCATAAAATGGTTTCCCTACCATTCAGCCTCCTTTTTCCACCCTAAAGCTTCCAGATAATGTGCTGACATACGCAAATCTCCTTCTGTGATTCAAGTGGTTTCCTACGGCCTGTGGTAACAAATTGCCACAGACCTGGTGGCCTACAACAACACAAGTTTATTATCTTACAGATCTGTGGGTTGGAAATCTGTCACGGCTCTCACTAGGCTAAAATCAAGGTGTTGGCAAGGTTGTGTTCCTTCTGGAGACTCTAGCAGAGAGGCCCATTCATTTTCCGTCCCTGCTGCTACAGGTTATCTGCATTCCTTTGTCCTCCGCAGGGCACCTTCCTCCACCTCCAAAGCCAAAATGACATCATTCCAAACTTTATGCCCACTGTTGTTACATGGCTGGCTCTGGCTCTTTGGTCTTTCTCTTTCACTTCTAAGGACCCTTGTGATTACACTGGGCTCATCCAGATAATCCAGGATCATATCTTCACCTCAAGATCCTTAATTTAGTCACATCTGTGGAGGCTCTTTTGCCCTAAAAGGTAACATTCACAAATTCCAGAACATCTCTGAGGACAATTAATTCTGCCTGTCCCCATGATCTAAGAACGGCTCACTTTTTCTTTTTTCAATTTTTTAATGTTTATTTATTTTTGAGAGAGACAGAGACAAGGACAGAGTGTGAGTGGGGGAGGGGCAGAGAGAGAGGGAGACACAGAATCCCAAGCAGACTCCAGGCTCTGAGCTAGCTGTCAGCCTAAAGCCCAATACGGCGCTCGAACCCACGCACCGTGAGATCATGACCTGAGCCAAAGTCAGACGCTTAAGCGACTGAACCACCCAGGCACCCTGGCTCACTTTTCGAAATGCTTTCATGAGGATGATCAATTTATCTGCTTTATCTAAGAAAAAAAAATGAGCAAAAGAAGACCAAAAGACTACACATATTTATCTCCTGTTGGGTTTCCTGAGTGGAACAGCAGAGTCTTGAGAGTTTGACTGTTTTCTCCATCATGATTTCTAATGAAAATGTTCAAGTACACAGAAAAGTTCAAAGAATTGTACACTGAACACCTGTCGAAGGCCAGCTCCAGCAGGTCCAGGGGTCCCTGAAGGATGGACAGTGTCGGCGAGAGAGAGAGAGTGAGAGAGCCCCGAGATCCTTTCTGATCACCAGGCAGGCATCTCTGTCCTATCGGTTTTGGTGTCTTTATTTATAGGTCAAAAGTTAACATGGCATCAGAAAATGGAATTTTTACAATGGATAGCTCTTTGTGATAAGATGTTTTTGGAAAGTGTACAGAGACAGGTTTTACAGAAGTCTTCTTGCAGAACTGCCCGGATTATAGTGAGGTTGAGTAACGAAGAAAATGACAGGGTGTTCACATTTTAATAACACTAAGATTAAGTCATAGGTTTGTAGGTACTCTTAATCCATCCTCATCACAGCTGTAAGGGAAGGTGTTTGTGGAATGTAGGCCTTAGGGAAAGGGCTGCTATACACCATCAGTTAGCAAAGGTGTATGTACTAACTTATCTTCTGTCGTTCTCTCTAAGTTAGGCTCTTTGTCTCCAGGCAAGACTTGATTTTCCAGTTATATGCTTTATTGCACCAGAGAGCCATACCTTTAGAGTTTAGCTCATTTCCAATATATAGAATAGCCTCTTCGAGTGCATATACCTTTGTGTCTACTTTTATGATTTCTTGAATAGCTAGGGCATGAAAGACATTTTTGGTTAGTTGATTTACATGTTGAGCTGTATGAACATCTTGGACTAACGCAACGGTAGAAACAGAATTGTACATGTAAAGGTGAATCTTTTATGAATAAGGGTCTTTAGCCTGTTCATAGCTCAAGGGAAAGTATGGAGGGAAACAGGACCTGCTGGAGACACAATGTCTGTTCCCATAATCAAAAGAACAAGTTCCCACAATAAGTTCCTTCACAAGGTGCAATCATATTACCAGGGCCGGAATAAGGGGACGAGTCACTCCCGATATTGATCAACAAGGTACCCTAGGGGTCAGTGCTCAAGCAGAAGCAATTGAGTAGGGGTGGATATCAGTCATCATCTGATTGGCAAGAGACCATGCAAACTTGCTTTAACCTCACCAGGAGTTTTCTCGACTAGTGGGCTCAGAATGGCTCTCAACAAACACCTTTATACTAAATAAGTAGATTCTATTAACATTTTGCTGTATTTGCTTTAGCACATAGCTATCCATCTGTCTATTCTTCCATCCATCAATCTGATATTTTTTTACTTTTAGAATATTTTTATTACCCTCAAAAGAAGCCCTGTGCCCATTAGTAGTCATTCCTCACTTTCTCCATTCATTCCCATTCCCGCTTTCTATCTACAAAATTGTCTTTCTTGGAAATTTCATGAAAGTGGAATCATACAATCAATCTAATTTTTTATGCATCTCAAAGCAAATTATAGACATCAGTATGCCCCACTCCTACTCCTATATAACCCAATATACATATCATTCACTAAAGTTCCATGTTAGCTTATGATGCATTTTTAATTTAATTTAATTTAATTTAATTTAATTTAATTTAATTTTATTATTTTGGTGAGAGGGAACCCAAGTAAGTGAAGGGCAGAGAGAGAGAGAGGGAGAGAGAGAATCCCACAACGGGCAGAGAGGGAGGGAAAGAGAAGGCGAAAAAGAAGCAGGAGGTACCTGAAGTGGGGCTCGTGCTCACCCCAAGCGGGATTCAAACTCACGAACCGTGAGATCATGACCCGAGCCAAAGTCTCATGCTTAACCAATTGAGCCACCCAGGTGCCCCTTTTAATGCATTTTTTAAAAGAGAAGTTTCATATAAAGTGAAATACACAAATCTTAAATGTAGCAATCCATAAATTTTGAAATGTGCATACACCTGTGTAACCTAAACCGCTATCAAAATACAGAACACGTTATCACCCCAAAGAGCTCCCTTTCTCCTTCCTGCTCAGTCCCTGCTCCCACTCACTCCAAGAAGCAATGACTATTCTAATACTTTTTGCCACAGATTTGGGTTTGATATTTGAAATTACCATATTTAAGACTAGGTAGAAAGAGATCCTAGTCAATTACCAATCTGGATCTGGCTTACTCTTCTGGCTTGTCTTTTCTCCATTGTTCTGCCAACGTGACCTGTGGCTATTGGTTGATCAGATATTACCTGGGAGATCTTTGACTGAAACTCTCCATGAATAAAGATTAGGTCAGTACATAAACAAAATGCAAAGCAACAGTAACTCAAAGGTCTAATTATTACCCAATATTGACCAAAAAAAAGAGACTGAGCCTATCTAGAGGGTTTTTGTGGGAAGAGGGTAGAGAGGGGAGCAGAAGAAGAAAAGTCTTTCACTAAAATTTAAAAGCTGCTCTCTAAATTATACCCCATGCGTCCTTATTCAATGCACTAGTTAATTCATATGTAGATGAGCCCACAGTTTGAGCAGCAAAACACACTTGAAGCCGTAGGAGATTTGGAGTTGGAAAAACCTGCGTTTTACATTTACAGTAAATGTAAAACTGTCTGATTTTCGTATTTCATGTAACCTTTTAAAGCCTGGCTATATATCCATAAAATAGGAATAACAATGTCTATTTCTTAATGCCGTGAAAATTTGAAATAAATTAACAAGTACTTAAAACAGGATCTAACACACTGTGGCACTCATATATCATGGATATTATCATTCTACCATGTCATACTACATCATATTAGAGGTAGTAGTATTACATCATGTTACTGCGCCTATTAATATAATTTTGGTCAAAGGAGAAAAAAGCCCAAGTTTTGGAAACTGAGGAATGCTAGACAATTCCATCCTAATTCGTTTTTGTTCAAGCAAATTTTTGGTTCATTTTGGAACCACAGAGTAATTTCTAAAGTCTCTGAACTGCACGCGTGTAGAGAAGGACTCTGAAATTTTAAGATTGGAGAGATGCTGAGGAAGGTATCACTTGCTGGTTGATTTCCTGGAGGTCATGCCAGGTTTTGAACTTATTTCTGGGGACGTATCCCTTTCACTCTCCAGGAAATGGCAAGGAGCAAAGCCACAGGTGAAATCACCTAAAAGAAAAACTTATCAAAGGAAATAATGCATGTGATGTTCTGATTATGAGGTCTGACAATCTAGAGAGTTTAAGTGCAGATGGTCAAACTTAGGCCTCCTTTCTCTTCTTTTATTTCATAGAAGAAACCCTAACTTTAGGAAAAGGAATACAGGTGACCATCAGCAGCAGCTCCTGATCAAGGACCCAGCAAACAGTTTGTTTCCTGCCATTTTTAGCAAAAGATCTGTATCCCAGTTTCAGTGGGTAATCAAATACCTAAAGAAGCCTCTGACACTCTCTGATCAGTTTCCATTGCTGCCAGAGGGAGAGAATTTTTGCACTGAAAAATAGCTCTTGCATCCATCCATATGTGTAGCAGATCTTTTTGATATCCGACCTCACAGGCCATCAGGCCACCTTTGACTGCAGTTGCCACTGTGGTGGACAGTCCCGGGCTCCCTGAGAGTATCCCACCTCAAACACTAGACTGTACCTTCTCTCTTTCTCTCGCCAAGTCTTTCTCCAAAACTAGAGGAGTCTTTCTACTCAGTATGACTAGAGTCCAGAAGTACAGGGGAATTAATGCCACAGAGGCCATCATCAATAATCGTGAAAGGAGGGGCAGCTGGGTGGCTCAGTCGGTTAGGCGTCTGACTCGTTATTTCAGCTCAGGTCACGATCTCACAGTCTGGCTCAGCAATGGGTGAGGAGCCTACTTGGGATTCTGTCTCTTCCTCTGCCCTTGCCCTGTTTGTGCAGGAGCAAGCACAGGTGTGCTCTCTATGAAATGAAATGAAATGAAATGAAATGAAATGAAATGAAATGAAATGAAATGAAATAAAATAATAAAATAAAAAATATATATACACACACATACATATATATTTAAATAACTATGAAAAGATATCCAGAGTCAACGGATAAATGCCTGAGCCTCCAGGTATTTAGACCGACTGTTCTGGGAAGCATTGTATTCTCAGAGGTCCCATTGCTTAGGACAATGCCCTTAATGTAGCTTTTTGTGGACATGTCCTACCTTCCTGTTTTATTATATCCTGGCTTTCCCACTCTACTTCCTGGGATCACCTCCTAGATAAATGAGCTGTTCCCGAATCTTTGTCTCAGTCTCTGCTTTTGGGATAACCCAAAAGAAGCTAAGGTCTTTTTATAACTTTCTCTCTCCCTTGCCACCACCCTAGTCCACATCCCATTATCTCTTGTCTGGAACACTAATGGATTTGCCTCTTCTACCTCAAATGTACTCTCCACACAGCACTCAAGTGATCTGTTTCATTTGTATCACCTCACTGCCATGCTTATAACTCTAGAAGTTTTCCTTTCTCACCTAGAACAAAACCCAAATTCTTTGTGATGGCTGGTGAAAGCTTTGATGCTCTAGTCCAAGCCCAAAACCCGAAACTCATCTCATACCTCTGCTCACATATCATTACATTCCAGTGACTATCCCCTTCTTTCTGCCATGACCATGCCAAGACTGCTTGCACTTCAGGGGTGCTATACACACTCATCTCTTTGCTTGGAACTCTCGTCTTCCAGATATTTGAATGGTGAGCTCTTTATATGGCCATCTCTTTCCCTGTTTTCAGGACCATTCCCTTTTCAGAGGGGACTCTCCAGCCCCCTTGAAGTTCCCAACGGTCTTGTGAATTTCCTTGATGATACACATTATCATATTTATTTGTTTACTTGTTGACTTACTATCTCTACCCATGGGGATGAACATTTATCAAGGACAAAGACTTAGTTTCCCACTGTGCCACATAGCACATTGCAGGGCACAATACATTTTTTAAAATGGTTTAACTGGATACGAATAGAAAATTTTTTAAAAAAGAAACACCTGAAAAGCAATTCAAAACTATTCTTGGGGGTCTGGTGGCTCTGTTGGTTAAATATCCATCCAACTCTTGATACCAACTCAGGTCATGATCTCACAGTTATGAGATGGAGCCTCAGGCCAGGCTCCATGCTGAGTGTTAAGCCTGCTTGGAATTCTCTCGTGCTCTCTCTCTGTCCCCGCTTCTCAAAATAAATAAATAAACTTTTTTTGAAGTCTTCTCTTTTGAGTGATCAAAGGAATGTGGTTTAAAATAATAAGATACTTCATATAATAAATCCAAATAAATGTTTTTCTGGGTATTTTTTTATTATTATTTGAAAGAGAGAGCTGGGAGGACAGAAGGAAAGACAGAATCGTAAGCAGGCTCCACACTGAGTGGAGGCTTGATCTCATGACCCTGGGATCATGACCTGAGCCAAAATCAAGAGTCGGAATCTCAGCCGACTGAGCCACCCAGGCGCCCCAAATGTTTCATTTTTATTTACACAGGCAAAGGTACAGTAATTCTCTGTAAGTAGGTACAAATCTTCTAGAAAACAATTTGGTGTATGTCTCAATAATAATAAAATGGCCATACCCTTTGACATAGTCATATTGCATTTGAAAATTTATTCTAGAAAATGATACAAATAAATACACAGAAAATCTCTATGCATAAGGATTTTTACTGAGGCTATATTTGCATAGTACATATGAGAACAGATAAATAAATCATACGGTATTCATTTGTATGAACAGAGATTAAGAACAACAGCTATAGAGGCAAAGTAGCAGCATGCAAAAATAACTGTGCTATCAAATTACATTGAGAAGGATACCCAAATGCATGTATCCGATGGTTGCAAATATGAAAAAAAATATGAAAAAAGAAAATATACAAAGATGATAACAGAGAAACGTGATGAGATTAAAACTGATTTTTTAAAATTTTAGTTTCCAAGTGTTTTGCGTTTCATTACTTCCACAATAAAAATAAATACCTGTCCTTATTGGAAAAAGTTGTTTTGCAAAGAGAATCAGACAGCTCATTTATTCACTCTTCCAACATTCGGTCCCAGGTAGAGGTGAGAAACCGCTAACTCCCATGGGTTTGAGAGCTCAATGATCTCAAAGAGAGAAAATAGACCCAATACCAATGCAAAGTCTGGTGTGGTAAGGACTAAGGGGGCGGGGGGTATATATAATACATAGGCATTTGTATGAAGACTAAGTGATCTCTAGTCCCCTATCACAGGCTATTTTGTAGCTCCCGATGTGTTATTACTATTGCAAAGTGTATGAGTCAGAATAGTTTGTTACATCCCCCCAAATCTCAAAAGCCCATTGCAGATGTTCCTGGTTGGTGGCTTTTGGGAGAGACCTCTCCTCTATGCAATGACTCAGGCATCAAGTTCTTTGCATTTTTGATGCTGGCACCTTCCAAGGTCTCCTGAGGAGTGTACAAGAACTAGGGTGAGACACAGGAGATGCTCCATCACCTCTGCCTGAAATGACACATCATGTCCACTCACATTTCACTGACTCAGATGAGTCACATGCTTCCAATTCCAAAAGCAGGGAGCTGGAGAGGCTCTTGGGTGGCTCAGTAGGTTGAGCATCTGACTTCAGCTCAGTTTATGATCTCATGGTTCTTGGGTTTGAGCCTTGCATCGGGCTCTGTGATGACAGCTCAGAGCCTGGAGTCTGTTTCGGATTCCGTGTCTCCTTTTCTCTCTGCCCCTCCCCCACCCACTCTGCCTCTCTCAAAAATAAATATTTAAAAAATTTTTATTTTATTATTTTTTTTTAGCATTTATTCAGTTTTGAGAGACAGAGAATGAGTGGGGAGGGGCAGAGAGAGAGAGGGAGACACAGAATCTGAAACAGGTTCTGAGCTGTGAGCACAGAGCACGATGTGGGGCTCGAACCCACAAACCGTGAGATCATGACCTGAGCTGAAGTCGGACGCTTAACCAACTGAGCCACCCAGGCGCCCCTTAAATGATAATAATAATAAAAGCAGGGAGCTGGAAATTTAGTGCCTGAAAGTGTGATGGCTCTACATGATGGGAAGCGTAGAGGGGTCATGTAGCACATAGTAGGCAGTAGCCATGTCTGGCATGGATGGCAATCTGAGGGTGCATTGGAGCCAGAATCCCAGCTTTCAAATCTCCCTTGTCAANAAAAACAACAACAACAAAAAAAGTCAAATTTGCATAAGAGGAGATTTTATTCTATTTTTTTTAATGTTTAATTTATTTTTGAGATAGAGGTAGAGATAGTGTGAGCAGGGGAGGGTCAGAGAGAGAGGGAGACACAGAATCTGAAACAGGCTCCAGGCTCTGAGCTATTCCTCAGCACAGAGCCCGACACGGGGCTGGAACCCAGGAACTGTGAGATCATGACCTAAGACAAAGTCGGATGCTTAACCGGCTGAGCCACCCAGGCGCCCCAGGGGAGATTTTATTCTAAAGGATAATTGCAAGAGGAGGTCATGGACAATAGCAATAGGTAGAATGCTCCGACCGTGGGATCTGCAAGTGTCGGAGTTAGGCAGAAAGAGACTTGTCTTTAAGGAGAAGTAATGTGTCTTGAAAGTCGCAGGTATGGGAAGTGGGGTGAATGGGGTGAATAGGTGGACATGGCCATGACCCGACAGTAGAGCAGAGACTGCTTTACCCTGAGGTCAGCCTGTTCTTGGGAGGGGCTGTCAAGAAGGGGTTTGGGTCAGGCTCCGGGTGAGGGTGGGTCAGAAACCTAGGAGAGGAAAAGAAAGTTAACCAAAGTGTGTGGCTAACAAGGATTTTGTTCTGAGTAATCACAGGACAAATCATGCCACTAGTCATTTGTGGGGTGAAGAGTGGGAATTTAGAGAGTGTGTGTCTGAGCTCATCATAGGCAGTCTTCTCTAAGTCACACGAGAAAAGGTGTTTCTTTGCCCTAAGCCATTTCCCAGAATACAAAAGACTGGATGGACTTCAGAATGGCTACTGTTTTCCAGTAACATAACACTCAGGTAAAATTCAACATTCAGCCATGGCTCTCCTAATTCCTAGCAGGATGCCTGGACGCAAACGTTTCTAAATTCTCACCAAATTTATTTCCTCTTTCTTCCGGGGCATAAGCTAGTTCAAATCTCCCAGCCATACGACCCCCTTTTAGACACGAGACACAGATCCGAGTGAAAGTAATAGATGGCATTTTTCTAGGATTGGCCCATAAACACTCCCCACATGTGACCATTTATCCTTTATCCCCAGGCCAGCAAGTTCAGAAGCTACTTGTTAAAGACAGTAGAGCCACAGGATGAAAGAAAAAAAAAAAAAAGAGCCAACAGCCTCAGTGCCGCCTACCTGCTTATCAGGAACCCTTATTTAGGCTTTACATACATAAGAGATAAGCTTCCAGTCTGTTAAGCTACAAGATTATTTTTTGTTTGTTTTGTTGTGTTTGTTACAGAAGCTAGCATCCTTTAATCTTTCTAAACCTTGAAAGGTTTTGGTTTAAATATTTACCAAAAACTTATTAACATCATGCCTGGCACATGGCAAGCCCTCAATAAATGTTAGCTATCACTATAAATATCATTCAATATTAGGATGGAAAGGCTTGGCTGACGAAAGGGCATTTGAGTTATGCTTTGAGATACCGGAAGGATTTCCACTGTTCAAGAGATCGAAGGGACAGCACGTCCAGCGAGATTTATGATGTGTGAAAGGCTAGACCAAAAGAAAGGCTCAGAAAATGTGATTGGTCATTCTGTTCTCACCGTTGGAGACCATTTAAGGAGAAGCAGATGGGAAAGTTAGTTGCTGCCTCAGATTGCAAAGTCTTGAATTAAAAAGGAGGTTTGAGTGACATCCAAGCATAGGGCAAAGAGTACTAATATGCATATTCAAGCACTGACTGATTTGTCCCAACTCTTTTTTTCTGAAGAAAAAAGAATCCTGCTGATAAGTGTTGAATTCATTAAGAAACCTTAGGCTGTTATGAGGTAGGGGACGTGGAACAGTGAAAGCACTTTGTCATCAGAGGTGTAATTAAAGAGAAAGGAGCGACTTAGCTGCAGCAGCTGTGGACAATGGCTTTTTATTTGGGTCATAGACCTCTTTGAGAGTATGGTGGAAGCTAAGAGCCTCTTCTAAAAAAAGCACACCTGAACCTAAGTACTAGGTCCTCCAAGTCCACCTGTGGACCCCAGGTTAAGAAACCCTCCGTCAGAGGAATTCAAGAGAAAAGAAGCCACCAGGATCATGCTCAGTGTGGTGTCTCTGGCTGAAACATATCAGCTGAATGTGTTTGCCTTTTTCCATGGTGGGAGAGGCATCATGCTGTCGGCACTAACAGGGACGGTAGCAACTTGACACTGTGTGAAGGACCGTGATGTGATTTTGAGCACTATCGGCCATGGCAGGTCTTGGACCAGAGGGTGGAATACCTGTGACTCAGTCTCTTCATCCGTAACGTATCTGCAAGTGATACCTGTGAACCTGCTCTCTAAAAGTGTACATGGTTAATTGCTATACAAATTAAAGCTAGCTCGTCTTTAAATAATGCTTAAGGGGTTTTCTCTTTTGCTTCCTCAAGACCTGTAGTGTTGCCTCCATCTCTGATTCCCTTAATGAAGCTAATACCATTAGCCAAGTATTGACCTGGGTGCTAAGGACCCAGCAGCAAATGGGAGACTGTCAGCCTTCAGGAAGCACCACATGTTAGTGATCTTTCTTCCCTGAGCTTAATCTCACTGTCTTCAGTTGGGTTCTCCAAGAGAGAGACCCTGCAACAAGGATTTGAAGTGTTAGCAGTTGATTTGGGAGGTGCAGGGAACATCAGTCGGGCAGTGAAATGTAGCCCGGGAAGAAAGGCAGCAAATGCTGGACACATGGTCAATCCCTCTACCCCTGTGGGTAAACTGGAGCTTCGTCCCCTGGGGAATCTTGGGAAAACGGTATAACCCACACTTCAGGGTTGTCTCACCTGAGGAGAATGAATCAGCTTCCCTGGGGGTACTCGTTCTCAGCGCTTTCAGCCTGCCTTGCAAATGGATCCTCTCCAGCTTCTGAGAAAACCCCCGGGAGAAGAGATGCAGATGTTTGCTGATGAAATTCAACTGAAGTGTGGTGAAGTGGAGAGACCCAAGGGACAGGAGCAGAGTACAGCTCTGTCTTAAAATAGCAAATCCCTTATTTTAGCTTTGGGTGGTTGCCGGTTTTTCTGAGCCCTGTCTGAATTGGTAACAGAGATCTCCGGCTGAAGGACAAGTACGTAGGCTTTATTCCAGTGATCACCTCTTTAGGTGACTCTGCAAACATTTTTCCTCATGAAATCCATGGAGTTGTTTAATCCCCAAGGTTTTGTACACAGGAGAAGGATGAAAGGAAGGGCCGAGTCACACATTTAATAATTACCATGTATCGGGTCCTGAGACGTTGGGTTCATTGCTTTTTATGCATTACTGTCTGTTAACAACACTGCTAGTGAGGGACTACTATTTCCATGATGAGGCAAGGAAACTAAGGCTTTAAAAGGTTAAATAAATGGCAAACCTGGGACTTGAATCCAGAGATTTCAGATTTAATCCAAAGAAAACTTTCTTAACCGCCATGTTACATTGTGCTACGTTGGAAGAAGTGAATTTAGACCTCACGTTTCAGCCATCTTCTCTTCCCATGGCACTGATCAGGAGGTGCAGGCTGACCTCCAGGGGCGATCCAGGTGGGAAAGACAGAAGTCTGGAAAGCAGGTACAGCAGAAAGTCCCAGAGCAAGAGGAAATGAACAAACATCAAGGCCCCTTCCAACAGGCGAGAGATCCTCAGGAAGAGGGCTTTTTGCTCAGCTTGACCCCTTCTCTGAATATTGGCTCCTAGACTTCACCATCCTGGAAGCCCCAGGAGCCTGGGATATCCCGCTGCCAGCCAGGAAGGGCGAATGAACTAACAATGTTATCTGCACTCCTAGAGGAAGGGTGAGTTCAAAGCGATGTTCATCCTTCCAGGGCAGCCATCTGTCTCAGCAAGCTCAGCGTTATCTAACAAAGGCTCTTTCTCCACCTTCTTCCCTCTTCACTCCTTCTTCACTCTTTACGTAAATGTCTAATAAGTATTCTCATCTCTCAGGCTGAGTTCAGACATACCTAACAGGCGATGCAATAGAAGTACGTAGCTGTCACTGAACTTTCCCGGAACCCAGAGGGAACTGACATTTCCCTCAAAGGCCGTAGCAGCTACTGAGCCCTGCCCATGTGCCAAGCCTTTCCGTACCCTCAGCACATTATCTCATCTACTCGTGACCATAGCCCACAAGGTTCTATTATTCCCATCTTTCAGATGAGGCACATGGGAATTCTCTGACCATGATGTTTGGGTTTGCTTGGTTTTTTGGGTAAGTTTTTCTAAGATACTTCACAGAATACCCATTCAGGAAAGCCATGAATACAGCTGTCAAAACCTCCCCCACTGGGCCAGCAGAAGACTATCTGACCTTCGGGGAAGAGAGATAAGAGTGGACAATGTTCTGTATAAAAATATAAACTTCATAAATCCCTTCAGTGGATGAAAATAGATCAGAGATTAAAGCCCTGGATGTGTAACTTTCTAGGTTAATTGCTTTGATTTTAGGCAGACAAATTTGGCTAGTTTCATCTGAGTGCCTCCCTAGGTGGGAGCGTGTGTGCAGATTATTAATCAGCTTTGCATTACATTGGAGCCGCATCTAATTCCCTGAAGAATATGCAGTGAGAGCATCGTAGCAAAAGGGAGCCTGGGAGATATGTGCCCCATGTGGAGTCCTAAATGCTGCTTTCTGTGAGGCTAGACTGTAAAGAGAAAGTGGGGAGTCCTCCTTGTTCCCTGGGGGTCCTGCCTCTTCCCGGGAGCAGCATTAAGGCTCTTTCATGTCCCATAGAGGCAGGAAGAGATCGATTATTACTCTGAGCTCACTTCCCCTCAAATACTCAGCTGCGAATGCATACATCCTGATGGTTCAGCATCACCTGACACCAATTTGAAAAATGTGTCTTTCCTGTTTCCTGACCTTTATTTCCAAAAAGAAATATCTAAGGATCCTTTGTTGCCTATCACGATGTCTGATGAACAATTAAGGTCTGATACCGGATGGCCAGATAGATTCATGAGTGAATGCAATTATGAATCGATGAATGAATGAAAAACTGAGCTCGCTTTTTCAATGAGTCATACACAGAGCAATTGGGTCAGATATCCTGGCGCTAGACTCCAGCCTCTTAGTAGCCCGGATGACTCCCATGGGCTTCTGAACATTGTCGGCTAAACAAACTCAAACAGCAATGCTTGTCGTGGTTCAAGCAGCATCATGAAACTTGATTTAACAGATGAGACCTATGAAGGAAAATGTCAGTCTACAGAGGAGGAAAATTTCAGATATTTGTTTATGAGTCTCAAAGTGTGAAGCCAGTGATCGTGATTTCTCTGACCCACTTGTCAGTATAAACCTCTTCAAGCAATTCCTGGGACTCCTACTGCTAAGGAATCAGCACGCTAATTAATTTAGATAACCATCAAAGTCATAAGTAATATATGTAGAGACTGGCTTTCCAAGACCATACCCATCTTTTTAAATAACCGTGCAGTGGGAATTTGGTGTCATAAATTCACTAAGCCATGATCAGACTGAGGTAGGCTGCGTGCCACCATTCATTCTCTTCTGTGCCTTGGAGTCTAAAAGTTTTAATAGATCTAGATCCTAAAGTGGCTGAGATTTTCTCCATGTAATTAGTGTGCCAGAAGGAAAAGCAGCATTCTTTGACTTTGAAGCATTTATGGCTTCAAAGTCATAGCATGTTAGAGTTGCAAGAGAATTTAGAGATGATCCAATCTAGCCTCTAGATCATTACTGGGTTGGAGAGTTTTAATATGGAAATGTACCTGTTCTGGGTTCTTCCTTTTCTCTGCAGAATAGAAGGCTCGTGTTACTCCCACACCTCCAAAGATGATTTGAAAATTAAGCCTGTCTTATTCCCTGAGGAAAGGACAACAGGTCATTCAGTTATAATGGCTCTAGGCCTGGGTTAAATATGTTTTCAAGATTTATTGGAAAAGAAAGGGAAGATCCTGAGAAAGTTTCCATATCAGGAGAGGTTAGCCACTGGGGAGGGGCTGGGTGAGTGGAACTCACCACATTCACTGCATGACTCATGTGTTTAGGACCTACCTGGATTGTATGTGGTTCTTACCTAGTACCTCCAGCTGCCAAGGCTTCACTTGGATTTGAACATTTATCACCCACCTTGGGATGTCTTTACCAACAGCGCCTCCTCATGGGTGCCTCATAAGGACTGAGCTTTGCCAGGATGCATCATCATTGCCTCAAGGACTGGCCATCAGGAATGACATCAAATCATGACCCACAATCAACCTGGAATTACTCCCTGTGGATACCCTCTGAAACATAGCAGGAACCTGGTAACTCAAAAGAAAGAGGTAAAACCCTATCATTGGAAGAGGCTGAAATGAAAATCTCAAGGCCCCTTGAGCTGTGGGACAAATGTTACTTTGGTAATGTCTGATTTTATAAAAACCAGTGTTCGGAGAGGATCTCCTCATTTGCTCAGGTCACAGGATATGGTAATGACAGAGCCAAACCCAGGATCCAGGTTGCCGAGGTCCATGTGCCTTAAGCCTTCTTTCACTGAACGTAAGTACTATTAACATAATATCTGTAACTAGTAACGCCTATCTAAAATATTTCTCTTTTTTTAACGTTTATTTGGGTTTTTTTGGGGGGGGGACAGAGTGCAAGCTGGGGAGGGGCAGAAAGAGAGGGATTCAGAACCCGAGGCAGCCTCCAGGCTTTGAACTGTCAGGACAGAGCCTGATGCAGGATCCAAAGTCACAGACTGCAAGATCATGACCTGAGCCGGGATTGGACGCTTAACCAACTGAGCCACTGAGGTGCCCCTAAAATATTTCTTTAATAAACAGAGGAACAGCCTGCAAAGCTCAGGGTAGGCAATCCCATAGTCTAAGTGACTTGTAGGTGGACAGACTTTCTGGAAACATTGGACTGTCTCACGCATAGCACTGGGTGAACACGCTTCCTTCACTCTGTGCAGGAACCCCATTTCTTGGGTCCCTCATTCTTACATCTTAGACTCTGCTTATCAAATCATGTCAGCTTCTCCTACCAATGACCTCTCCAAGGTGACGCCTACCTATCTGGAAATTTTAAATCAGGGCCTGCAGTTCTGCTATTTAAGTTTAAAAGCTGCACACCATTTTCAAATAGGGAGGCCCTTCTCTGAGTCACTTCTGTACTTGTGATGTCTGGTCCTTTTCCTGGTTAATTTCTCTTCCAGGTAGCATCATTCGTGGTTTTTATGAGAACACGTTCCTTTCTTGTATACTTTGAACGTAATGTTCTGCTTTGGCCTTGGCAACTGCTCTCTCCTTTGCTAACTGTCTATAAAATTAGTATCTTTCAGGCAGAAACCTCATGGTAAAAATGCAGAGAAGAGTTCTGCAGAGTCAGAGGCCAAACTAACCATTTTCCCGGCTCCAGCAGATGGATAACAGTACAAGGCCAGTAACGAACTTGGGGCATTGTAGCTGACGTCACTTGAAGGACATATTCTTGACGATTTTTCAGCACTCCTAGGTATATCGAGTATATTGGGTTACACTGAGCTTCCTATGTCCTTTTCCTCCAACATCTTCATAGATGGACACAATGTTGTGGGGTATCAAAGGTCATAGAGCATAGTCCTGAGGAGGAGAGACATCAGCTGGTCCAGAAAAAGAAAAGTCCTATGACTTGGAAGGTAAAGAGGGTTGCTCTTTACTGCCAACTCAGCTTCTGTACTAGGTCTCACCATGTGGTTTGTCTTATCCTCACAACCTGCAGTGTGGGTGGTGTTTCTTCCTTTCACATTCTTTTCAGGTTCATAAACAAGGCAAATGTTTACATACTCCTTCAAGATATATGTAATGAGTATCCATTATGTGCTCGGCATTAGAGGTGCAATAGTGACAGACACACCTCCTCCATCATGGACCCTGAAGTCTGTTTTCTACTGAGCAAATAGAGAATTGGTAAGTAAACAAAATAAAAAAAATTACAAATTATGATCAGTGCTACTGAAAAAACAGAATTACCTCCAAGGGTATGGTCCACAAATAGTTGAGGCAGCCTTCCAGTCCATATGTTTTCCGCCCCGGGGTCTGTATTCTGTTCTTCACGGCATCTTGTTTTCCAATCTAAGAGACGGGGCTGAACATCCCCAAATTATACATTGCCATGAAAATAAAGACGGGAGTGAGATAGTGGAGTATCTGTGCAGACCGACAACCCAGCAGGGGTTTTCTGTACCTCAGTCGGAATTCTCCACAGGTCTGAGTCGAATGTACTTTTTCTCTGTATCACTGAGGTATCTCACTGAGGCTACCCCTCAAGAGTTATGGAAAACCGGCTCAATACCAATCATGTATCTTGTGGGAAGTCAAGAGTTTTCTCTGAGATAAATTCCTGTTCTTGCTTTATCCTTATTTTCACTAGTTCTCTTGTGACTAGACTATCACTTCTTTTTGCTCCAGGTTGACCCAGACAGGGACTCGGTCCCCTTTCCTTAATTTCACTTCAAAATTATCATATGATGGTTTGTACATTTCACACGTTATAAGGGGCGATGATGAACGTTTACACTGCAGTGAAGTAGAGAGACAGACAGAGGAAGAGAGAGACAGAGAGAGAGAGAGGAAAAAAGAGAGAGAGAGAGAGAATTAAAACTGGGCATTAGGGGCGCCTGGGTGGCTCAGTCGGTTAAACGTCTGACTTCAGCTCAGGTCATGATCTCACGGTTCGTGGGTTTGAGCCCCACATCTCTCTCTGTGCTGACAGCTCAGAGCCTGGAGCCTGCTTCAAATTCTGTGTCTCCCTCCCAACTTGTCTGCCCACCATATTGCCTGGCTTCCTCTCCCCTTCATTCTGCCCTTTTCCAATTTCTTGTTTATTTCTTGTGTAAAATATTTGCATAGAGCTTTTTTCTTCATGATACTATTGCCTTCGTAGGCACCTCCTCTGGGGTTCTTCTTCCATCTAAATAGTTTTTCAAGGCCCTTGTCAAAATTGACATTGCTCTTCTCTCTCCCTAAGAGAAACTCTGCTGTCAGCTCTTCAAACAATGCTATTTTTCTCCCTGATACATTTGTTTGGACACCAGAATTATAGTATCAAATGTAAAAAAAGGGTTCAGCAACAGAATAAGAACTCACTTTGTACTTAAAGAGTATGAGAGAAATAAAAACAAAGTTACAACTCGTCCCAACATTCTGAAAGGTAGGCTCTGTATGTCCCTGAAATAACCTTAGTAAGAGATTTCCTCCCTGCTGCCTCCCTCAAAGGGGTCAAAGCTAACAAGTGCATCAGCGCGGGAGAGAAAGGCAGGACAGATGACATTCACAACTACATGCATTGTGATTGTGTCATCCTGCCCTTGTCCTGGGGAGCAGCAGCAGCTGAACACCCATCTGCCAGCCCGGCACTGCCCTCTCAGGGCCACATGAGAAGGAAAAGCAGCAGACACTGGGCCTCTTAGAAAGCATGGTCTTTCCATGAGCATGGACTCCTCACTTCCCCAATTCTCTGGATCAATCTTGCAGATGGAGCTGCTTCACTGAGGATCTGGGCATCTTATGACACGCTCTACACAGTCGCTGGGCAGATCCATTAACCATCTACCCTGCTTCAGTTCACCTAATAAATTAATAGGTGTCTAATCTGTAAACGCGCCAAGGCATAGCCTCAGAAATGAGTGATGGGAAATACCAGTTGGCTGCAGGTGTCTGGCTCAAGTTCAGCATTGAGAGCATATGTCTCACTGGATATCTCATTGCCTTGGGAGGCGCAGAGAAATCTGCTAAGATTCAGAGATGCATCACACACATTTCCCCAGGTCGTTTGGTAAAGTGGTGAAGAACACAGACTCTGGAATCAGACTGCTTGGATAAGTGTCCTGTCTTTGCCATTCAAAGCTTCAGTGACCCTGCACCCCTCATTTCAACTTTGCATGCTTCATTTTCTCATCTGCAATTACAGTATAATTACAGTAACTACCTCATAGAGTTGTGAATACATGTGTAACACACAAGGGACAGTGTCTGGTGCATGGTGCCAATAAATATGAGTGATCGTCTTCATATGGACAAGCAGTTCCCTGTTATCTCGCAGATGAAGTATCTTACTTCCTGTTTCTAATTGAGCTAATGGGAGACTGGGGATGTGCGACAAAATATCAGGAACACTCTCAGCCACAAGATGAATATAGTTAACATTCCTAGAGTATCAGGTAGATTCTTAAGGAGTAACTTAAAGAACACGCCTCTCTAGATGTCAAAAATGCCATTTTTAAGTGAAGAAAGCAAGTTATAGAATTGTGCTCAGTGTAACTGTTATTTTTAAAACACACACAAAAAAGGTTATCTTTTTTCAACATATATAAATGAGCATAAATCTGTAAGGATAAACCGCAAACAAGTAGTGATTCTTGCCAGGGAATTTAGAGGAGACAGATTATCAGTGGTGATCAAGGGGGTCTTCAGACTATAATGTTCTAATTGTCTTCAAAGTGGCAGAATAGATTTATATATTGTTTCTTAAATGAGCTCTTCTTTTGAAAGCAATTTAAAAGATTCTTTTATTTTACGACGAGCCCAGCTCTGTCATGGGATAGGAAGTGCATAAATTTGTATACAGTTACAAAATAAAACATGACACATCAAAGAAGTTTTCCAACTGCAGTGTGCACTAGCCACCGGAGCCTCCCAAGATGTACAATTCCCTGGTGTTGTTGTGAAAGAAGCTTTGGAGGAAGAGATTAAGGAGCACTGTATTATTGGATGGGAGCCCATTCTATTTTTCTCAAATGTGGCTGGTAATGCAACATGCACCCACTTACCCAGGCCAGAATGCTAGCCATCTCTTTGCACTCTCTTTGCTTTCAACCCATATCCAAGGCTTAGTTCCTAGAACCCTCTAAAAGGTGTCCATTTCTTACAATTCTCATGTACAGAGGGCTTCCTCATCTCTTCCCTGAATGACTGCAAATCCTTAGTACTGGTTCTCTTGCCTCAATTCTCCCAACCCCCTCCACTGACACTGATGCCCTCATGATCTTTCGAATGCAGATAGCATCAGGTCATTCTATTGTTTATAATTCTTTGGCGGTTCTCCATGAGCTATAACTCATTGAAGCAGCTTTGTAGCACAGATAATTTACGACATGACAGGAGAGCTCACGGATCACCAAACTGTCCCTGTCTTCATTACCACAAAGTTTTAGCTTGGAGTCAGGTGCCGAGAAGAAATGTATTTTGTAGCTCACCTTACAGCTAGGTGGGGCCAGATGACAAAGTGTAGTCAATGAAACATGAACAAAAATGATGGATTCCTCTATGGTTTGCTTTCTTTCCTCTTTTCTTTCTTTCTCCTTCCAACAGCTGGATGCAGATCCCAGGCTCTGGTGATGCTAAGGCCACCAGATGAAGGGGGCCTGGATCGCTGAATCCACATGGAGGCCAGCTGGCAGCTGGTCAGAAACATCTATCTTAAAGGGTGGCACACACAGAAAATAAGCATCAATGGTAGCAGAGCTACATGAAATAATGTACACGTTGATGTCTGCCCCCAGTTCCCAGCAGAGAGCTCCTAAAACCCTGGTTATTTCCTAAGTGATAAGATCACTTAAGGGTGTCTTTTGTTCTACTGAGGTAACTCTGAGCCTTGATTAAGAGCTTGGAATTTTAGGTCCATCCCTGATCCTCCAGAGAAAGGAGAGGCATGGAAATGGGAGTTAATCATTGTTCATGCCTATGTAAGAAAGCCTCCATAAAATTCCAATAGTAGAGGGTTTGGAGAGCTTTCAGGTAGGTCATCACAAGCACATCAGTGCTGTGAAACCCCCAATTCCACAGGGACAGAAGCTTCTGTGCACAGGACCCTCACCCTATACAATAAAACCTTGGGCTGTGAGCATAATTCGTTCCAGAAACATGCTTGTAATCCAAAGCATTTGTATATCAAAGCAAATTTCCCCCATAAGAAATCATGGAAACTCAAATGATTCATTCCACAACCCAAAAATATTCATATGAAAATGACTACAATACTGTAACATAATACAAAATAATAAATAAAATACAAAATATACAGAAAAATAAACAAATTAACTTGCACCCCTTTGAAAACCTTCATGGCTAGTGTGAGGGTTATTGGGTAGGATGATTTTCACTGTCACTAAAGAAATCACTGCTGCCTATTGGCTCAATGGAATCGTTTTTCTGCATGGGGGCCATTTTATACCCTCGCACAGATGTTGACTACTGGACGGTATTAATAAACTCTTGTCATAGACTGTATTTAACGTAACTGGCAATAAGGCAGCAGAGGAAAGGGTCTATATCTGCAGGCAGCCTGACCTAGAATGAAGCACAGCATTCCTAAACTTATTCTTGTATGGAAAAGCAAAGGACTGTCCATAGGTGCTTTGAAGTGACAAAAAAATACTCCAGTGCCAGTTGTGGGCACCTTCAAAAGTTCTGAAGGAGCATTAATCTCTGCCAAACACCGTAGCCTGAGACCAAGCATCTGAGCATGAGAAACAATCACCCACAATCCCACAGAAAGAGAGTGAGAGAGAGAGAGAGAGAGAGAGGAGAACCATTGGCTCCGTTGTGATCATGTGACATTCGGCATCACATACTACTCGTACTATAAGACATCACTCATTTATCAAGTTAAAAGTGATTAGAAATGTTTGCTCATCTTGCAGAACATGTACAGAACCAGTTCTTCGCATTCCAAGGTTTTATATAGCTGTTCATCTGTAGCCTTTATTGTATCCTTTAATAAACTTGTAGACTTAAGTGTTTCCCTGAGTTCTATGGCTGCTCTCAGAAATTATTCAAATCTGAAGAGGGGCTCATGGGAATCTACAGCCAAATCTGACAGAAGTTGATGGAGGCAACAGTTCAAGTAAGAAACATCCTATTTTCTTAATCTTCTGCCGCCTTCCTCCATCCTGTCCCACTCACCCCCATGGAATCCCCAACAGCAACTGGAGAGGGAAAAGGAGAAGTACCCGGACCAGGCAGAGAAATTCTCATTCACAGACTCATCACTGCAGCTGGCCAAAGTGGGGACACGGCAGAAGAGTTTCCCATGCGTTTAGTTCAGGGTTTTGAACTATAACTTCAACTGAAGACTTTAATTACTAAGAACAAACTGTATTTTACCTGTCTAGTAGTTCAAATGAACACAAAAGTCATAGACCTGCAGAATTTCCATTTGGAGAAGAAAATGATCTCTCCTGAGTAAATTTTTAAAAGACAGTGGACGATAAAAATAAATCTCCACTTGAACTTTACAACTTCTGCATTTTCCATCTACCAGTTTCATCATTCTCAGAACTGTTGAAATAATCATAATTTAGTGTCAGGGGGGAGACTGTGGAGAAATAGGTTTTCCCACAAAATTGAAATCTGAAGCCAGAAATATCATCCAAACCCACCTGATGTGACTACACTTTCTCCTTTTGGATGAAGAGCCAGTCTTTACAGTTATGAGTAGGATTTAGGAGGCCTAATATTTTTGAACATCCTCTTAAATTGAGATGTCTAAAATTTTAGCAAGCTCTTTAGACCAACGGCATCATGATCACCTAGGAACGGGTTAGAAATGCAAATCCTCAGGTCTCTCCCCTGGCTTACGGGAATCAGAAATTCAAAGAGGGGTCCCAGCACTCTGTGTTTAACAAACATGTGATTCTGATACAGCTAAAGTTTAAGGACCATGGGTATAGGATATTCCAGAATATTGGCATAGGCCTTTATATCAAAAGGCAGCAATAGAACACAGTTTTAGGATTAAAAAAAAAAAAAACTCATGCAGCAGACAGGACACGATCTGAGCTGGGAAAGAACTGTCCCCAAATACAGATGAGGGTGAGGGGCATGTAAACACAGCCGACAAGCAGAGGGATGTAGCGGCAGGAAGCCATGCAGGAAATTATGCAAGCCCTCTTTCATACGTGTTGTAGGTGTCCATTAAGCAGTCCAGTGGTAATAAAGTCACATACAAAGATATATACATTCATACAGGTCAGTGAAATGTCATGTCCGTGACTGTTAGGCACATGCAGGTGTTTTAAAAACTTAGATTCTTCACTGAACACTTGAGAGTTCAGGCAAGGAGTTTTCAATATATGAGTCATACAATCGCATTATTTGTTAAATGAACTGGAAGCTTATGGCTTGTTACACAAATAAAAGGCTGAATTGTTTCTCTCTCTCTCTCTCTCTCTCTCTCTCTCTCTCACACACACACACACACACACACACACACACACCTATTTATTAAAATCTGCACCAGTAGGGGCGTCTGGGTGGCTCAGTAGGTTAAGCCTCTGACTTCAGCTCAGGTCACGATCTCACAGTTAGTGAGTTTGAACCCTGAGTGGCTCTGTGAAGACGGCTCAAAGCCAGGCGCTGCTTTGAATTCTGTTTCTCCCTCTCTCTCTGCTCATCCTCCACTCATGCTCTGTGTCTCTCTCTCAAAAATAAAATATTTAATTTTTTTAAAAAGATAATAAATAAAATCTGCACCAGTATACAAGTTAAGTGAAAGGTTACAGCTAAAGACCTACCTGATAGTGATGAAACAAGAGTCTGGGGTTTTTCAGAGGAGATCTGTTCCATATCATTTATTTATCATCTTCCCTTTATTGGCCACCTAGCTACTTGTACTAAGAATATCATTACATGAATAGATAATTTGTAATATACCTTCTTATATGCTGAGCACATCATGCTTATAGAGATTTTCTCATTTAATGCCCACAATAATCCATCAGGGGCATACTATTACTATTCTCTATTTCAGAGAGGAAACTGACCTTTGTTAACACCCAAAGTCACCTGGCTAGGAAGTGGTAGAACCAAGTCTCCCACCTAGGCAGTAAATTGTTCTTTCAACCACTACACTATATGGCTTCCTGCGAAACTGAGAGCGCTTTATGCATTAGTCTCTAATAATAGATAGTCTGCCTGTTGCACATAGATTATCCTTTTTCCATCTAAAATTTATCAAGCCCTGCCTCCACCATTTACTTCTTGTGAGAACTGGGGCAAGGTACCTAATCTCACTGAGTAAACCAATGTTTATTCTTTCCAAGTCATAAGGCTGTTATAAAAATATGCAAAGTATGTGCAATAGCACCTGGGTCCCTAGGTGGGAGGTCCATAAAATTCTTACCAGTGCTTTGAAGAGCAAGGAATGTACCACCACCAGTCAGTTCTGGGTCCATCAAGGCAGACCCGTAAAGTTAAAGTGTGGGGGAGAGCTATCATACATATTTCCAACTTGGAAATTGGCTGGCGTAATGGTATCTCCATGAAAAAAGATGGACTTGTATATTCAATTCACAAAGACTCAAAGAATGTCAACATGCCTCCTGTCATAGGAAAATGCACACCGGAGTCAGAGGGCTATAAGCTATTATGGACCAGCTCGAGCGTTCAGCCAGCCACTGTAATGGGAGTGTATTCGCATTATCTTAATGAATCCTCATGACAGTGAGTTTGATATCATAACCATCATGTTCTAGATGAGAAAATGACAGCATTGGTGGATAATCAGCTTGTCCATGTCACAATTAGAAGACTCAGGCCAGTCTCAGTGTAAACGTTCAAACTATTCCCAGTAAAATCACGCTGACTCCCCAGTATAATAGCACATAGAGATTATGCACCATTTTGGAAAGAGCTAACTGTCTCTCCTTGGCCATTCGTGTAAATGATCACTAACTATAAATACTAATATCACCTATGTTTCCTCTGTAGAATGTATTGTCATGAAAAAATGAGCTCCCCTTACTTGGGCAACAGACTTTTCATATGTGTGGGACTAGATTAATGTTTCCCGATTTGCGGTCATTCGTGCCACCTTCATGACTTCTGCTATTTCCACATGATACCTGTAAGGGTCCACCATTGTTCCTTGCCACGGATAGAAGGTATTTACAGAAACTGAAACAAAAAGAACTGAACAATGGCATTAGGCCCTAGCTACATGCTGCCTCCTCTCTTTTTGTGAAAATGGAGACTGGTAAGCTTTGGGGAAGGGTTAACACATGCTACAATTAACCTGAAACTTTCTACTTACCGTATCCAAAACGATTTTATAGTATTGAAAAGAGAACACTATTGGGTAGGTGATTCAATGGCATTTAGTGCCTTATCCAGGAACCAACTCATGCTCAGCCATGCATGGGCGTGTCGTAAACATTGGTGATAAAATGGATAAAATACACTCATCACCCCCATTCAAAGGTCCACCAGCGATCAGAACACAGGAAGGCAAGTTATCCAATTCACCTGTAAATTTAACAGTTCCCTACACTGAATATGTCTCCAGCGACTAGGAACAAACACCGGGGACAAGGCTGCCTGTCCAAACAGAACACAGCTCACATCAGCTCAAAATAGTGTGAGGGAATTTTGCTGGCTATTTTCTACTGAGTCAAGAGCACTATCAATTCACATCTGGAGTTTATCTGTAAAGATAAATCGCCTCCTAAATGTACCTTTCTGCCTCCCCCAAATATTTTGTTTATATAAAGAGATAAGACAGATAATTCCTAGGCAGAAGGAAGAAGATAGGCACAAAGAGTGTGCATAGCTGCTGGCTTCTTGTTGGCTTTCCCCAAACTGTAAACATTAGAGCAAGGAACAATGAATTGGAAAAATAACAGCTGATTAGAAATAAAACAACTTGATAAAAGTACTTAAGAACTGCTCTCTGTTGATTGGCCTCACTATGGTCAGCAGAAGCTCCCAGATAGGCAATACTGGCAATTTTTAAATACAAATGTCCCTTCCATTTCCAATTACCCTCCTGGGAAATTTCATTTGAAAAATTCACTAGATACAATTGTCACCTCCATAAATTTTGCTGTCCCTTTCATAGACTTGAGAGTCCGTGGAAAGCATGCATGAAAGATTTAGTAAAGCAAGTGACCAAATGTCATGCTTAATTTTAAGTTCTATCTGAAGATACCATGCCAAGAATCTGAAGATGCTAACAGAAATGTCAAGGAGAAAACCCCTGCAAGGGAGACCTTCATGTCCAGTGTGAGTATATATCATCCAAACTGGAATGGGTTGATAAAAGTAAGGAGAAATGTATCAGTTATAGAATAGGATGTTACAGACTACCCCAAAACTCATTGACATAGAAGAACAATTATTTATTATTTCTCTTGAGTTTTGCATTGGCTAGGGGTTGACTGATGTAAGTTGAGTTTGGCTGGGAGTACCTCTTGCTTCGTGTGTCTCTCATTTCCCCCCTGGGTCCAACAGGCATAGCCATCTCATGTCCATGGCAGAAATTCAAAGGTGTAAACTCAACTGTGTAAGTGCTTTTATCAAGCTTCTGCATGACTCAGTTCTGCTAACATGCAGGTCATTTGACTGAAGCTAGAATCAAGAAACAGGGAGATACTCTCCCTTCCTTGGTGAACAGAATACAAAGGCACCTGACAAACGACATGGATATATTGCACTGACCACCCTAGTTGTTTAGGGACAGAAGTACTGGTGCCACAAATTCTCTCTATTTGGGGATATAATTAACAAACCAAAGACATCCTAACCAATCTGCCTCAAAGTGGGTGTATATTGAAAAAACCCTTACAACAGAAAAAGATGTTGCTATTGTATGATATTAATCAAGTCACATCACTTTTCGAGGCCTCTCGAGGCCTCAGTTTTCTCATGGAATCTGATACCTTTGATTCTAAGTATTACCGGAAGGAATTGTATTCATTTCCTCACCAGTGAAGATACACATGAAAATTGAACTGAGAAAGCATACACACTGTGATTTATTTGAAACCTTCTGCTAAATGGTCATTCATCTCATTACTTGATACAAATTCCAACCAGGATGAGGACCCCCCGGCCACTGCTTGTTTCCATGACTGTCCAACTGTCCCACCTACATGGAAATATCCTGGGAACAGAATGTTAATTAAACTGAGCGCTGTTTGCAGCTGCTTGCTCCCTAGAACCTCATAATGAATAATATGTGTGCTAATCAGAAATTCAATTAATAGAGACTTGGAAAGATTTGGGGCAATACATCCTTTTCCCTCCCCCATTCTCTTGCAATGAGAGTGAAGAATGAATGTGGCCTTTTCCCTCCCCCATTCTCTTGCAATGAGAGTGAAGAATGAATGTGGCCTTTTCCCTCCCCCATTCTCTTGCAATGAGAGTGAAGAATGAATGTGGCCTTTTCCCTCCCCCATTCTCTTGCAATGAGAGTGAAGAATGAATGTGGTTATTTTCATAACAACAACAACAACAAAAAGCCATCTGCCTACAAGGGTGATTCCAGCTTGGTCCCCTCTGTCCCAGGTACTGTCATCAGTCCACAATTTGGTCGAACACTGAGGTCTATCTGCTTTCACATTTGAGCATCTTTTTCTCTCCGTCCTACCATTACTGCATTCACTTACACAACTGGCCCCAAATTAACCTGTCCTCCATGGTACCTTCCAACTCAAGTCTTGGACATCTTCTTTACAATACTCTGAAACATGTCTGGTGCCAGGAAGGGACGGAGCTTTGTCATACCGTGAGTGGGGAGATGGGGGGTATTCTTGGATTTTTTCTTATATATGTTTTCTTATGTATTATTTTCTTTTTAATAGACTTTATTTCTTAGATCTGGTTTGGATTACAGATAAATTGAGAAAATAGTACAGCTCTGATTTCCTCCACGTTACTTTCCCCTGCTATTAACATCTTACATGAATATGACACTTTTTTTTTTTTGCAAATAATGAACCAATAGTGATATATTGTTATTAACTAAAGCTCATAGGTTATTTAAATCTCCTTGGTTTTTACCAAATGGTCTTTTTCTGTTCAGAATTCTATGTTACTTTTATGTTATGCCCTATTAGGCTCCTCTTGGAGGTGGTCATTTCTCAGATTTTGTTTAGATTACCTTGAGAGTTTTGAGGAGTACTGGTCAGGTATTTTGTAGAATGCTCTATTATTAGAATTCATCTAATATCATGAAAGAGTGTGTTTATGGGTTATTGAGAAGAACATCAGACAGATAAATTGCCATTTTCACATTTTATCAAGTATACATACTAGCAGTGTAATTTTTAACTATTGATGTTGACCTTGACCACCTGACTAAGGTAGTGTTTGTCAGGTTTCTCCACAATGATACTCTTCCCCCCCCCCCCCGCCTTCCATGCTGCATATTTTGCAAAGAAGTCCCTCTGGGCAGCCTACATTTAAGGAGGGAAGGTTTATGCTCTATCTAGCTCCTTGATGGTGGAGCTCTACATAAAATATTTGGAATTTTTCTGTGAAGGAGATTTGTCTATTCTTACCCATTTATTAATCTATTCAATCACTTGTTTATGTCATTTGAAGTCATGCATACTTATTTATAACTTGAGTTGAAGTCTAATACTCTATTTTTTTGCCTCAAGTTATCCCATTTTTGGCCATTGGGAGCTCTTTTAGTTGGCACTCATTTCCCATTGACATGTCCCCATTACTGTGTGTGAGTGTAGCTCCTTCTTCTTTCTTCTTTTTCTTCTTCTCCTCCTCCTCCTCCTCCTCCTCCTCCTTCTTCTTCTATTTGTTTTTAGTCATTTTTTACTTTCTGGTGCTGTAAGATGACCCAGGCTTATCTTGTATATTTCATCTCCAAGTCATAGAATCAGTCATTTCTCCAAGGAGCCCTGGTTATTTGTTTTGGAGAACATTGTTAGAAACCAAAGCCCGGGGTGCTAGTGTGCTCATCGCTACTGGAATGTTAATTCTATTAGTCTCTCCCAGCTGACAGAGAAAAAAAAGTGTTTATACTAATCTATAATACACTCATATCTATAAATATTTATATGTACAAAAATCTGTATCTGTATGAAGCTAAACATAAGTTCATACTGATGCCCCCAACTCTAATCCACTGCCTTATAGGTTATTGTAGCCTCCTCTGGTTTATCTGGAACCTCCCAATCCAATAGTGAAAGAACTGGTCCCCACCATCTGCTATCCATTTAATTCTTCAATCCCAGTATACATGTATGGAATTATCAGAATTGTTAACCTGAATCCCCATGGGAAACAACTTTATCAACGAGGGTACAGTTTGTTTGTTTTTTCCTTCAGCCCGACAAACTCAATTCATTTCCCAAAATACTTAGGTTGGCACCTGTCCCCCTCATCTGCTTCAGTGAGGTATTTTCACACATTTGTCATATAGTTAGATTCTTGTCACTGTCTGTATTCCTTCTTGATGTCCCAAGATTCTTTATTTATATCCTCAGATAGTAAATGATAATTTGGAAGTTCAAAGTAAATAATGTCGATCAATGTTCTCCACTTCTCAAACCTTTCCACACAATGATTCCTCTGTTTTTCATTCCATATCATTGAAGAATTAAATTATAAAATCATAGACTATAATAACTATTAGGAATCTCAAGGGTTTCCTCACCTGTTTAGCCAAGGGATGGCAGGCCATACAAGTCACACAGTTTGTCAAGGACTAGGACTCAGCTTGGTTCCCAGTTCAAAGCTATTTTCCTTATATCACCTAATATGTTACAGGGAGAAAGGCGCTTTCTGTGAGGAATATCAAGCTTTGGTTGTTCTGATATATCTAAGTCCCCAGTTCCCGGTGACACTGCAAACTTGGGCTTGCCGCATTGTGGCTCTTTATTCAGTGTGCTTCGAGTCAGTTAACTGTCCCTTTGTCCTATAAGAGCATTCATGCCTACCTAAGCAAAATGTGATCACCTCCAGGGTAGCTTCTAAGCTGCCATTGCACTTGGATTGGATTTTTGTTCCAAATCTTGTGAAAAGGAAGGGGAAGAAGGGTGTATCTCTTTAGTTAGACAAAAATGATAAATCTTTAGTTCTCATTGTTCAGAGCGTCAGCTCCAGCATTGCCCCTTCCTGCAGCCTTCCCAGATTTATGTCTCTGGAAAACAGTTTTCTCTTTCCTGGTGTTTCTATAACCTTTCTCTGTGTTTCTATACCCTTTGTCACGCTACTTTCTGTCATTAGATATAAAACCTTGAGTTCTGCGACCATGGCATTTATTTCAATTCCCTCCATAGATGACTTTATTTGTGGCAAATAAAATCTTTTGATTAATTAGTAAATGATGAATGAAGGGACTTAGAAACACCATTAAAAAGTTAGAAAGAGGCAGCACCTGGGTGGCTCAGCCGGTTGACCATCTGACTTCGGATGAGGTCATGATCTCATGGTTCGTGAGTTCGAGCCCTGCATCAAGCTTCCTGCTGCCAGTCCAGAGCCCACTTCAGATCCTCTGTCTCCCTCTCTCTCTCTCTCTCTGCTCCTTCCCCATTCACTCTTTCAAAAATGAATAAAACCATTTTTTAAAAAAGTTAGAAACAGGGGTGTCTGGGTGGCACAGGTGGATGAGTGTCTAATTCTTTATTTCAGCTCAGGTCAGGATCCCAGGGTCATGGGATTGAGCCCCATGTCAGGCTCAATATTCAGCTTGGAATTCTTTCTTTCTCTCTCCCTTTCTCTAGGCCCCTCTCCTGCTCACACTCTCTTACTCTCTCTCTCTCTCTCTCTCTCAAAATAAACAAATAAATATACTTTTTAAAAGTTAGCAACAGAAATAAGCTAGGAAAAAGAGAAAAACCGATACCAGCCTTGAAAAGTACAAGAGAGGTATGAAAAGAGTATGATTGGAGTTGTATTCGCAACCTTAGGGCTCAGAGGAGAAAGGGGATTCAGGCTACCTAGGAAGGAGTCCATGCATTCTGTAAAAACACAGCTATGGGATGATCATGAATGTGCAGTCCTTCTAGAATGCTAACCACCATGATATCAATAAGGCTCTTTCTGTGTCTCCAAGGTAGAATATGGCCATAGACTTATGACATTCAGGTTGGAAGAAATCTAAAAACAACCTTACCTACTTTCTCTCACTCACTGCTCTACTTTGTACTGGCCAGCCCTGTAAATGGAAGCCAGAGTATCACAGGTCCCCAGTTTTGCATGAGACGGGATTGTCGATAGGACCAAAGGCCATGGAAGCCAGAGCCTCATGCTCCCATTTGAGACCCCTCTTAGCCAAGAGACAAAAACCTGACCTTGGGTTTCAAAGTCACAGAACCTCAAAGATCTTTCCATAACAGTGACTGATGCCTTCATGAGGACATGAGAAGGGTGACAGATAGAATTTGTAGTTTCAGATGAAAAAGCTGAAAAAAATAAGCCTTCTGGGTGACTTTGGGCATGTTGCTTGTACTTCCCTAGCCTTACTCTCATTTCTTGTAAAATTAGAATAATGATACTTGTCTGGTAAGGGCAAAATGAGAAAAAGTAGGTAAAACGGCAAAGAACCTGAAACACAGAGAAAGAACTCATCATCATTGTTACTATCATCATGATCACTATCAACAATCACCAAATCAACAATTGCCAAAATTTATCAAGTATTTATTGTTTACTAAACATTGTACTAGGTGTGTTACATGTGGTTGTTATTATCAATATTATTGTTGACCAATCAGTAATATCAGAAGGTTATGGATTTTCCTTGTTATACAGCCATCAAGTCAGACTAGCTTTCTTTTGCCTTAAAGAATTTGTATAAAGCAGCCTAAAGGCAGGAGAATGATAAGTAATCCCACCCAAGTCTGTTGCATTCTTACAATTCATGATAAAATGAAACATCCAGGCCAGTGCTAGTTATGAGATAGACAGGAAAGAGATGTGACATTTGTACATTTCCCAGAGATACCTTTCTTTCTTTTATATATATAGTTGATTGTCACATTGGTTTCCATAGAGATATATCTTTCTATATCTACTGCCCTGTATCAGTCCAGAGAGGCTTTATGAACTGCTTTCTTCTCAGGCCCAGACAGCTGCAGCCATGTGTCTCCTTAGAGTGAAGGCTGAATTTCTCAGTTACTGGTACAAATTTCTTTTAAGGAAGAGGAAAGCAAATTGCCACTTAAGAAAAAAACCTGCATAAATTTCAGGAACATTAATTACTATTGCCCTTAAGCTGCTGGGAACTCATGCTGTCTTTCCATGGTGATTACCATGATTACATGCTATTTAATTTTATATCTAGGTCTCTACAGAAATTACAGATATGTTTCAGCTTAGCTAGAGGAGTTTTCAATCAAAGCAAGTTTAACATGACTTTCCTCATTCTAGATTAAATGGTTATGTTCCTCTTATATATATGATCACATCCTTGGGCTTTTCAATGAGAAATTTTGGATAGATATCCAATCCTTGTCATTGCCAGCTGGAAAGCCTAATGAGATCATTTGGTCTAGGTCCTGACCTTCACTACTAGGCTAGTCCAGTGAGGAAATGGCCAAAAGGCCAGGCTACATCCTTCTCCCTCACTGACTTGGAATAATTTGAAGCTGGTGTCAGACTCCCACTGGTTCCCATTATCTTTGTCTGATACAACACAGTAAGAATTTCCTGGTCAAAGAAAGAGACAGATAATTCCTGATGAGCCTGGGAGCCAAGAGGAGCTCACGTCCAGGGCTTGGGTGGCCCTCCTGTTCCTTTAAATGGAGATATGTGTTGTCAAAACCAAGCAAGGTGCAGAGGATTATAGCGGGTTCCTGATTCTACAGGGGCCCGTATCTTTCTCTACTAACTGGGACTTTACTCCCCAAACTCAAAGAATATTAGGGCTGAAGAACAGAGATCTGTGGTTGTAGAGATGGTGAATGGCAAGGCAGAATGAAGAACTCATTTAAAAATAGCCACGGCCAAACCCAGGAAAAAGCCTCATCAACTAACCACTAAACCGGGACCCATGAGCCTATCAGGTGTTATGGGTTTGCCTTTCAGATCTATAATATGTTGGCAAAAGAGCACAACCACTTTTCTAAATAACACAGCCTATGTACCCATTTCACCCATGTCAGAAAATGAATAACATCCTACATTAAGCAACAAACAATTTACGATTGAAGTCACAATGTAAAACACATTTCCCCAAACACTAGGAATTGTTTTATACTAATTATTCAAAAATGAGTAAATTTTGTTTATGTTTTTGCTCTTGAAGCTGGTGACAGAAAACTCAATCTGGGAAATCCATATTGGTGCTGGTTAAGTTGTCTGCACAGAAACAGAGAGAACTTATGCTGACTTTGGTCACACCTGCTCACAGTGTTGAGACTTTTTGCCTTTAAAGGCCCAAATCACACAACTTCCACAAGATGCCATATATTTGTCCAGTGTGAGGAAAGCCTGACATAGCTAGGAGGCTTGGGTCTAATCTTGGCGTTACCATTCACAGGACACATGTACTTCAAGAAGTCACAGCCTTCCTGGACTTCAAGGTGTAGAGTAAGTACATCTGTGAAGTAAAGTAGTTGGGCTAAGTCATTATTTCTTAGCCCTAGACATCAGGGACTTGAATCACTTGGGAAGATTTTTAAAAGTAATGCCCAGCCCTTACCTTAGACTAAGCAAATTAGGTTCTCCAGGGGTGAAACTATTTGTTTAAAGTTCTTCCGTCCGAGACCCTTGAGGCTACATTACTCCTGAGTTCACAAGGTGTGGACATTCTGTCACTTTCAATTTTACATCACTTCAGAATTTTTGGTCACCTCTGAACTGTCTCTCTTGTGGAAGACAGAATTCTAAAAAGACCATCAATGAGTTCCACCCTCGCACGACCCTTTTGACTGTAGATAGAACCTGTGACTTGCCTCTGGCCAAGAGAACACGGCAAAGGCAATGAGATGGTCAATCTCATGATTATGTCAACTTATGTCAGCAGATTGGATGGAGAGATTCTCCCATGGGTTTTGAAGAAGCCCCTCACCTCCAAAAGTCCTGTGTTGAGATCTAATCCTTACTGTGATAGTATTTGGAGGGGAAGTCTTCGGGCGCGATTAGATCCTGAAGGTAGAGCCTTCATGAATGGGATTAGCATCCTTATAGGAAGAGGCCAGGGTGCTAACTTGCTCTCTTTCCATCATGTGAGAACATAGGGAGAAAGTAGCAATCTGCAAAACTGGAAGAGGAACTTTATCCCATCATGCTGGCATCCTGATTCCAGACTTCCAGGCTCCAGAACTGTAAGAACTAAATTTCTGTTGTTTATAACCCACCCAGAAGATAGCACTTTGTCATAGCAGACAGAACCAAGTAAGACAATGTCTGAAAGAGCCACACAGCCAGGAATGGCTACACCCTCTGGTCCCTGGCTGACAACCTGCAAGAAAGCAGGGACTTCAATCCTACAACTGCAGAGCTGCATTCTGCCCCAAACCAGGTGACCTTAGGCTTGGAAGAGAACCCAGAATTCCAGAAAGGAATGGTCTGCACCAAGACGGCAGCCTTCTGGGACCCTGAGCAGAGAACATCAATCTTTGTCTGGTCTCCTGACCCACAGAAACTATGAGATAAGAAATGTATATTGTTTCAATTTGCTAAATTTGTGGTAATTTGTTACATGGCAATAAAAAAACTAATACATTTTCCAAATGGTGTACTCATGCTCAGCATGTGACAGTGCCTGGTGATATCTTACAGAAAGGTGTGAGGTATATTTTGGAGATAACTGGACTTCTAATCTGAAAAATAAAATGTAGAATTAATATTTTTTAAAAAGCGATATACATATTGGAAATTTAAATTGTAATTCCCCAAATACAAGGGCTTAAAAATTTATTTGAAAATTTTATTATTTTTAATTCAGGAAAGACTTATGTTAACATCTTTGCCATCACAAAGCTAAATGCCTTAAAGCTTATTCTTGCCACGTCTTGGCCTCAGGTCTCCTACTGGTAAAATGAGTAGAGCAGAGAAGTTCCCTTTCAATTCCTATGATTGCAGGCTCTTCACATAGCAATCACATCAGCGCGACAGCACACAATGAAGGCTATTCAGTTTGAAGTAAGCCTGATCTGAGTTTAAAATCTGGTCCACTTCTTATTACTTACAGATTTTGGCAAGTGACTTATCAATCTTACTAAGCCTCAGTTTCCTCATCTAAAAGATGGGAATAATAAAGCAATCTTCTAGCTTTGTGGGTGGGTTTATTATAGGAATCAATGGACATAATGGGTTTCATTGAACACAGGACTTAACACGTAGTAACGACTCAAAAATGGTAGTGGTAGTGGTGGTTGGTTTCATTGCCAGCTGTTTGCTTGATGGCATGAGGGACAATTTGTTTCTTTTTAGCTCCTGTTATGATTCATCCTAGGAGATGGGTCAGAAAACCTGAAAGGTTGATAATACACATTGAGAATGTGGAATTGGGAGGCGAATGCAACCATGGTACAGTGTTTGCAGAGGAGAGCAGTGTCCTGCTCCAAAACCAGCAGGGAGAGGCAATGTCCTCTACCCCTTCCTCTATTTTCATTGCTTCTCCCTTCAACAGCACCAAAGGCCAGCGCCGTAGGGTGGACGTGACAGAGATTAACAATGCCTTCTTAGTAGTTTGAGTTAAAGAACAAAAATATGAATTTTCCCGCATTCTTTAACTTGTCCCTGATGTCCTTCTTTCCCTTTTCACTATTGAAGCTAGTCTTTTTCAGACACTCTTCTGAACTATTTTCAGAGAGCAAATGTAGTTCGTTTGAAGTTAAGTGATGGGCGGCTGGTTGACAGACTTAAAGAGGCTTCAAATATTATTGCATTTGAGCTGCATCATCTGGGAAGACTATGGCCAAGAAAGATCCTCTTCGCTCAAGCAGAGCTGTTAAATAATTTCCCAAGTCTTGCCCTCAATGTGGAGAAGGAAATGATAAAGCTGGGCCCCAAGAGAGACTTTCTGCATGGCTGACAAGAGTTTTTAAGAAAGTTGCCTGACGACCCCCAGAGCCTGCATTATTTGGCAAAGAATGGATTGCTTTGCAAAAGAGAAAGAAATTAAATAAGAGATAACTTCCCTTAAATGAAAAACAAAAAATAACAGAGAAACAAAAGAAGTTCTTAAAGGATAAGTATATGAAATACTAAATTAAATTGAAAGGTGAAAGTAAGAACTTAACAAATTCATGACCAGAAATTTTATATAAGCTAAAAACAAAGAAATAATTTAGATAATTTCATGGATATGAGAACCATAAGGTATCAGTCATTTTAAATTAGAGGTCTTGGAGGTGTTCAGAGTCTGAAATACATGTCTTAAAAATATAGTCTTGAGAAACATCAAGTACCCCATCCCACAAAAGGTCCCTGGATGATACCATCTGAAGAGTAATTCATCACAAATTGGCCCTGTATTACATTCTTTTTCTCTTGGCCGCAAAGGAATAAAAGACAAGAAGAAGAATGATAGGTTGCTTTTTTCAAAATACTTTAATCTAAAGCATACATACTTTTAGCATGTACCATGGTGTTTATTTGAGGGGCAATCTGAATGAAATTTGCCTTGTTCAGTCAGAATAAACTCTGTAAGCTTTATGATAAAAATCAGAAGAAAATGGCCTCTGAGAACCATGTTCAGATGTATAGCTGGCCCTTGATCACACAAAATAAAACATGACTGCTGGCCTCCAGAGGTGTTCTCTGGTTCAGTCTGCAGATGCAAGGCTGAAAATAGAGCTGTGTAGAAGGCTAAGTGTTGGGGTAAGTCATAGAAAATATGTGACCACATGTTGACCCATGAACCAGACCCAGGCCATCAGAGGCCTCTCAGTCCCTCTTCTGTTTAGTTGTGGGTTCCGTTTGCCTTTCCTACTCTCAGAGGCTGCTCCAAGGACTGAGATACCTCCATGAAATGGTGGTGTGGTGTTGAGAACACCTTCGTGGTATACATGATTGAACCCAGTGAAGACCTTTATGTAAACTTTAAAGGTTTGGTGGGCAGGTGTAGGGGTTCCCTATTCTGCTGTTGCCCAAGACAGTATCGTATGTAAGTTCCCTTTGCTTATTAAACCTGCTGCCTACCCACCAGGAGTGACCTGCCTCTTTCTTTGGGCTCTCCCTGCCCTGCACACACAGGAGCTGGACCCAGATTGTATGCAGGTGGCTCCCAAGGGGGTTTCGGACCAACGCGATGCGGGGAGAGATCAAAAAGAGGAAAAAAAGAAGAAAACAATTGGGAAATGGTGCTCAAGATGGCTTCTTGTCAACTTTTGCTGTTGTCAACTTCCTTGGGGGGAAAATGAGTTTTCCAATACACTGCACACACTATGAATCCCATTGGAGAGATCTTTCTGTGCCAGAACCGAAGGCATAGAACCAACTCCAGGTGCAGGAGATTATTAAAAAGATGTTCCCACTCTTCTGAATGCTCTCGGAGCAATTCTGAAACTACATCAACACTTTTTCAGCATTTTGGTGGGGGAGGGATTCTGATACTTCTCCAGCCAGTTAGAGATACATTGTGGAAACCCTAATCACAAATATGAGGACCAAAGAGATGTTTTCTGGAGACATGAGGATATAAAGGAATTTTAAAATTTTATAAATATTTTATAGTCAAGCTGCAGAGCAAGAAGCAAAATGACCAATATACACACGAAAATCATTTAGCCTTATTTATAATTAAAAAAAATGGAAATGAAGACATTAGGATAGCATCTCTCTCATAAAACTGGTAAAAACTGAAAATACCAATGATGGTGAGGAGCATAGACAATGGTCACTTTCGTACAGCACTGAGAGAGCAAAGTGGGACAATCTGTGTGTGGAAAGATGTGGAATTTGGCAATATTTATCAAAAGCTTAAAAAATTCACATACCCTTCAGATTCCAAATTCCATTTCTATGAGTGTATCCTAAGAAAATAATTAAGGATGCATACAAGCATTGAGCTTCAAGAATACTCAGCACAGAATTTTTTATAATAGCAGGAAAGCAGAACCTACATTTTTAAAATTTACCAGTTCAGCAAAACATTGTATAGCCATAAAATAGGATATGATTTTGTTCTTGAAAATTACACTGCAGATTTTTTACTGATATATATATATATGCATATATATATGCTATATATGCATGTAGCATTTTTTTAAATGTGTATTTATTTTTGAGAGAGAGAGAGAGAGAGAAAAAAGGCATGAGCAGAGGAGGGGCAGAGAGGAAGAGGGAGACACAGAACCTGAAGCAGGCTCCAGGCTCTGAGCTGTCAGCACAGAGCCGACGCGGGGCTGGAACTCATGAACTGTGACATTGTGACCTGAGCCAAAGTTGGACACTTAACTGACTGAACTACCCAGGCACCCCTGTAGCATATTTTTTATTAAAAAATAAGTTAGGGAATGATGACTTGGGGTACATGGGTGGCTCATTCGGTTAAGCGTCCAACTCTTGATTTGGGCTCAGGTCATGGTCCCACAGTTGGTGGGATTGAGCTCCATGCCGTGTTCTGCGCCGACAGTGTGGAGCCTATTTGGGATTCTCTTTCTCTCTCTCCTTCTCTCTCTGCCTCTCGCCTGCTCATTCTCTCTCTCTCTCAAAATAAATATTTTTTTTTTAAATTATGACTTTAATACGGTAAAAGCCAGTGTAAAAGGTAAAAATGTGCATGAGCTTCTGATGGTGTTAAGTACTAACTGGGGAACTCAGGAATAACCTGGCTTTGCCCTGACAAGTTTCCCTGTTCCTTTTGGCTTTTCCAAAGAATAGAAATGCAAGGAACAAATTCAAATAGTAAACATGTTGAGTACCAGTTTCTTAGTTGGGTCAGTGCCTGAGATGTTCATAAGACTTCTCAGCTAAGAGTGAACTGGGAACCTATGTGGGGCCCCTGTCTCCCCACCACAGCCAAAAGCAGGGATTTCACTTAGGGACACATACAGGCAGAGAGGGGCCTCCGACCTGACTTAGCCTATCCATCTCACTGCAAGGAGTGAGAAGGGCCAGTGAAAGGAAACTACCAGGGACCCACCTTTTAATTATAGTGAAGAGGCCCTTTAGTAAACATGGCCTCATGATTACTGTAGAATTTCATCAGTGAAATTACCTTCCCTGGGACGGAGGAGCAGGGAGAGAGGTGTGCACGCAGGTGGGATAAAAGGTAGACCCAGAGCCGCAAGGTCTTGCTCACATGACATCGCTTCAGAAATCTGCTGCTGCATAACCAACCAGTCCAAAATGCAGTTGCCTGAAACAATGACATTATTTCTCCCAGTTCTGTGAGTTGACTGGGCTCCGGTGTGCAGCTCCACTCCGTGCGGTGTGGCTGAGCTCAGTCAAGCAGAGGCGTCCAGCTAAGAGCTGGGCTGGTGCCAGAGACTCCAAGATGGTCTCTCGTCCTCCAAGGCCTTCCTCCTCATTCAGTAGTGTTTGCCCCAACCTCTTTATGCACAGGGACTGACTTTAAAGAAAGGGGTCTAGGAAAACAAACCCTGTTCTAAAAATGTGCCTGGGATTAGTTTTAATCAGGTATGACATTCAGACAGAAATGATTGTCATGAAGGAAGAAGTTTAACGAGATCCTTAGAAACAAGGGCAGGAGGAATAGTGGTGGCTTGGTGTGTGATTTAGATTAAAAAAAAAGTGCACTGGTTGGTTTGTGCATCAAAGGAACACTCGCAGGAGCCCAGTGGCTTAGTTGGTTGAGTGTCCGACTTTGGCTCAGGTCACGATTTGACGGTTGGTGAGTTTGAGCCCTGAGTAGCACTCTGTGCTGACATTGAAAAGCATGCTTTGGATTCTCTCTCTCTCTCAAAAATAAATAATAAAAATAAACATTTTTTAAAAAAGGTACACTTACAAGGAAGTCATTTACTATCTCTAGATATTAGGTAGTCTGGGAGGGACCAGGTTTCCAGGATCAAAGCCCCAAATCAAGAATAAGAAAATTAGGAAGTACAGTCTGTACAAGCCCCAACAGGCAAGCTCTTGCCAAGCCTCTGCTTGCATCATGCTTGCTAGGATCCCATTGGTAAAAGAAAATCACATGATCAAGGCAATAGGAGGGGACAAAACAAGCGCACAGACATGGGAGATATTGCCCATTGAGGGCCATCACTGTAACAGCTACTGCATCAACATTTCCAAATGAAAGGTGATTTGCCATGGTCAATAATGGGGTCCAGACTTGTATACTGTTTTGTCCTTTTATCTAATTTTGTCCTTTTCACCCTATGGCTTGTCTTATTTTCAACAATGAATACGCATTATTTTTGTAATAAGAATACGGCCAGAACTAGTGAACAAAATAAATACTACCAGCTTACATAAGTTTTCCCAGAAGTAGAATCTAAGATAAGGATCCTTGTGTGAAGTGATTTAGTGTCCCTCCCCTCGCCCCAAGAAAACCGGGGGTGAGAAAAGCAGGATAGGACCAGCGAAGGAGCTGAGCAACAATGTGATCTCGGCTGAAGTGCGTTCACAGCCTGAGACCACAAGCAGGTCTGCAGTATGAAAGTGCCATGGGGCTGTCTCACCAGGAAGCAATGCGCCAGGCTTCAGTACCTTATTTCCGCGAGCCATCAGCTGTGACTACCAACTCCCCTACGGCAGGAAGGCGTAATCTCTTAGGCCTCTCCTAGAGATGTAGACCCCATAGAGGTAAAAAGTCTTAGCAGAAGGATGCTGGTGTCAGTGGTTATCAGGCAAGCCCAAAGCGGCTGAGGGACAGGTGCACCCACTCCATAAACGGGATCCAAACATCTCCTAGAGCTACTCCAGCTTATTCCAAAGGCTGCCCCTGGAACTGCCTCCCGCCCCTGTCATACACTGCAAATATACTTTCTACACAGAAGACAGATATCAAGTAATATATATTGGGTAAATGAATGATAAATATGTGAAACACAGTATTTCCTTTTATGACTATACCATGTATCCTTAAAGATGACTTCAGAAAGTAGAAATTTAGAGAGTGTACCAGAATATCATAGATAAAATACCTCTTTGAATAGCTCCGTAATGTGATGATAAGGCAGATTTTGCTACACTTTCAAAAAAAAAAAAAAAAAAAACCNTCCAAGGGGAAAGGATCATTTTTTTCTAAAGGTTACAGGCCTAAATTATAAACTCAAGTCAATAAGTTAGATGTCTAAAAATTCTAAAAATAAGAACGGATAATAGGAGTGCTTTCTCAACCAAAGCCACAAACTTCCCTCTGCCGTGCTCAGAGAAAGCAGCAGAAACTAATCTTTCTCTCCAAATGGAAAAATCGGTAATAGAAATCTACCAGATGCCTTGAATTCTGTGCACTGACAATGTATTTCCATCAATCTCATTTATTTTTGTCTGAAGTCTTATTTTCAGGCCATTACATTCAAATGCCGAATCAGGCCATATTCACCAAGGTGCTCTGTAAGAAGGAAATGCCTTTTATTAAAAGACACGCTTATTTTCTGGGTATTACCACCAATGATGACAAGCCTCCACTGAAGAAGGGAGAGATGACTACTCATAGAATCTTAAGTAAGAAATTTGATAGAGGCTCTTAGAAACGTGGAAAAGTCTTCGAAGTCTCTGTTAGGTGAACTATGGACAGGACAGAGAAGGGCCTGGTCAAAAGGGCTCCAACTTCACCAAATGGAGAGATGGAAACAAAGATAACAAAATAAAATAAAATAAGGTTCTAGAACTATAGTGGTCCAAGTGAGATGGGGTAGAAAGCCAAAGTCCTGTCTACCTAACTTTTTCCCAAGCCCTACCCACCTTCAACAACTAACCTATATGACTGGTTAGAAAGAAACTGAGACCCGGGAAGAAAAAAAAATGTACACAGTTATACAGCCAGTTAGAGAGACAACCCAAACTATAATCCAGAAATATCAGGACCTTTCTAAATCATTGTTAAACCTTTGATTAAATATGTTTTTATTCTTTTTAAATATAGGTGATATGTTTTAGACTTTTTAATAATTTTTTCATAAAAAGACATGCACAGAACAATAGATAAATAAATCTTTTAACAGGTCGATTCTTGTTTGAACTTTGGATAATTCAACTGCCCTCAGTTTTCTCATGTAAGATTTTCAGGGGGGCCTACATCTAGCAAATTAGTTTCGTATTTTCAAGCTTCCAATGCTTTCTCAATCTCTCCTCCCCCATTCTTTTTTTTTTTCTTCTCCTTTTCCTCTTTCCCTCAATCCCCTCCTCCTCCTCATACAATTAAAAGCCTGACAGATCTGTCCCTTCCCCTTATCACGGGAGCTCACCACAAGCCATCTGGTCCTGTGACCACTGGGAAGCTGTCCTGTGACCGCTGATGACACCTCTGGGAGATTCTGCAGGATAACAGTAGTCTTTTGAAGATGTCAGCTGCTCTTCCTCTGCCTGGGAAGTTGAAGGAGATAGCTCCACATGCTGACACTCCTTCCCTCTGGGAAGCTGGCTTTGGAAGAGTGGGGAGATCAGCAGGGGTCCCCTGATGAAGCCTGCAAGCTGGCTCCACCAGGCAGGGGGCCAGGAAACGAGAGCATTCGAAGCATTTGAAGTCGTGAGGGCTCCTCCCCCGTTGTTTCCCATCATCCCACTGGCAGGATGCAGTAGCTGTCAATGGACGGGAACAACATATTCTAGTTTCTACTCCAAAACCCCAAGTTTCAAGCCAGTTCTAGTTATCTCACTCAGAATTCATTAGGCAAAATCCCATGAAATTGCCCATATCTGACTGCTATAACTTACGAAGTGGTCAAACCTAATCTCAAACCTAATCTTACCTACCTAATCTAGCCTGTATGGTGTCTCTGAATGACAAGGAAATCTTGGCAGAGAAAGAAAATCTTTGGAAGGCCTCCATTCATCGCACTGACTTCACCACCGCCATGCTTAGAAATATTCATTGTGTTACTATTAACTCTATGATAAAGGTCACATGCACTGCAAGTCCTCAGCTTGCCTATCAGTAGTATTCATTCCTACCTCCCAGCTCCCACCCACCCTGTTCTCTCAGCCTTTTTAAACCTTTCTTTCCCTCCACCTCTTGAAGTTTCAATGTAAGTCATAGAAGTTTGCAAGAAGTTTCCAACTTTTCTCTTATTCATTTGCACATTCAATTTAACTTGTGAGTCTTCCTAAAAGCAAAGATAACATAAGACATAAGAACTATAATCAAAGTAGGATGAAGCTGATATTCATTTCCAGAATGGAATATTCATTTAAAATTGACATCACAAATTTAGGGGTGTCTGGGTGCCTCAATTGGTTAAGTGTCTGACTCTTGGTTTTGGCTCAGGCCATGATCTCACTGTTCGTGGGTTCCAGCTCCATGTTGGACTTTGTGCAGACAGCGTAGAGCCTGCTTATGATCTTTTTTCTCCCTCTGTCTCTGCCCCTCAGCTGCGTGTGATCTCTCACTCTCCCAATATAAATAAATAAACTTAAAAAATAAAAAATAAATAAAGCTGATATTAAATTTAAAAGAAAAATTTGAATTTCTGTTCAAATAGCAATACATTACTTGTTTTTCCACCAGTAAAATGCAAGATGTGACCCAAGTAAATTTCAGTCTAACACATGCTTTCTATGGGATTGAGGAAACTGACATGCATTTTCCAGCTTAATATCACACCGAATCCCTGGGTTGAAAAAAAATATGTTTGCCCAGTACCTTAGGTGGGGCACTCATGTTGGCTTTTCCTCCAGGGGTTCCTTGGGTGATTGGTTTTACAAAAAAATGATATTTTTGACACTGTGTCCTTCCATAATCGTGAAGAACTATCTGAAATCATGAGCAAGTCAGAGCCCAACTGATCTCCTTGCTAATACCCAAACTATAAGGTTATTGAGGCTGGTTAGGAACTGTAAACATGTCCACTACAGAGGCCCAGTGCCCTTGATTGGATCTCTTCCCGGAGCTTCTACAGATCCCATTTCCTATGTCATACTCTGACCCTGACAATGGGCATGTGATTTATTTTCTGGGCACGTGATATATTTTCAGGGACATTCAGAGAGGTTGAATCCAGGATTGATGAAAGCCTATTTTAGCTTGGGTTCCCCCATGCACATGAGTCACGCCCCCCTGCCCCAGCCCCCGACATAGGTTCAAGTGCAAGTAGTGTATCTGGGAGGTGATCCCAACAAACACCTGTAGGGGAAGGGAGAAGTGAGACAGGTAAGGGAAAGAGCCAGAAAGTGTTCTGTTGTCAATGAATGCAGTAAAGGGTAAAAGGAGCTTAAACTGCTGAGGAACTCTGGGAGCAGTGTAGGACATATGCTTCAGAGTTCTCACACTTGAGGGGTGCAAGGAAAATGGAATTTATACACTTACTCCCTCAGTCACCTGGGGAGAGCTGCTGAGAGAAATTGGGGAAATGATAAATTCCACAGGAGTTCTGGCCACCTGGCAGAGAAAGACATTAAGCGAAATAACTTCTGGCAGCCAGAAGTTAAGGGGATGACGGCCAGGAGTTGACGGAGTGGTACTGACAGTGTCTCCTATGAAGCTAAAACTCAATTAAGAGAAAAAGAAAAGCAAATGCATCAGGAAAAACAAAGTGAAAAAGATGCTAATCGGTAAAAAAAAAAAAAAAAAGCTGTTAGAGAGTCTTAGAAGACTAGTCAATCCATTCCTAATTTCCAACAAAAACCATCCATAAATTATACTGAAATGGTACTTGTGGGAAAAGAGGCACTCTCCTCCAAGTCCTGGGTGAGTATTTGAGGCTCCATCCCATCCTTTCCAGTTTTCTTTCCCACCATCTTCGAATTCACACCCTTGTCTTCTGGTAGACCATCTCCTTACTGCTCCGGGTGCTCATGCCAGGCTCATTGGGACTGTTGTACCTTTGCTAATGCTGCCTAGCCTGCCTGGACTTGTCTTCGCATCATGAGAAGCTCTCTATTTTTAAGATTTAACTCGAACCCTCCTATGCCCAATCAGGCTTACCAACACTGATTGCTCCCTCATCTGCTTGTTTCTTCATTGTTGTGCTGAGCAGAAAAATGGCCCGAAAGAAGTCCACGTCCTGATTCCTAAAAGTCTGGGAATATGTTACTTTACTTGGCTGAAAGGAATTTGTAGATGTGATTAACTTCAGGATTTTGAGATGGGGAGATTATTTTGGATTATCCAGGTGGACCCAATATATAATCAAAAGTGACCTTAAATGATAGAAGAGTCAGAGTCAAACAAAACAAAACAAAAAAAAAAACAAAAACCAAAACCTGAGTATGTGAGCCTATTTAAAAATAGGGTAATGGGCCATAAATTTCTGTGCCTCTGTCCTTCTAAGGAAAGGAGAGATACACAAGAAGAATGTCATTTGATGATGGAGGCAGAGATTAAAAGGATGCATGTAAAAAACCAATAATGCCAAGGATTGTTGACAATTCCAGAAGCTGAGAGCAAGGTATGGAACAATTGTCCCCACAGTCTTCTGGGAAAGGTTGGTCTTACCAATACCTTAACTTTGGACTTCTGGTCTCCAGAATTATGACAGAATGCACTTCTATTGTTTTAATTCACTTGTTTGTATTTTTGTTAATAGGAGATTTAGGAAACAAATCCATTACCTTATAGATTTCCTGTGAAGATTAAGTGTAATAGTAAGTATAAAGTCCTTAGACCATACCTTTGGCATATTGGAAGTGTTAAATAATGTTAAGTTATCATCATTGCTTCATAATTACTAGCCTTATTATCATTAATTTTAAAAACACTCATTGAGTGATTACTGACACTATCTCTTACGCATCTCACGTGCAAAGACCCCTTCTTATTCTTCCTCGCTGATAATAAATCTTGAAAACTTTTTCAGTGTTAATGTTTAATATGATAGACATACAGAACTACAGCTCACATAACAGAGGCTCATAAGGGTCCTCAGTAATTCATTTATCTATTTTTTTAAATGTTTTATTTATTTCTAGGAGAGAGAGAGAGAGAGACAGCGTGAGCAGGGGAGGGTCAGGGAAAGAGGGAGTCACAGACCGAAACAGGCTCCAGGCTCTGAGCTGGCAGTCAGCACTGAGCCCGACGCAGGGCCGGAACCCACGAACCGCGAGATCATGACCTAAGCGAAAGTCGGACGCTTAACCGACTAAGCCACCCAGGCTCCCCCGGGTCCTCAGTAATTTAAAAAAGTGTAAGAAATCCTGAGAGCAAAACGCTTGAGAAATTCTGGAAGAGAGTCTTTAAAATTAGAGGCTTTATTTATCTTTAATTATTCAGGCAACTGGCCTTCACTCAATATATACTTGTCGCACAAAATTGATAGCACCAGCCATCTGGGAGGTTGGATTTGGATAGCGATACTCCAAAAATTATTTTATGCTTTTTTAATGTTAATTTATTTTTGAGAGAGAGAGAGGGCAATTGAGGGGAGAGGCAGAGAGGGGGGGGGGNTACAGGGCTCTGCACTGAGAGCAACAAGCCCAAAGAGGGGCTCCAACTTACGGAGCATGAGGTCATGACCTGAGCCGAAGTCGGATGGAACCGACTTAATGATGGAGCCACCCAGGCGCCCCTATTTTATGCTTTTTAAATACTGGCTGAGGTAAGAGTATATATCTAGGTGTATGTTTGTGCATTTGTGTATTTGTGTGCAACAATCCCACCACTCAAACACATCCCAGCTGAGACTTGAAGAATGAGCAAGGGTAAAAATAAGAGTCCAACATGGAAATGAGTTGGAGTAGGTTGAGTTGCAGGTAAAAGAAGAAAAATGATAAAGAGAAATGGTGTCGACCACAAAGAGCCATGACCCTTGCAGGCAAACCAACAACAAGAGATTCACTTTGAAATTCTCTGGATCCTTTCCCTCCTTTTTTGGTCATTTTGGGGGCCATCAAAATTACTTTTAATTTTGTACAGTCTCCAAATCCAATCAAAACTATCCAGGCAAGCACACTATGGCTTGGACCATGGCAAGGAGTTTCTTTTCTGCTTAAGATGCTCACGTTAGAATCCAGAAAACCCAGGTGTGGTTTCTGAATCCATTATTCCACGGCAGAAGGCAAGTTCCATAATTCTAAAAGGGACACCTTCGATCCCATGCTACAGGGCTCATCTTTCACCCCCATCCTGAATCTTTAGGAACCCAGAAAGGGAACTCACTTGGACACAGCCAGGCTGTCAAGTAGGCAGCTTCTGAACACTGACCCAGTTCTGACCATTTGTTTCAGCAGATTCATTTCCCAATAGCCTGAGAACCCCCGAGGAAATGGAGCAGGATGCAAGCATGCTTCGCTTCGTGAAGAAAGTCATTTTCTGCAGATTCTTAATCCTTCTTGCATGGAAGAATAGAATATATATTTGTTGGCTCATCTACTTTCTTGACAGAGAGGACACACTAGCTCTATTAATCCCCAAGCTAATTCCTTACAGATGTGTTCTCAAAAAGGCCTGAAATATAGAGGCTGACTGCCCCTGAGTATTGTCAAAGTATCCCAAGAACTCTATTCAGGGAGCTGGAAGGGAGGTTCAATCTGGGAGAGCCATCTTCTTGCAACACTGCAAATTATTATTTCCTAAGCAACAGTCGTATGTTAGCCTCCCTAAACCTCATATTCTCATCCCTTTGGCAAGAGATGCTTTGCCCTTAATTTCAATGGTGTTGATAATGGTGATGATCATGGCTTATTGACACATAAGCTATTGTATTTTGCATCATATTTTTTTTCAGTCACTATTCCATCCTGTAACACTAGGAAGATTCTATAATTTTATAATCACTTTCAGTTATTATAAGCTTTGATATAGGACAGTTCAATGTCTCTAGCTTAATCAGACATCTAATCTGTTTTCCTCTTTATGGAATAGTCCCTTCATGCTCCACTCTCTTTGCTTAGGATTCTTTCTCTTATTCTACAGAGAAAAACCACAGCACATCTCATTAGGCTAAAGAACTTTTTAAAATGCAAAGATTTCTTTTTCCCTACCCTAGTCTTTTGATTTTTTATTCGTGTCTAATTTATTCACTGCAATCCCAGACACTTAGCACAGTACCTGTTATAGAATAGGTGCTCAATATTTACTGAATCTGTAATTGATTGAGTATCCTAGACCAGGAAAGAGGTGACTGAGGAAAGGGTTCCCAGAGCCAGTGTGTTGTCCACACTCAGTAAGCCCTAGAAGGAATGTCAGGCCACCAATTCCTTTGCAGCATCATTTGGGTTATGGGTCTAGTACCACCATCCCCCCCTCCCCCCTCCAATATTACTTTACCTCTTTCTCCTCAGTCTTTGGTTCAGGTTTCTAATCCTGGGGAAAATCAGGCTGAATATTCCATTGTAATAATTCACTTAAAACATCGACTCCTACTACTTGCTCAGCACCCCTGTGCCCCAGGCAACATTCCTCTATTACCTTCATTTCTTACCACCACTCTTGTGAGACAAGGATTATAGCCTCCATTTTCAAACGAAGAAACTGAGTCAGAGAGAATTTAGGGAATGTGTTCAAGGCCACAGCTAGGAAGTAGTAGAGTTGAGAAATTGAGAAATGATATTTAAGTTAATTTTTTAAAGCAAGTTACAAAACAGAATAGGATGATATATCAGCTTTCTAAGAGAAATTGATAACATACAATAAATAATATATTGGCAAACCACGTATATCACATGTATATAATATGTAATGTTAGCAAGCTAGAGAACCTGGAAAGAAGTATAGTGGAGTTCTAACTGATATTTTCTGGGATGCTGGAATTAATTACATGTTGTAGTAATCATTGCCTTTTTGCTTATTTGTGTTTTCTGCAATGAACTTATTTTACTTTTATGAAAAGAAGAATGTAGCTGCGAGAAATTTACATTTCTAATAAGATATGTCTATCACTTATGAAGGTAGTCCTAAAAGATTGGCCTCATGAGAGCCACAACTCAGAGAAGCTGCTCCCTCCCTAGTGGCTGGAGTTGCCACAGACTTACACAGCCTGCGTTGAGGCTTCTCTGCACTTGGTCCCTTCCAAGTCACCACTTATGGATCTTAGAGCCATGGTATAGCTTGTAACTTCCCCACTCTTCTCTTTATTTATATATGCAAGGGTTGTTCTCTCCAAATAGCCCCCAGGCCATTTTGTTAATTTGCTACACTGTCCTCAACTTCCAGGTAACTTGACACAAAAGCACAATATCAGAACTCATCAAAGTGGCAGTCGCCGAGCCTGGAGGACCCATGTTGTAGGCAATAAATTTTCCTTCCCCAGGGCCTCTTTTAATACCTCCTCCCCTTGAAATTCCACATGTTTACAATTCTGAATGGTACCATGTTGCCAGAAATGCTATATCATGATTTGATTGGCAATAGTCCTCGTGAGGAAGAGTAATTCAACTCATGATAGATTTGCAGCAGATGTGAAAGATGAAAAGGAAAGGTTTGTTTTTTTAAGTATAGATGCTATCATGAGATCATGTTTTTAAAACTATTAGTAAGGAGGATATGGCATTCAAAGCATTAAAACATGGAGTTATCCTGGCATTCATGAAATTAAATCCATATTGTCATGATATAGTACTAAATTCCATTTGCCATTATTTTATTAGGATTTTGAAGTCAGTATTTGTGTGATTAATCACTTCTTTTCTTGCTACCCTATTCAGGATACTTCTTTTTCTTTTTTCTGTTTAATCGGTGTGTATTAATTTATGGGAAAAATGGAAAGCTTTTTGTTTTAGGTCATAGAAGCAAAGACGGCAACAAAGATGTTGTACAACCTATTTATTGAGAGATTTCTTCCAGAAGAAACCAGTAAGGCAAGGATGGAAGCGGATAGGGTGAAGGGAGAAGTCATACCACAGCCTTGACCTAATCCCACAGGGAGCTCCAGCATGTAAATGATGTTACAGAACTGTGCCACTTGAGGCAAGGGTTTAGTGTGTCATTTGCTGCGGGGTCTTCCAGAGAAACAAGCAGAACTTCTCAAGTATTTTGGGATGAGTTGGCTCCCAGAAGCAGGAGCAGTTCTCCTGTGCAGGGTGCAAATGTGAGCCATGAGCAGTCAACAGTCACAGCAGTTCATGAATAGGTATTCGGGACACATTAGATCAAAGTGGAACACCAAATGCACCTACTAAGTTTCTCTTTTTTTCTGTGCTCTGGAATATTTGCGATATATTCAAAATAATCTGTCACTGAAGGGACTGAAGAATTTATTAATGGGAATAGTATCAAACTTATTGATTGGAAAGTTCTTTGACCACATTCCCAGTGGTGTCTCTGTCAACTGGTCTACTTAGATTTTCTGTTTCTTCCGAAGTCAGCTTTGGTAATTTGTATTTTCTGTAGACAACCATTACTTCACTTGAGTTTTTCTAGTGTTTATCATAAAGGTACACAATGTAAATTACCATAATTCTTTTGATTTGTTTCTTTACTTGGGCCAATCTTCAAGTTATGGTGGCTGCAGTATGGCTGCTTTCCTTCTTGTAATTTCTGTCCACTAAACTGAGGAAATGCCTGCTCTCTTTGGGGATGACTTTGATCCTGGGAAAAAGCATCTACTTCACTCCACTTCTGTAATTCATTTCCAAGTCCTGTCTTTGTTTCCCTTGCCAATTCATTCTGGGTAAAGTGAGCAGAAGAGAAATGTCCTCTCCCTGAGGCTTGATTAGCAGGGATGCTTGCACGTCAATGTGTAACAAAATGAACTGAATCCACTGTTCAAGTGTTTACTACAATTCTGTCTTTCCCAAGGCCTCTATTAGGCTGAACCTGGAGTGAATTAACAGCCTTCTTACTGTGCTCAGAAATCTCCTAAGGCTTTATTAAAAGGGGCAATGGCTTTATACTTTGTCTACTTACCCACGCCAGAACATTTCCCAAAATTCCCTGCCTGTGTGGCTCTAAGTTAGGATTGGCCACAGAGAAATTTCATTGAGATTTGGGAAGTGGAACCATCTCCACAGTAATTTTGTTAAGCTCTGAAGGTAGGTATGTGGCCAGGTACTTATGCAGCTCCTACACATTTCACTGGTCTGGTGTATCTGCATTGTGGGGAGCGACAGCGGGGCTTGCAGCACATTCAGGTTCTACCAGATCTCTTCCTTCAGCTTCTTTCTAGTCTTGGACCACGTGTGTTTTCAGCTCCATGGCAGGGTGGTGGGGAGGAGGTTTGACATCAGCATCTTCTGTAGGCTACCATCTTCACTGGAATTATATGAAGTGAGGGACCGACATGGATACCAGCTCATCCTTGCAGGTTTCATTTTTCCCTTGGTCTCCACCAGAACATTCCATCTGCCCTTCTCCACTGTCTGCCGAGGACCAGACACGAAGGCATCAGCCTCACAGAGAGCTCTTAATTCTCTCCTTAGACTACTTAAGGTCTAATTGTATAGAATCTAGAGTGGGCCTTTTCTTCTGCTTGGTCTCTGACTGATACAAATGATCAAGCTCATTAGGCCTGACTCCTTCTTACTGTAAGTTTAATTTTTGTCTGGAAACTACCTTAGAACTCCAGAAAATACACTTATTCAGGGTAAATCCATACATATGTCAGATACTGAGTCCCACAGTGGACCCACTCTAGGTTTAAGCTGAGATCTCCTTGCTGTATATATTGTTTCAACTAAAACTCACAACACTGCAACCCAGAAATTATTTTTCAACTTTACAATTATACAAAACAAGGCTCAGGGGTTATGTATTTGGCTTAAAGTGACACAGGTGATAGGTAACAGACCAGGGATTTGCACTCAGGTTGAATTTGACTCTAGGCAGGAGCTATATCTTCCATGTATGTCCCAAATCGGTCAAGACAGAGTTAAGGTGAAGCAATCAGAGACAACAAATCCAGAAGTCCACTGGCCATAATTTCCCCTCTTCAGTTTACTTCCTTGGAGCTTCAGCATCCTCTGTCCTGCCTTTCTTCTCAACCCCTAACATCTTCCCATAAGTGGTGTTGAGCCTTAAAAATACCTTAAATGGGCAGGTAACCAAAGTTTGGGAATCTAGCCCACTGGTTCCAGACACCTCCTTGCCCCCAACGAATGTTAACTGGAAGTTCTATTTGCCATCTTTCAACTCCACATGGAGTTGATTTTGAGTTCATGGATTTTAAGTCATACCTCCCTAATGTGACTTTTTGAGTGTCATACAGTTTTTGTACAGAAGGTGACCTTAAAGATAATTTTATATAAAACCTGTAACCTCCTGTTACAGGTGAGAATACTGAACCTAGAGAAGGAAAGACTCTTTCAAGATCATACCTTGTGATCTGCAGTTAATACGAGGGGAAACTCACAGTCTATGATTAGAAGCTAAGGGAAGTACTACAGTCGTGGATATGACATGGGTTTAGTACATGAAAAGCTAGATTATCCTACTAACTTCTGCAAAGGAGAACATCAAATGCCTTCAAGCCTTTTATACTGACTGAACAGAACATTTTGCTGTTGTCATACTTGGTTTAATCCCTCTGCCTCTGATGCCCACAAGCAGTCCATTGTTTTCCCAGTGTTACAGCCAGCTGTGCTCTAACATTGCAACAAATTAAAAAGTAATTACCTAAATAATGGGTTAGTTTCTGAGCTTAATCACTCTGAAAAAGTACTTGGCTTTTCCATTTACGGAATAATAAAATGTTGCTTTTCTGTGTGGTGCATCATTCAGAGGTCCATACGAATTTCATCTAAAACTCCCAGAGGGAAAATTCAACTTTGTGAAATCACCCCTGAATACTCATATTGGAAATATCCTGACCCTTCATTTTTGATTCATTAACTAGAAGAAATAGAGATGTTTTTAGCGTTAAGTCTGGGTTTTTAATCTCGCGCCATCTTACCAGCCCTACTTCTCTCTGTGTGGTTTTATTCTTTGCATAGAATCCTTCCATGTAGTAGACAAGATGGCTGCTAGGAGCTCCAAACCAATAAGCCCAACAGTCCTTCTTCCAAAGTGTACACCTTAACCTTGGCAACATCTTTAATTAGCTTTGTTTGGGTCACTTGTTTATGCTTGTATCGATTACTGCAGCTAAGATAAAGGAATAATCTCATTAGCCAATCCTGATCATATACCCACCCTTGCAAAGAGTGGCAGGGACTTTGTTTTTACATCAACAGTACCATATGGCATGGGAGAGGGATTATTCATATAAGCCAACAGAAGGATATTGGGAAAATAAGCTGTCCAGACCAAAAACTCTAGCCAGCATAGTACATTAAAACTAAAGACTTAACAGTGCCTTGTTTGAATTTATATGGTACTCATTTTAAGCATAACAGACTTTGCAGGGCGACTGCTATTAACTCTTTCCCAGTTCCTGTATCCACTTACCTACGTTTGCACACATGAAAACTTTTATTATGTAATTAGAAGAAGATAAAGGAAAGTATGAGAGAAGAATTTGAAGAAGGAAAAAAGTAAGTGAGATGAATAAATCGAAGTCTGTTAACCACAGGTTTCCTTTCATTGACATTAGAGTCCCTTTGGTGAAAGGAGTCATTAAAGGGAAGTGGATGAAAGCGGACTTTTGATATTCTGGGTTTAAAGAAAAGTTCTTTGGGGTCCAGCTAAGGTGGAACGCCTTAAGAAAAGAGGTCCATCTATATACATTTTTATGGAATAAAATGCCATCTTTGGCAAGCCCAAGGGCTAGAAGTAGTAGAAGCATCCAGAACCATAGCCATCCTCATTTTGCTGTGTTGGCAATGGAGACTCCTTTAAGCAGCAGATGTGGCAAGCGGAAGCCAGAGTAAGATGGAAATGTACTGTGAGGCAATTTTCTGGGACTGCAGAAAATAATATCCAGTTTGAGGAATTAATCAAATATTAAATTAAGTCATTTAGCATTATCGAAATCTTTCAGTTAAAGAAATAGTCAAAGTAGGATAAATAAAAGATTAATGGTGACACTTGTTATAAAGTATTACTCTTTTGTTCATTGAAAAATCATTTTTATTGAGAAATAATTAACATACATCACTGTATAAGTGTAGGGCATACAGTGTGATGGCTTCATTTACATATATTGTGAAACGATACCACAATAGATTCAGCTAACAACCATATTTTCATATGGATACAATAAAAAGAAAAAAAAATCCTCATGATAAAAACTCACAGGATTTACTCTCTTAATAACCTTCTTATATACTATACAGCAATGTTTGCCACAGTCAACATGTTATACCTTATATCCCTGATTTATTTATCTTAGAAATGCAAACTTGTGCCTGTTGATGTGTCATAGACTCTGGGTCTAGAGTTCTTTCTTGTCTAGCAAGAAAGCAGGATGCAGGATTAAAATGTGAGAGATGGCTAATGTCTGGGAGAAGACAAGAGCCCTGATTAAGGGTCCTTGCTCCATTTTTTATTAGGATCAGAAGGCTTACAAACATGCACCAAGAGAAAATGAATCTGTGAAAATTAACCTGTGGACATGAAGGAAGTGGGGGGAGGGTCTGAAAATATGTGCGGTTAGGAGTTTGGGTTAATACAAAACAAAATCCTTGTGCATGGCAGCTGGGCAAAAGGTTGTTTCCACAGACGTGAGGTACCACCTCTGTTTACCTAAACTGGTCTAGGGGACAAGAAAGATGGAGCATGCTACCTCAGGGTCAACAAGGCACCTTTCTTTTTAATTAGCTCAGCTCTGGGCAACTTCTTGCTAGATCGGACAAAAGGATTGTAACTTGAGTTCTTTCCCCGATGGGGTCTACCTTGACATTTTCAAAAGCAGAAAACAAAAAGCTTAGACCTGGCTAATTGTGATAGACTGAATTAGTGGCACCATTTCTTTAGCTATCTTTGTATATAAAATTCAATTGTATCTACACTGCAGCCTTCATCCCTGGCCTTACCCTTTATTAATTTTCTCTCTTCCCAATTGTGTGACTTTATGATTTGATCCCTCACATGGCCTGTGTGAGTGAAGTACCCGTACCCCCCACATTCTCTATTCCTAGATAGGGAAGTGGGGTGGAGGGAAGAAAGAAAAGGGGAAAGAAAAACTTGTTACTGTTCAGGTCCCGTTTTCAACTGCATCCCACCTACGGCCCATTTTGTCATTTCTGAACCATCACTCTTACCTATGGTTCACTTCTGCATGTTTTGTCATGCCCCCATTTTGCAAACTCGAGATGCTATAAAGAAATATGCCAGGCCATAAAGAAGATTCTCTTAAGGAGAAAATGGATGCTGTCTTCCCCAGCCAGACACATTACAAGGTATGAAATTTCCCACAATCCTAATGGGGGCAAACACGCTGTCATAAAAAGACATCCTCATAGGGACTCCCTTTCATCCTGTGAATCAGGATGAAATAACAGATGCCTCGTGTTCATCCTGGGAGTGTGGGGCTCTTCCTCAGAGAGGAACCTCTGGCCATTCAGGGCTGGATGACCAAGCGTCACCACCACGAAAGAGAAAGAGTGACGGTGACAATTGGTGCCACCTTCCACTGGAAATTTCTCTCCTCTTCTCCTTCTGGCTGGGTTGCAGCCTTGGAGCTGTCATGGCTGGCATTCCCATTCCTGACGTTCCAGGGCGGTGAAATCTCGTGAGCAGAATATCCCATATCTCTGATGCAGGGAATTTTTTGGATGATTACCTTTTCCAAACTGTGAACAAAAATGTGCACGACTACATCAGCACTCCCAGGGATAGCCAAAGAGCCGTTAGAAGCCAATGCCTTGAAATCTGCCATTCAATCGCTCCAGAAACACCTTCTGAGGGAATAAAGCTAAATATTGATTGTGCACTATTTGCTGAGTACTTTACATACCTTACCTTTTATTCAAGTCTCATAACATCCCTATAAAGCATGTATTTTTATTTCCATTCTACTGATGAGGATTAAGGGCCAAGGAGATTCAGTAACTTACTTAAGGTTATACAGTTGCTAATAGGTGAAACTACTTGTGGGAAAAACAGGACATCTCACCAATTTCACAGAGCTGTTGTAAAGAGAAGATGCACTATTTTTATTTTTTTAATGTTTATTTATTTTTGAGAGAAATAGAGACAGAGCATGAGTAGAGGAGGGGCAGAGAGAGAGGGAGACGCAGAATCTGAAGCAGGCTCCTAGGCTCTGAGCTGTCAGCACAGGAGCCTGATGCAGGGCTCGAACTTGTGAAGCACAAGACCATGACTTGAGCTGAAGTCAGATGCTTAACCTACTGAGCCAGCCAGGTGCCCCAAGAGAAGATTCATTATTTTATATGATGTCACATAGTACTTGGGTATACAAGAAATGTTCATGTCCTCTTCCTTATCCTTCAATGCTCATGTCCTCCTCCTCATCCCTCAATGCTCTATTCATTCACCCATTCATTTATTCTTTCAACAAACTCATACTGAGTACCATCTCTGTCAGAGACTTTACCAAACACTGGGAAGTCCAGCCCTAGAAGACAGACACAGACAATTAAAAAAAAAAAGGGGGGGGGGGTAGGGGTTATTCTCAGGTTACACACAATATGCTCATCCACTTGGCAGGAAGCCTCTTGATTAATAGGAGCTTCACTTGTGTTAAAGTTACCAGATTAGAGTCATGCTAAGCTCCACATTAGCAAACCAAACTTAACAAATTTCTATGCTCAGATCTCCCAGAAAAGGAGGCCTGTTTAATCCAATCTACTTGCCTGCTAGCACAATTTACCTAAATCAGCTACTAGACCTTCCTTTGCTCCATGTAAGGAAAGGAATTACGCTTTAACCAACCAGCCAATGTCCACTATGCCCCCTGTGGTCTTTCACCTTGTTAAGGTCTCTGAAGCTCTTTTCTATCTCCTAGGTTAGATGCTGCCTTGTTCATGAATCACCAAATAAAAGCCTATTAGATCAGTAAGTTTTCTGTGGAAATTTTTCTTTCAGCACTCTAAATACTGACTGCATCATCTGTCAAACTATTTTGTCACCAAGGATTTCTGATCACCCCCAGGGTGGGTGTCAAGCCCCACTTTGTTTCCTTAGGCCTCCATGGGCTTTCTTCTTGGCGAAAAGTTTAATGTGTTTTCAGTAGAGAAATAGGTGGACTCCAATCAAAGTCTCCACAGTTATCCGTTTATTCTGTCACACTGACTTGGAAACATTCATTTAAATTCACCTCTTGTCTACAATAATGCTGATGGGATACAATCAAGCCAGAATATTGGATCAAATCACAGGCTTGTTAACTTCCTAATTAGCAATTTTTGGCCACTGGGTATGTAGAAGTCAGGGCCTAATGACAACTGTTTAAACTTCACTTTGTCTTACTCATTTTTAAGTATTTAAGACTTTTCGTTTTCACCTCCTTAGCAAATCCTGCAGAAGTCCAGCATAGGCTCTGGACCAGAAGGCTGATTTCAGCTACTCAGGTTATACTACCCGCATCCAGCCCGGGGCTATAAGCATGCTCCATGCTCTCCTGAAACTCTAAGATGCAGCTTCTGACCCAATGCCACTCTATCATAGTCTCAGGCCTATAGCAACCTCTAATTCATTCATTCATTCATTCAGTCAATGAACAAGTCTTTCAGTGCATCCACTTGCCATCAGCTTTGTCCTAGATAGAGGGTAGGATGGATGTATCTCTGTCCTCAAGGAATGTTCAACATAGGGAGACAGAAGTCAACAGGCACTTGCCATTCAATTTGATAGGAGCTACGGTAGGGAGAGTAAGGTGCTCTAAGGACATGCGGAGAGTGGGCTAACCCAACAGGGAGACCAGCGTAGGCTTTCCCAAGGAAGTGACATTCCAAGCCTGAAGGAAAATTTAGGATTCATCAGATAAAACGAGTGTTTGAGGAGGAAGAGAAGAGACCTGAATGAAAATAGAGAATGGGGTGAAACGTTTCAGGCAAAGGAAGATATGTATACAAAAGCTTCAAAGGTAAAACAGATGGTCCTCTGTAGAAATTTTTTAAAAAGAAAAGTTCAATATTTTTTAATAGACGATAGCTCATAAGAGGAAAGTGGACAAGAAATTTTAGAAGGAAAGAAGAATTATTCAGATCTCCTTGCTCCATATGAAAGAGTTTGGACTTAATTATGAGTCAGGACCTCACCAAAGAGCATGCTAGACTATCAGTGATTATCTATATTCTACTTTTGGAAGCCTGGCTCATTGTCCTCTGTCCATATGTCTGAAGCCAGTTCAGACAGTGGAGATTATTTCTAAAGATTTCAATTGAGGTCTTTATTAACCCCCTCTGGTAATATTATAACCATTACCCCTGCCTCCACCCCTCTATATTTCATTACAATGATGCCTCAAAGAGCTATACACTATGGTGGGGTGGATTAGACATGTGTTCTGTGTAACTCTTATGAGACCAGATACTTATGGGGTCCAGTTTTAGGATAGTGCCAGGATTAAAGAAACAGGGCAAAGCAATTAGAATGAATTCCATCATAAGTCAAAGTGTCTCTTGACTTAACCATTAAAACCAAAGTTTCTCAAATACTGAAAACAAAATCCAAAGAGATCGTGTCGGTGCCGACAGATCCTCATTTTTCCAGATATCTAAGCCAAACCTGGAGTAATTCTTGACTCCTTTTTTTTACTCCATATCCCACATCAAATCTATTGGCAAATCTTGTAAGCGCTACCTACGTAAGTGATTCAGAACTTCAACCACTCCTCTCAACCTTGGTCCAAGCTACCATTAGGTATCACCCAGGTTATTGCAATAGCCTTCTGACTAATCTCTGCACCTGTATCCTCACTGCACTGCAATCCATTCTCAGCACAGCAGCCAGAGTAAATCTTTTATGATAGAAGTCAGGTCAAGCTCCCCCTCTGAGCAAACTTTCTGCTGGTGTCCCATTTTAATGTCCTAGAGACTTCCCCCTCCCATTCTTACAATTATGCCTCATCAAGCCACACTGTCCACTTCACCGTTCTTAAATACATATGCCACCCCCCTGCCTCAGGGCCTTTGGGACTTCCTGTTTTGCTTGCCCAAAATACTCTCCCCCAGATATAGACATCATTCTTTCAGGTGTATGCTCAAATGTCAGTGTATTCGTAAAAACTACCTTGACTGCTGTATGTAGAATGACATTTCTACCATAACCTCATCACAGAAGCCCTTATCATCTTAATGTTACTTGTAGGGGCCAAGGGCAATCTTCTTTAAAATGTGCCACTTTGGGGGCACCTAGGTGGCTCAGTTGGTTGAGTGTCTGACTTCAGCTCAGGTCAGATCTCACAGTTTGTGGGTTCCAGCCCTGCATGAGGCTCTGTGCTGATAGCTCAGAGCCTGGAGACTGCTTCCAATTCTGTGTCTCCCACTCTCTCTGCCCCTCCCCTGCTCACACTCTCTCTAAAAATAAATAAACATTCAAATAAATTAAACTGTGCCACTTTCACATATTGAATATTTTAAATAAAAGTTACTTACAATAAAAGCCAATAGAAAAAGAACTCTGACTTCCTCACTATGTTTGTTTCCAGAAAATGAGAAATAAATCTGCCATGCAAAAGGCACTGTCCTGTGCCAGGGAATAGAGATCTTTATGACCAGAGATAAGAAACAGAGAGCCAAGAAGGCTGTATAAACTATCCTCCTACCTTTTTACTAATTCACTGCCCCAGCCCAAATTTTGTTTAGAATTCCACACTAACTGGAGGGAGGGGGCAAGATGGCGGAGAAGTAGGGAGTCCGAACATTGCACTCTTCCCATATCTCGCATGGAGAAGGCCTGAAGCCATAGGAACCCTTACAGAATCTAGGAGTTTGGGAGGAAAAAGAGACAGAGTCCGCTGAGAAAACCTTCTAGTGTGAGTGCGAACTGGGGAAGATAAAATCGGGCCGGGATCAGAGACGCAGAGGAACGGGGGTGATCCCCCTCTGCGGGGAGTTAGAGGGGAAAGAGAGTGGCCGAAACTGCTCAAGACACTGTCCCTGTCGCTGGGGAACAGAAAAACCTCCACTCAGGACACAGAGGGACCCGGTTTCCTGCTCTCCAGCTGACCCTAGGCAGGGCGCACTCGTCCCAGGCGACCCCCGGGGAAATTGCTCCCTGTGCACCAGCTCGACCTGGAGGGGAGGAGCGGCAGCCGCGCCTTTGTGCTTCTGGCTTGGCTGGATCCCTAGAGGGGAGGCGAAGGGCTTAAAACTGGGAGATTTGCCCATGAGTTTGTGTTTCAGGCGAAGAGACACAGAGCGACCCAGTTTCCTGCTCTCCAGCTGAGCCTGGGTGGGACGCACTCATCCCAGGTGACCCCGGGATGAAACTGCTCCTCGCTCACCAACCCGACCTGGAGGAGACGGGAGCAGCGGCTTCTGGCTCAGTGCCCAGGGAGAAGGCAAGAGGCTTGGGACTGCCCTGAGGGGATCGCCTTCGAGTTTGTTTCCGGAAATTTCTGTGGGGCGTGCGGACTGAGATCCAGAAACAAGGCCTGGCCTGGGATATAGAGCGTGACCCACCTTGGCTGTGCCCCCAGCACAGGAGTTTACACACCCAAAAAAGTGAGTTGCAGTGCTTGGTTCAAGAAGGGACTGGAGGGGGCGCCTGGGTGGCTCAGTTGATTAAGCATCTGACTTTGGCTCAGGTCATGATCTCAAGGTTCGTGGGTTTGAGACCCGCGTCGGGCTCTGTGCTGACAGCTCAGAGCCTGGAGCCTGCTTCGGATTCTTTGTCTCCCTCTCTCTGACCCTCTCCTGGTCACACACTTTCTCTCTCTCTCAGAAATAAAACATAGAAGAAGAAGAAAGAAGAAGAAAGAAGAAGAAGAAGGAAGAAGAAGGAGGAGGAGGAGGAGGAGGAAGAGGAAGAAGAAGAAGAAGAAGAAAGGACTGGAGCGCCACCACTCTTCTCCCCACAACCGCCAAGGCAGGTCTCCCATGGGAAGCACTGGATCAAACCTCGCCCATCACCGCTAGACAGCTGCCCTCCTCCTTTCTTTCTTTCTTTCTTTCTTTCTTTCTTTCTTTCTTTCTTTCTTTCTTTCTTTCTTTCTTTCTTTCTTTCTTTCTTTCTTTCTTAGGAACCAAAAGAGAGGAACTTTCTTGACATATAGATAATATAATGGATGTGTCAGCGATTTCTTTTTTCCTTTTTGTTTTTCACATTTCATTTATTTATTTATTTTAAATTTTATTTAAATCCAAGTTAGTTANTAATCAGACTATATAGTTTCTCTGGATAACACCATCGTCATTTCTTTCGCCTCTTCAACCATATTCCTCTCTTTTACTCTTTGAAAAAAGCTTCTTATTCCTTCTGCCTGATCATTTCATTTCCAATTTTGCCTCATCCCCGCCCTGTCATCTCTCTCTTTCTCTATGCTCTTCAACCAGCACTGCATACACCCGGTTATTTATTTGTAGCTGGGAAATCTGGTTATATGCTTTAAACTGTTCTTTGTCTATTGGGTTTCTTCTTTTTTCCTTTTCTTCTTTTTCTTTTCTTTTTTATGTATTTTTCTTTTTTATTATTCGCCTCCCCTACTCCCTCTTTTCTCTTTACTTTTTCATTTTCCCTTTTGGTTTGCATGTTTGTTGGATTTGTCTGTGCATTTGTGTGCCTCTGTTCCCTGTGTGTTTGTCTGTCTGTTATCTTCTGCAGGGCTACCTCAAGAAACAAGCCAAAGTACACATGGTGGAAAGTCCTAAATACCACTACAAGTAGGAAAATAAAATAACCAAGGTCTCAACAAGAGAGACCAAGAGATACCATTCAAAGAACACTTTCTGAATGGATAGGCCCTGGACAAAGAGCCGCTTTTGGTGCAGCAGCGCTCACAGGTGCAGAGAGCATAACAAGCTTTTAAAACTAACAAGAGATAGAAAGCTAACCAAAATGATGAAACGAAGAGCTCCCCTCCAAAGAAATTCCAGGAAGAATTGAAAGCTAAAGAACTGCTCAAAACAGATACAGCAACATAACTGAACAAGAATTTAGAACCATAATCATAAAATTAATTGCTGGGCTTGAAAAAAGCATAGAGGACATCAAAGAAACTATGGCTACAAACAACATGGAGCTTAAAAATAGTTATGTGAATTAAAAAATGCGATAAATGAGATACATAATTAACTGGAGTCGTCCAATGCACAGACTGAAGAGGCAGAAAAAAGAATAAGTGATTTAGAAGACACAATTATAGAAAAAGAAGAAACTGAGAAAAAAAAGAGATAAATTGATCCAGGAACATGAAAGAAGAGTTTGAGAGCTCAGTGATACAATCAAATGGAGCAATATCCATATCATAGGACTCCCAGAAGAGGAAGAGAGAGGGAAAGGTGCTGAAGGAGTCCTGGAACAAATTATAGCAGAGAAGTTCCCCAACCTGGGGAAGGAAGTAGACGTTGAAATTCAAGAGGCACAGAGAACTCCCCTCAGATGTAATTTGAATCGATCTTCTGCACGACATATCATAGTAAAAATAGAATTCCATACTAACTGACACTCCCAAAGTTAAGTTTTTTGTCCCACGAATTCCTCATGAATATATTGTCTCTTTGTCTAAAAAAAGTACAACAATGACATGCACTGGTCATTTCTTTAGGTCTTAACTTCATTATTGGGCTTCCAGTGTACATAAAAGAACTTTGTGTGGGACCCCGACAGTGACCACAAGAAAGTGTGGTTAGGGACGCGGAGATGTGCCTCCACACAGGACTCTCTGCCTGGGCAGATCATGCCTGCAAACAGGATGTTCTTCCAAGGGGCCTGCACACAATATCCAAGGTTAATCATCCACTCGCACACGAGGGAACATGCCCTCCTTAGAAATAAGGAGGAGACTGGAATTGTGAGCAGGCCTCTTAGTAAACATGTTGTGGTCGCTTCCTCCCTTTGCTCCCCCCGTCCTTGAAATGTGTTTGGCTACTTGCCCTTATTTGGTAAAGGAATGCATCTTGTAGATTTCAATTTGTATCCAGTCACCGGGGTATAAAATAAACCGCAAGAGGGACTTGGGTAGAATTGTTCCTCCGGCTGGAGTTGTGTCTGTGTCTGTCTTTTGTGTGTGTCTTGTATTTGTGTCATTTCGTCTGCAACAACTTTGCATTTTTTTTCTACTGGAAAAATCTTAGAACAGAGGAAAAATGTTACATGCAGGAAAACTTCTTCCTCCCCCACGTGCTTATTTTACTATATATAGTACTTGTTTGTTGCCATCTCTTACAACTTCATGAGGACAAGAACTTTGTTTTACTCACTACTGTCACCCACATCTAGGTAAATCCTGGATACATGATTTAACAAAAATCCACAGAATAAGTGAATGTGGCCCCCAGACCAGCAGCAGCAGTATCCTCAGGGAACTAATAAGAAATACAAACTATCAAGCTGCACCCCAGACCTACTAAATCCAACTCGGAGAGGTGAAGGCCAGAAATCTATTTTCAATAAGTCTTCCAGGCAATTCTAATGCACATAAAGTTTGACAGCCATTGCCTTTGCTAATACCTTCTACCTCCTAGGTACAGATAATAAAGTCTGAAAAGACAAAATTACTCCCTGGGGTGAGATCCCTGGATTACAGCTACAAGTGTGTCTGATTCCCGACACTGCCCACATAATCACAGTATTGGGATGGCCACATACAAAGTTACTTTCCTCCAGAGAAATTTTTATATTCCTCTCATTGGAAGTAGGCTACCTGCACTATTTCTTAACCTGAAGACGCAGTGTGCTCTTCCAAACAACTGCCAGAGTAAGGCAGAGACTAAGACCGTGTCAGAAGCTAGCTCCCTGGAGGCACAATTATTTCTTGGAGCTCCTGTGTGCCCCCAAGACTCCCTTTGCATGTCAAATCTGGTCAGCAGACGATCGCCACCGGCCTGCTCCACCAGGACACCCATCTGGGCTACTCTCATCACCAGCCAAGCGCAACCACCACTGCCTCCTGGAAATTGGTTTCTAAGAGAAATGAATAAAAGGAGCTCTGTGAACTTGAAAGGCTTCAGGGGTAAAGCAGACCTGTGGCTTCGATGATCAGCTCCTGCCTCGGCTGTTGGCCGGAAATGCTAACTGCTGGTCCAGGGAGAAGTCGCTGCTGAGATTACCTGCAAAAGTACTACAGGAAAGCTAGAAGCCTCTCTTGCAGTCTGTGGCCTCCCAGCTGCCAGCGGTCAGCATGACGTATCTCTTTAAGGTACGTAATCCTTAGCTTAGTCCTCCTCATCTCTGCACTGCCCATCCCTCCACCACCCCCTCCACATTTGCCTCCAGCCGTGGTGGTGCTCCTGGTGAATTTTAGTGAGAAGAGGCAGCCAAATGAGCACGGCCTCTCCCTGGGGGTTCAAGAACCAGAAGGACAGATAAAGTTCAAGTTCTACCCTGTTGCTCTCACACAAGCCACCTGCTTCATTTCCTCCTTAAAATTCAGTCTCACTTGGGATGTTTTCTATCACATCAGGCCATCGTCTAAGGTGTAAAAATGCCAAGAGGAAACTGGCTGCATAGGCCCAGGGGCCTAATTCCTTGTATTGAGCTAGATGCTAAGGTTGGTGCCCAGCAGATCAGGAGAGGAGAAGGCAGGTGGGGGGAGGGGGTGTTGCCTGGCTTGACCATCGTCAGGCTGCAGCTGGAAGAGGCAAAGTTGTCTGCTCTCCACCACTGGACATCACGGATGTCAACTCCGTGTCTGTGTCTGGGAGGGTGTCTGCAAGAAAAACCCGTGACAAGAGCCAGGGAAGCCTCAGCACAGCTAAGCGTGCCATCTCAGGTCCTGGAGGCACAGAGGAAAAGATCTGTCAACGCAGGAACATGAATCCTACAACCACTGAGTCTCAGCCAAAGCAGCACCATGACTGCCCTTTGCCATGGGTAGTTTCTAGCAAATCAGCCACATAAGAAATGGAAAGCAATGAAATGAAATACATTAGGTAACTTGCATAGTGTGCCAAACACTTTAAGTATATTACCTCTTAAGCCATGCTCTTCCACTTCCTGAGGAGCTGAAGCATGTAAGCAGATGAGCATTACCTAACACTAACAGATTTGCTTTAAAAAGGCTTTTTAATGTTTATTTATTTTTGAGGGTGGGGAGAGGGCAGAGACAGAGGGAGAGACAGAATCTGAAGCAAGCTCCAGTCTCTGAGGTATCAGCCCAGAGCCTAACATGGGGCTCGAACCTATGAACCATGAGATCGTGACCTGAGCCGAAGTCAGATGCGTAACCGACTGAGCCACCCAGGCATCCCCAGATTTGCTTTCAAATGCTACCTCCAAAGCTTACTCTTGCTATAGGGGTGCCTGGGTGGCTCAGTCAGTTGAGCACCCTTTGGCTCAGGTCATGATCTCACAGTTCGTGGGTTGGAGCCCCGCGTCGGGCTCTGTGCTGACTGCCAGCTCAGAGCCTGGAGCCTGTTCCAGATTCTGTATCTCCCTCTCTCTCTGACCCTCCTCTGCTCATGCTGTCTCTCTCTCTCTCTCAGAAGTAAATAAAACATTAAAAAAAAAAAAAAGCTTACTCTTGCTATTACCTTGAGCAAGTCAGTTAAAGTTACTGGACCTCCATTTCCCGGGTGCCAAAGGGAGCCACTGTGAGCGATGGCTGCCATCCTACTGCTCACTGTATTCCTTAGGGGGCTCAGAAAACACCAAGGTCTTGATCTGCCCACGATGTGGCCCTGACTCTGGTGTGTGTGGCAAACTTTCCCAGCTGACTCTCACGCCATAGGGCCGAAGTACCACTGATTATAAGACATAAATGAGATTACGGATGCCAGACCCTGAGAGCTGCTTAATGAATGCGTCCACAACCGTGTTCCCTGCTCAGCGTCCTCTGCAGCAGAGAAAGGGCCCCGAAGGAGAGAAGAAACGCTCTGATCATCTAACCATCTGACATGCAGTGTATTCACACCCAGGCAGGAACGCTGACATTAAAACTGCTGGCTGCATGGACTTGGAGGATTATCTGCAGATTTACATTTTTTCTAGGTCATCCGCCATATCCCATGGCAGGCAACTGGCAAGGACTATCTTTAGCAATAGAGCGTGTTATTGGACTTCAAGGTGATGTCAGTGAGATAAGCATAAAGGATGATATACATGTAAGGAATTATTATTAGACCCAGTAAGGAATTGGGAATGTGGATTTTCCCCTGGTGGGAGCGCTGCAAATTCATGCCTCTTAAATTAGACGTTGAATTAGCTTAAGAAACAACAAGTTTAAATCCAGCCATGGTAACTCCTTACTTATCTCCCAGCTGATATCATCCAATTACGATATTCTTCAGGTTGAGGTAACTGCTCCCTAATTATAGAATCCTAAGAGGGTTTGAAATATTATTCCTGCTCTGACAGATGACACCTGAAATTCTTCATTTTCTGCTCCAGCCTACACCAACTCTCCATTCCTGTCTTGATGGTTCTCCATCACATTTAATATGCATTTTGAAAAACAAAACAAACCAACCAAATAAACAAACAAAAAAGCAGGTAATCTGAACATCGCAGCATTGTGATAACCTGAGGTCTTCCTAACTCCATGGCTCTCAAACAGAGTGACAAATAAATTGGCAGCAGTAACCAGGGATGAGAAACAAACTTAGTTTTCAAAGCCCAGCTGCGAATAGGCTGAGCAGAAGAAAGCCTTAGTCGGACATTGACTTGAAAATGCATTATTTAAACTGCACTTTAGTAATGTCCGATGTGTTTGTGATTTTTTTTAATTGGGTGAACTTATTTGCGTTTGGCAATTGTAAGTAGGTGTACATTTTAGTTCTCTGTGGCAACATCTCTGTGTTGACCATGCCCCAGCTTGTCTCGCTCCACAGCTATGTGTGTCTGTATGGTAATGGGCAAGGAGGGGAGGATGCAAAGCAAATACTGGTAGAAGATGAATCCTGAAGATGGATGGGTCAAAAGCAAAGGGCCTCATGGTGGCTCCATGAACCAGGATAATGTAAAACATGTCTATCTGAGAGCAGTCTAGGAGAGAAAGCCCAGTCAGGGAGGAACTAGATGGTAAATGGGAATTCAGCCAGGTCCAAGGAGGCATAAATGAGTTGAAACGGACAATCATGTGAAGAAATCCTAAAATTATACTAGCAGTAAGGGCACACACACACACACACAAGACCCCAGAACAAATTCTACCCAGTGCCTGCAGAATTAAGGAATGAATCATGTCCTTCCAATGGATATATATCTCTCTCTTCTTCCCTCTTCTGGTAATCATAGCTCAGGAAGGATTGGGAATGGAACACACTGGGATGTCAGCAGCAAGGATTTATGACCATACATGCCAGGACTAAATGGGAAAGGTCAAAAAAGATAGGCCCAGCCCCCCCAAAAGGCAGGTCCATGAGAATCAGTTGAGTCGTAATAAAAATAATATTCACAATAATAGGTGATGTGTGTTGACTCTGTGCTTAGTAGTCCACATGCTTTAATCTCATATAGTACTTCCAATAACTCTACTTGTAAATTAAGATTCTTTTGGCCAAGGATGCCTAGGTGGCTCATTAAGCATTGGACTTTGACTCAGGTCATGATCTCACGGTTCATGATTTTGAGTCCCACGTTGGGTGGGCCTGAGCCCCACTTCGGTTCAAGCAGCTCTAACTCTGCCTTGGGTAAAACAAGAGCCCTGCTTTGAGTGAAGCCTGCTTCCCTTTCTCTATTCCACCTCAGGCGCCAGGTAGTTTCTGAATATGTTCTTTGTCTTACTGTTTCTGTCAACTGTGAGGGCCCTCCTCAGATTCTCTCTGTTCCTGGGTAGGAGATGCCTGAATGACCCACCGTAGAGCAACTTCTGAAGAGACCAAGGCTCCTTTCCAAGAATATTATTCCGATAAAAAAGGTTTTCATATTTCTCTTCTTGGGTAACATCGTTTATACTCAAATCACAACAAAGCAACATATGAAATGGGAAGTTGAGCCAGAGTCTGGCTAACTTAAGGTAACAAGGGCCCCAGTTTCTCCTTAGTTATGTGGCTCCTTTGCAAACATCAGGGTGGGTGGGAAGTGATCTGAATGCTCTATGTAGCATCTAGTTTTAAATTAACCAATGCATTATTCTCCTGCAGTCCTGCCCCCACCACACACACAGCAACAAGTACTTCCTATTCTAGATGCTGCCCTTGGAGTAGGTTTGCCACAGCAAAAATGCAGAGAAAAAGAAAGGATGGGAGCACAGCCTTGAATTTCAAAATGCACTGCTGAGGTCCTTGGCAAAGACAGCTGCTTTTTAAAGAAAGGCTTTCTTCACAAGAGCCTGGCTATTTTGAGTAGTAAAAGGAAAAAAATTTCTTTGTGATCAATAATAGATTTGAGGATGTAGAGCTGGCTACCCCCATTCCATTAGAGGATCAGGAAGAGATCTGTGAGTGGAGCAGGGGCACAGGGAAGGCTGTATGGAGAGGCTGGAAGGGACAATGTAATTCGTAACATGGTTAGTGTCACAAGATTCCTCAGAATTGGCCTGCAAAGAGTGTAGGTGGCAGCACCGGGGAGCTCTCAGAAGCTGAGTCCGTGTTTAGAGACGCTCTGATTGCCAGTGGAGAGTGGACTATACCGTTGCCTCCCCTGTGCACTAACTGTCCTCAGGGCATCAGTGCACCTGCAGCAGCTGGTGATGGGCCTGTGGGGTCTCTAGCAAGAGCAATATCATTTGACCCCTCCCCAAATTTGCTATCTAAATTACTACATGGATCAGTTGACCCTTGTCAATGGCCCAGGGCAACCAGCAGCCCCTATGAGTCTGAGGATAGGGGCTAGATGCCTCGAACGTTGCTGATGGTGAAGATGGAAAAGGCTATATGTAGGTAGAAGAACAGAATTTTTTGAGATCTCCCCTTAAGCCCCTCCAGTGGTGCAAGTCTTTGCCTTCCATCTCCAACAGGGTTGACTTATAGCATTGGTCTATCTAGTTCAAGTCCACAGTATCACTTACAAACCCAAAGTGTATGAACAGTCTCTTAATAATGTCATAATAATTTTGTTTGTCTAATACACAATGATTTCCTTTAGCTAAGTGCTCCCAGGATTTGCCCTAAAAGACTGAGAGTCTTCTGTTAGAACACAAGTAGCAAGATGGAGACCCAACTGTCTAAATAAAGTCCTTATGGAGCTCATCATGCCACAGCCTTGGAAACTTCTTGTGAACTCTCAAGGCCTTGCCTGCCAGTGACACAATAATGTCACCTCACAGCCTCAGCTTCCTCCTCTGTCAAATGAAAGGAATGAGCCAGATAGTCTCTACAATCACAGATTCTCTAATCTCCAGAGTCCTTGGCTGGACTCCAACAGAAATCATTCATTTTTTTCATTCCTGTCTCCAAGACTATAAACCGTAAAGCTAATGGGCAATCAACAACAACAACAAAATCAAGAAATGCAGAGGAAAAGAAAGCCACATCCATTCAACCTGCCTGATTCCTCCATCTGTCACTATTACAGATTCTGCCAACAGCTGGAGTTCCATTGGCATTGGCTTTCCTTATTGCCTTGGGGACCTTGCCATCCTCTACCTAATTGATGGACCCTATGAGAACCAGAGAAAACAGGAATCAAACTAGAGAGGAACATTCTTTGCCAAGTTGTGACTGTAGGGCTGACAGATGAGTTTTCTTCTCGAATGTACACTGTGCCTCAAATGCGAGATGAGCTCTTACTTCTGACTCTCTTGAGTTTGGGGCTCATCTATGATTCCTTGTGACTTTGGCAAATGCTATGACACCCTTTGGGTTTCTAAAACCAAAGGTCATAAATAGGCTACCTATGGACATGCTGTACATGCTAAAGAGCCCACCTGGAGCCTTAGTATTTTTTTTAAAAATTAGTTGCCAAAGTTTGCAAAAGAGAATAGGACCTGGCAATTTCACTGGAGCCCAATAGCAGCTTCCTCCTTCTGGGGTATGTGGCTCCATTCTCCTCTGTGTTTGCCCTGTTCACTTGCTGCTTGGCCCTGTAGGTGTTTGAATTTGTACATCCTATCATGAAATCACACCCACAGAACAAAACCCATCCCCTCCAGAGTCCTAGAGGGTTCTAGACACTCACAGAATGTGGTGACTCAAAGTCCTGGAAACTTCTGCAGCTTCTCCATGATTGAGACAAAACTTCATGTAAGCGGGACTTGAAGCTCTTGGCACAAGAACGGTTGCCAATTTAGATTCCTCAAAATATTGGGTAAAAACAAGCTCAATGGAGAGTGAGGCAAAGATTCCAAGGCTTCCTTGCGAAGACTACAGTCTCCATCCTCCTGTGATCTCTCACCCCCACCGTCCAACAAGCTTTACACACCCACAGATTGTAGCTCTGATTACACTGTAGTCTAATTATTTGATTAAAAATTAATCAACTTTGCTAACCCCAGAGGAAGGATATCCTGCATCCTAAACACTTAGCCTAGTGCTCGACACATAATAAGTGTTCAGGAGTTAGGTCCTCAAACCGTCTAGGAGCTGCTTAGGCAGTTGTTATATGCAATATAACAATTCGTATAACGTTCGTACGTTATACCAACCTTGAGGAGAGTCCAAGGACAGAGCCCTGATCCACACCGCGCCACGTACTTATGTGTGTGTGCACGTGCACCCGGCCACAGCTGTCTGTGTTCCTTGTCTCTGAGATGCTAAATCATTAGGAACGAAGATGAGCACAGTCAGATTCTATGCTAGTGCCTCCTGCGTAGCTCCCCGTCCAGTTGGAACCTTCCAACGTTAGAATGTCAATGGCAGCCCTCATTCAACATCCTAGTTCCCAAGCACAGTTAGGTCCTGTCGCTCTCAGACTCACCAGACTCTGCAGTCAGTGTGTCCCCTATGAGATGAAGTTCAAATTGCTAGGCAGACATTCAAGGCTCTTACTAGCTCATCTTGGCCAGTTGTCCTAACTCCTGTCTCCCATCCACCTCACCTCTTCTCTCTTCTCTGGTCTTGGGAATCGTCAACCCTCCAGCACCTCAAAGCGCCATGGCAGATTGCCCAGAAGGGCCATGTTTCCACGCTACCACGTCTCTGTTCCTGCTGTTTCCTCTGCCGGGAGTGCCCCCTCTCTGTTTCGCCATCTGGCTCCAGCAGCACACCTACATAAGGCCAGGCCCTCTGGCATGGTGGCTGGGCTGTGGGAGCAGTGCTTGAACAGGTGGGCTTGTGAGTGCAGAAAATGGCCTGCTGCTGCTTATGCAGTGAAATGAAGGCATCATCAAGGCTGTCGTGACGGTGGGGACAGGGATGACTCCAACGTGCGGGATCATATGGCGTCCGCAGGACCAGTGACAGCCAAATGAGAGGCCCATTCATCCCTGACCACGCTCTCCCAAGTCTCTCTGCCTAGTGTTTGAAATCAATGATGACCACATCGAATATGAATAACCCCAAAGTTCTAGGAAAATCTATAAGCGGAGTAGGAAGATATTACATAAGGATGTACTATTTCCTACTACAATGGGTAAGTAAGAGCTCAAGGGAGAAACATGTGAAATAAACAATAAGTAGCTAGATTTGTAGCCCAACATGATGAAGCAGAGAGAACCCCTTTGGTGAATGTTCTCTCAGCATGGAACATATCTTTCTTGCCCCTTCCTGAGAGGAATGACATGGGGTCCACGTTTCTTCCCAAAGGAGAGTGAAGAGAAGGCCTTTATGGTGCAGTCAACTTGTTCCTTCCCACTAGAAATCTGAAACTGAAGGCTCCAAGTGAGGCCATTGTGCCTGGGTTTGGGGTGGTATTTCAGTTGAAGGAAGTGTCAGAAGGGGAATATAGAGTCATAAGGCCCTCCCACCAGGAATCGGGGCCCATTCAGCACATTCCAACTGTGATATGGACCTGGTTTACCCTTGAACTTATGGCCCTGGGTCTCTGCTTCTGCTCAGGTTTGACTGGCAGCTCTGCAGTCTCTAACATGGAGGGAGGAGCAGAGGAAGGAAGACAATCCACATTTATTGCACATACCATGTGCCAGGCACACCAGGATAGAGAGTTGTGCCCATTTTATGGATAAGCAGACTGTAATTCAAAAGAACTTCTGGAGCGCCTGGGTGGCTCAGTCGGTTAAGCACCAGACTCTTGATTTTGGCTCAGGTCATGATCTCACTGTTCTGCTGGGCATGGAGCCTGGGATTCTCTCTCTCCTCTCTCCGCCTCTCCTTGCTCAAGGGCATTCTTTCTGTCTCTCTAAAACAACAACAACAACAAAATCAAAGAGAGCCTTGGGGCGCCTGGGTGGCTTAGTCGGTTAAGTGTCTGACTTTCGCTTAGGTCATGATCTCGCGGTTTGGGGGTTCGAGCCCCGCGTCGGGCTCTGTGCTGACTGTCAGCTCAGAGCCTGGAGTCTGTTTCAGTCTGTGACTCCCTCTCTCTCTGACCGTCCTCTGCTCATGCTGTCTCTCTCTCTCTCTCTCCTAGAAATAAATAAAACATTTAAAAAAATTTTATAAAAAAAAAAATCAAAGAGAGCCTCTGCCCTTCCCCTGCTTTAGGACTTTGAGAAGCTAGTCTCAGGGAGTGGGGTGGGGGTACCTCTCTCTGTTTCTCACTGTCCTCCCCAATCTAGCCAGCCAGGGAGAGGGAATTAGGGAAAGGGCAGCCATATGTGGTCCTCTTGTGACCTGGCTTCAGGACCAGCTGAGCCATTCTCATATCAATCATCATGAATCATGAATATGATACAACCAAAGTTATAACATATTATTTTAGGCACTGGAATACACAGTGAACAAAATAGCCTAAATCCCTGCCCTGGTAGAGCCTTCTTTCCAGTGGGATCTGTGTCTGGGGATCTCTGGATTCTCAGAGGCTCTTGCTTCTGAGGCCACCACTGCTATCTGTTCCCAGACCACACCAGCATCGGAAGGGAGAGCCCCAGTATTTGGGGGGAGGGCGGGGGAGAAGCCTGAGCAGCACACTTTTAAAAAAGAGCTCTGGCCAGCTTCCTCCTATGGGTCTATTTGCCCCAAATGCACACAGCCTTCCTCTGAGTCTTGCGCTTCGTGCATCCTCCAGGAAAAGCGTTCCCCCCTTTTCACTTCAGGTCCTTACTAGGAGGACTGCATTTGTCACACAAATTCCAAGGGGTGTGCATCGCGCTTTTAGAGAGGGTCCCTGATGTTCTTTCACTTGGCCTGAGGTGAGGGGAGCACTGACCTCCTCATTCCCGAGGGAGTGGGGAGGAGACAATGCCACAGCTGTCCACCTTTCTTCAAGTGATGCTCCTCACTGGACCTTTTCAACCTTCACCTGTCACGGACCTCGCATTCCTGCTGACTGATCCTAAGCGCGTGTGGCTCACTGAGCCCTGGAAATGTGACTAGTTCAAACTCAGATACGCCAGGAGTGTAAAATTCAAACCCGATTTAGAAGACTTCATTTTCTAAGTGACAGAAAAAACAAAAACAAACCAAAAACAAAAAAAAAACCCAGTACACTATATTCTTAATAACTTTTATACTGAATACATGTTGAAATGATCATATTTGGGGAATAAATAAAATGCATTATTAAAATTAAGTTTTCAAACTCTGTAGTCTGACTACCAGAAAACTTAAAATTACATAGATAGCTCACAGGATAGCTCTACTGGGTAGCACTGCTCTGGCTGAATGATCTGGCTACACTGGAGGGCAGATTTCAGTCTCTTAGCCTTTCACAGATGGCCTTGGCCCTCAACAGAGAAGGTCCAGTATACGACGTCTGGTGTATTGTTCTAGGCCTCTGAGAGCCTGGAAGTGCATTTCCCACATGCATTTCTCTGGAGAGAGGTGCAACAGCTTCCATCAAGATTCTTTAGAGATCTGTCATGCTGTCTCTGAAAAAAAAAAAAGTTAAGACTTCTCATGTAATATACTCCTAAAGTATTCCAGGGACTACGGCATAATTGAGCCTTGAAACCATAAAATAAGAGAAACACAGGCAGCTCCTGGGTTTGCGAGGCCAGTGTAATTCCCAAGAGCTTGAAGAAACGCAACTAAGTTTTACTTGACATTCATCTATTGCACTCCAGGATTGGAACTCTATTTTTATCTCTCATTAGGTGTATTTCAGAGTTTACAATCTTCAGCTGCTAAGGTTTCCTTTCTTTTTGAAATTATACTTTGTTGCATGTTTCCCACTAAAGTGGTCATCTAGCTACAAATCCAAAAGAAGAAACAGAGAGTAGAAAAGGTAGGGCAGAGGGTGGAGAATAGCATTATCCGTGGCCCTTGGAGTTCATTTTGGGGATCTTCCTCTCTCGGTTTCTATGAAAATTTGAGTAGAACATTTGATCTCTCTGAACTTTTTTTTCCCCCATCTGTGAAATGTGGATAGCCATGCTACATCAGAGAATGTTTTTGAGAACCAATTAATTGGAAGAACTTTCAAGATGTTATTTTCTTTATTCTGATCTCATCTACCACCACAAACACTGGTGATATTTTTGTATATTTCCTTCCAAATAATTTTTTAATAAATAAAAATGGGATGGTAATGAACAGAATACAGATATGACTTTTTGGCATGCTTTTTAAATTTCTAATTTGATCATTTTAGACTTAAAAAACATCATAAGAATTGCAGAGCTCTTGTATATCATGCATCTAACTTTCCTTATTGTCAACATCTTACATAACCATAGCACAGTTATAAAAAATAAGAAATTAACATTTGCACAATACGTTTAAATAAACTACGGATTTTATTTGGATTTCACCTGGCTTTTAACGCATGTCCCTTTTGCTTGTTTACCTCAGGATCCAATCCAGGATCCCACAGTGCAATTTGTTATCATGTTGCCTTAGTTTCCTTCACATTGGTAATAGTTCTTCAGTAGTTCTTCCTTGTCTGTCATGACCTTGACACTTTTGAAGAATACAGATCAATGGATCAATCGTTCGGTAGAATATCCTTCAGTCTGGGTTTGCCTGGTGCTTTTTCATTATTAGATTGAAGTTTTGCATTTAGGGCAAGAATACCGCATAAGTGATGTGCCCTGTCATTGCGTCAATGTCTCATTACTGGTGACACCAACCTTGATAAAGTTACCACTATTTACTTTGCAACTGATTCATGTCCTGGGGCAGATACTTCCAGACTATGAAAATACTGTCTTTCCACAATCTTCTTTCAATCCCTTTAACAACCATCAGCGGACCTTTACTTTGCTGCAACAATCACTACTGAGATGTGTTCATGACGATTACCTATTTTCTTCATTTTTTTTCTATATTTCTTCGTTGCAATGATTCTGTAAAGGGGGGAACTGCCTCTTCCCCTGTATGTATTCACTATGGACTCAAAGATCTTCATTTTATTATCTACCCTTGTGAATTATCTTATTGTTCAAATTGTTGCCACTCTGAACTTTAAAAGTTTGTTTCCTTTGACAGAGCATGGCCTTTTAATCTGTCCTCATTCTTTTTTGAAGCTATCTTACTTCAGACTTGGGTGTAGCCTTCTCCCCTCCCCCAGGGGTTAAAGTAATTTATTTTGTTTCATTTCGTGTTCTCCTGCACCAGCTACAATGGGCTTTTGCCTGTGCCCCGGGGCAACGATTTCTCCCTCGGATTAAGGATTTTATTCTGTGTTGGAGAAATCGGAAGGGAGCAGGGTCCTACAGGAGTTTTGTGCCTCTCCTACAGCAGCTGCTTTTAGTCTCCCCTAGGCCTGCACCAGACAGAGGTTCTCTTGGGAACCTTCCCGGTCTTCCCTGTGAACACCTGGTAGGTTTGGAGAAAAGCCTGCGACGGCTCCCTGTGTCTGCAAGCCCCACAAGCTTCTTATTCTCCCACCAGCCCAGATTCGGCTTCCACCATTTTCCCAACCATTGCAGATGAATTCCTGTCTCCCCTCAGATCGTAGGTACGCTGGTGCCCTGTCACGTTAGCCTTCTGACAGGCTCAAGAAAAGCCAGGGCCTGATATTGTGTGCCTGCATTCTTGTTGTAGGGGTGAACGTGATGCTCTTCCCCACTCCATTCCCAGTGGAACCCCGGAGACCCAGCATGACTAAGCTTATGCCCATTCTTGTTAGCAAGCTTCCTATCTCCCTGGGTCAGGGACCCGTCTTCATTAGCCTAACCTTCCTGCTTTGGTAATCATCACACAAACACGCACAGCTCCCCAAGTGCTGTTAGGCAGAACTTTTTGTAATTACAAATTTGCTTGACCTCGGGACCCATCTGTGATTCTTCAATAACTGCTTCTTGTTATGCCAGCTGAAGTCCAGGGAATCTGAGCATCACGTTGTTAGCTCTCAGAGCAGGTGCTGGTGCAAAAGGGGTCTGGAAGGAATGTAAGGAATGTGCTAATGCACCCACCATGCCGGGACAGAGCAAGGGGCCGAGGAGGGGACGTCCATCCAAAATACTTGAGTCAGATAATTAGCGGGGGGTGGGGGAGAGCTGCTATGTGACAGGTGCATGCTGAGCAAGGGGACTGTGTGGATTAGGATGGCCTGGGTCTTGCCTCCTCCACCTCAGAGTCTAACACATAAACACCTCATTGCAAGAGATTGTGATAAATGCTGCCCCAAAGGTATTTACAAATGCCACAGGAAAATAGGTAGGAAAGCAATTATTCCTGCCCCCCTCCCCAGTCGGGGAGTGCACAGCAAGCCAGAGGGAAGGGAAAGCAGAACCTAAGATAAAGATACAAGGGTTAAGTTACTTTGAAGGTGACTCCAAAACACAGGTGAGAATGGGGACGAGAGGCAGGGGAGGGGAGCAATAAGGGACATGTATCAAAGTCAACTCTGCTGGAGAACCTGGGTGCCCACGTGCAATATACACCTGGGGCTATTCTGCCCCCAGAGTAATCTCACAGGACACTGGTGACAGTTGCTGAGTCTGGGGACAGGGACAGAGACACAGGCTTAGCTCCCCTGTGCTGGCAGCCAGTCTGGCCCATAGACAGGATGGACTCTGCAGCCAGAGGGTGCTCTCAGTCAGAGTCACAGAGACTGGCTGTTGGAAGTCAGGTGGACATGGACCAAAAAGAAAGGTGCTGAGGGCACACCGGAGGGTCGGCTGTAAGACGTGGCATTTGAGCTGGACCTTGAAGGATGATAAGTAGCCCCAAAGTGAGGGAAACCCCCAAGGGGGAGACGGAATGGCAGGAGCAGAGCACGAGAGACAACGTTGTTACTGAGTTGGGCTCAAGAGACTAGTTTAGGGGATAGAATTAATGGAAAGGAGGTGGGACAAAGCAGCGTGTGGACGACTTGGTATTTACTCTGTGGCCTGCACTGCAAGAACAAGCGGGAAAGAGCAGGTGGGGGAGAAACAGAGAGCTGAGAAATGGGGCATGGTCAGGATCTGTTGTGATGTCCCCTCTCTCGCTCTCTGTCTCTGTCTCTTTCTCCCTCTCGGATCTACTTCCACACACATTTTCAGATTGCTCTGTGCTGCGTCTTACCCCATGCTAGGGCTTGGATTTCAAAGGAAAATAGGTAAGATCTGGTCCTGGAGGAGTTGACATCACTGAGTGTTCCTCTCATGCCAACTTGGAAGATGACACGGATTGCGTTTCCTTCCTTCCCTTCCAGAGGGAGCAGCACACCTGGCTCAGGGTAGACCCTCAATATGTATTTGTGAGAGAATGAATTACAGTGTGTCATCAATCCTCAGCAACCAAGGCCAGAAAGGAAGAATAGCAAGGCCCAGATCTCAGTCCTAACTCGGGTGTCCACTAGTTACAGGGAGAGGATTCATACGAACAAGAAGCACAGCTGACATGAGTTGTTTGAGCTGCACAAGGAACTGTACTGAGCATTTTACAAAGCTCAAAAGACCTAAAACTGAAAACGCCCCTTTGAGTAAGGCATTGCTAGTCTTACCTTATAGACACGGAAACTGAGGCACAGAGAGGTTCAGTGGCTTGCTCGAGGGACGGAGTTGAGACCGGAACCCAAGTAGACTGCATCCAGACCACAGGCATTTGACTCCAGTTTGTTCTGCCTTTCTAACGAATGATTATGACTTTCCCTGAGGCAAACTAGAAAACGAGCCCAGGTCTGCTGGGCCGGCTGAGAAGTAGGGCAAAGACCTCACAGATTGGCAGACTTCTTAAGATGGCTGACTTTCCCGTCAATACCGTTAGGACATCAGCGGGAAACAGAAGCTTGGGCAAGAAACCGAAACCTTCCGCCCGGGACTTTCCAGCCAAGAGACCGCCCCTATTATCTGGACTTCCCCCACTAACAGGCTATATAAAAACCCTCACCACCCAACCGCGGCGCGACTTCCCTGACTCCCCTCTCTTGAGTCACGGAACCTCGCCCGAAGGTGCATACAATAAAACTCCTTCTGCGGAACATTTTGCCTTGGAGTCTCTTTTACTCACCTGAAAAACCTTACAGTGTCTAGTCAGGCCCCCTCCCACTCAGATGTCTTCTCACCATGGCAGCCCAGGCCCTAGTCCTAGACCTTGACCAACCTGTCAAAATGCATGGACCTTACTTGCCATACCCTTCCAATGCTATTTTCTAAATAAGGATAGCTAATCTAATAAACCACCTGCACTTTCTCTCTCTTAGCTAATACCCCTGTTCCGACATTTGATCATTGATCTTTCCACCTGGATTGAACCCTAGAGGCCACACAGAATACAAGTTTCATTTTACAAATGGGGAACATGGGGCTTAGGAAAAGTTGAGTGATTTACCAAAAGTCCCACCACAAGGAGGCAGTTACTGGAAACTTTCTTTTTCTTTCTTTTTTCTGATTCAGGTTTTTCTCAGTTCAGCATGCTCTTCCCAGCCTCCTCTACCTATCTAGGGCCTACTTCTCCTTGAAGTCCAGCTTTAAATCCTACTGGGTCTCCAATGCCTTCTGCTTCTCAGAATGACCTTCATCTCTTTGGGCCCCCACAGCTATCATTCCCACAGCATGGCAGCTGGTAAGCGCTTGTGACGACAGCTGTTGAATAGGGACTCTTGGGGTAGGTGGGTGGGGGCTGTTAACAGAGTGGTCAGGGAAGGCCCACCCATGATGTGATGCGTAAGAGAGGTTAAGATGTGAGCCATGACCCTAGGAGAGAGGCAATTGGGCAGGAGAACTGTACGTGCAAAGGATGCAGGCATCACCTGGTGTGGCATCTTCAAGACAGGATGAGGAGGCCTGTGTGGGTGAAGTGGAGGAAGCCAGGCAAGTGAAATGTAGGCAATATGGAGAGGAAGAAAGCGTTCTGATCATTAGGGCCTTGTAAAGATTTTGGCTTTTACTCTGAAAGAGATGGAAGCCTTTGGGGAATTTTGAGCAGACAAGTGATGTGATCCAATTTAGGTTCTATGAAATCATGCTGACTGCTGTGTAGTCATTTTGGTGGATGATAGCAGTGCGCGGTGAAAGCAGATCAGTAGAAGCTATTGCAATAATTCATGTGAGGGATGGCTTGAGCCAGAACAGTAGGGGTGAAAAGGTGCTATGGCTTTTGGATATATTTTGAAAATATAGGATTTGGGGAAGGGGATCAGAGGTGGGATGTGAGAGAAAGAAAAGAGTACAGATTACTCAGAGGGTTGTAGTTTGGGAAACCAAAAGAAGGGAAGTGATGTTTACTGAGATGGGAAAGACTTGGAGAGAAGGAAGTGTGACAGGCTGATAACAGCATGGGAATATTCGAGATACACGGTAAATATTGGCATGGACCTAGTCAGTTATACACATGAGCTTCAAGCTCAGAGGAGAGCCCCAAGCTAGATGCAAATTCAAGAACCATCAACACAGGCTTAGGGATGGTATGTAAAGCAGGATGTGAGTATAGACAGACAAGAAAGTTCTTGGAGCCCCAGGTACTCCAACATTTAGAGATCAGGAGAGCAAGAAAGAACCAGCGGAGCTAGAGAAAGAGGGGACAAGCAGTTAGAAAGAAAATCAGAAGACCACTGAAATTCCAGAATCCAGAAGAGAATGTTTCAATCAAGAAGGAGTGATCCTCATGGAAGAGTCATTGGATTCAGCAGCATGGAGGTCACTGGTGGCCTTGACACCAACAAAAGGTGTGATAGAGATGAGAGCCTGAGGGGAGGGAGTTTAGGAAAATATCGAGAGGAGAGGAAGTAGAAACAGTAATGATGGACAACTTTCTCAAGAAGTTTTGCCACAAGAGGAACCCAGATGATTTGGTAGCTGGAGGCTGAGTAGAAGAAAAGGACATTTAAAAAAAATTGTTTTTTGAAACAGAAGTCATAGCATGTTTATATACACGGGATGATCCAGAAGAAAAGAAAAGCAAATGATGGAGAACAGAGAGAAGATTGTCTCCTGGGGCAGTGTCCTTGAAGACATGCATGGAGGTGGATGTAGTGGGTAAGGGTGGGGTTGGTTTTGAGAGCGAGGGTAGTTTGATCCTGGGAGGAGAAGGGAGGGAAGTGAGAGGCACCAAGTGGCTAAGATAGTGAGAGAGAATGAAAGGGCTTCTAGATGCCTAGTGAAAGATAAGCGAGGTCGTCAGACTGAGCAAAGGTGGCAGAGGAGGTGCTGTTTGAAAGAGTGAAAATAAATGATAATAAAAGCGAAATAAGTAAACATAAGAACAACAGGAGTTTGTGAGAGCAGAGGGCCTAGAACAATACGGCGGTACCCTCAGTGGCATTGAGGGTCCATTCGAGTTTCCTGAGACCAGCTAAGAGGACGGTGTGCTTTTCTCTGACCAGGTTTGGTGTCAGCTGTGGAAACGTGTTGTAGGATGACAGTCTGATGTAATCAGCCAAGGGGGTTGCCAGGTAATAAAGCTGACCGTGAATGCAAGGAAGCAATTGAAACAATGATCCATAGAATCTATACTGGACAGGGATGGAAATAAGGCTACAAGGGATGGGAGAGATGGTGAAAATGCGGCAAGATCAATTGATTGTAGACCAGTGAGGTCAAAGAAGTGTTGAAAATGGGATGATTTTCACACTACCCCCAAATTCAGTGTCTTCGAACAACAATAATTATTCTCACTCCTTTGGCTACAGTTCCAGTGGGTGTTGACGAATCTAGGCTGAGGTTGGCTGGGCCTGCCTCCAAGCTACAGACTGAGCCACATTTGCTTCCTATCTTGCTCATTCTCCTTAGAACGGAAGGCTGGTCAGGGCATGTTTTTCTCACAGAAATGGCAAAGCACATGAAGCTGAGTTCATGCCACACAAGTACTGCTGCTTGTGACACGTGTGGTTCATATCCATAGACCAAGGTAAGTCACGCGATGGAGCCAATATCAATGACACAAGATATCAATGTCACATCAATGTTAATATCAATGACACATCAACACAGGAACCACAGTAAAGAGCTCAACCTAATGATATCTCACATCCAACAAACAGGGAGGCTTAGGAAGCTACCTATTATTTTTGCATAGGCTTAATTTCTCCTTAGGATGACTGTTGAAGATGAAAACATTCCCACTGAAACCAGACTGAGCTTGAGAACACCCAGATATTTTTCACGTCCCTGCTCTGCACACAGTGTAGCAACTCCTCCGCCCAGTAACAAATGCTAGACGGACATTCTCTAAGAACAGGATTTGTGAAGACAGGGAAGAAAATGCAACAGAGCACTGGAAACCCAAATCCAGAAAATGGCATCACGGTCAGGAGGCGTTGTGTGCAAAAGGGTAACATACAGCTATACAGGTTACGCATTGCACACCCCCATGAGTTCCCACTCACAGATGTGACTATATAAGTGGAGCATCAGCTGAGGATGCATTCACAGCGATCCTGAATATGAGTGGAGTATAAAATGGGAGCCTTGGAGAATCCTGCCATATTTTCACCATCCTTAAGGTAGGTCAATTGTAGTTTTTACCTAAATCTTTTCAATCCATCACTGCATTTGCTCCTTATAACCATCCATTCTAGTGATGAAAAAACAGGCTTTGGGGTAGGGAGGCAGAGAAACAAAGCTAAGAAGTGGCAGAGTTGGGATATAATCCAGGCCTGTCTATGTCTAAAGCCCAGGCATTTATCAATATGCTAGTTCAATATGCTAGTTTCTTCAACAACCTGTCCATATTTCAATGGAAATTCACCAAAACACAGGCAGCTCAACTAGCAAGCCAACAGACCCAGTGCCCTGGGCGAGCACTCACCGCAGGACCCTGCTACAGTGAGCCTCAGACATGGAGTATCGCCTGGACAGCTTTCCTATCAGCCTGCTCACTCACCATCTCTCCTGGGAAATGGACTCAGATGAGCAACTATATTTGTAGAAGCAACTGTAGGGTCAACATGGTGACAGCTGCTGTACTGAATCCCAAATTCCTCACAGCTCAACATTCCGAAGGGACAGTCTATCTGCAAGAACTCAAGGAGACGCATTCACATCCTTTGGGTAAACAGAGCCCTTTTTTATACAAGCAAAAGAAGAAAATGATTCCTCAAGCAATTCCTAATGAATTAGGACTTGTCTCTCTCTGTATTTGGTTTAAAAAAAGGTTTTCTCCAGTCTAAATAAATGTTGACAGCTTCCCTGAAGCTTCCGCACGTAGCCTGTTGAATAAACAGAGAACATCTGAATTAACATTTCTTAGCCCCCTTAGCATACAATAGTTATTTTTTTAAACTAAGAATGAAAAACAATTTTAATTTAATGATGTAATCCTTGATTTCATCAGCCCTGTTTCTTTATTCTTTCAACTGGGTTCTGGAAGGAAACTCGAGAAAGAAAAGAACAGGACTGAGGTTGATCTGAAACTGCACGTTTCAAATTTTAATGTGCATCAGAAGGCCCTGGGGATCTTATTAACATGCAAATTATGATTCCATGGGTCTGGATTATGGCATGAAATCCAGCACGTCTAACAAACTCAGATGATGCAATTGCTGCTGGTCCATGGAGTAACAATGGGCTAAAATTTAGACTCTCAGGGAGTCAATATGGCTATGCTTCAGGATGAACCCTGGGTCTTGCCCTTTCTCTCTCTTTACTGTCAGGGAACAAGTTCATGCATACAGTCAGTATCTGTCCCTGTCAATGCACTGACATTCTAAAGTCTCAGTGTCCATTCCAAAACTTGAACTCCCTACCCAGATATCTCTCAATTTGCCATGCTCATTTTCTTTACCACTCCCTGTATTTGTTCCTCTCCCTTAGTATCTTGTCATGCCCAATGGCATCCCCATTCAGTTATTCAAGATAGACACACATGAGTCCAGATTCTTTCCTTCCCACTTCTTTCTTTATCACTTACATATTTGGGTATTTTTTATTAATCAACTTTACAAAGGTGTAACTTACATTTAATAAAATGCGCCTATGTAAAGATTACAGTCCAATAACTTTTGACAAATTATAGAATTAAATTACCACCGCCACAATCAAAACATAGAAAAAATTCAATCACTTCAAAAAGTTATCTTGTTTCTGTTTGAGGTTAGTCAAACCCTACCCCAAACTCCTGGTAACCACTGATCTATTTTCTATCACTATAGTGTTGTTTTTTCTAGAATTTCATGTAAATGGAATCACTGCAATACATACTCTTTTCTGTCTGGCTTCTTTCACTCACCATAATACTTTTGAGATTCATTCATGTTGTTGTATGTATCAGTGGTTTGATTATTATAACTGTATAGAATTTCATTGTATAACACTAGCTGTATTGGTAGTCACTGAATGGCTAAGAGTTTTACAATTTATTTAGCTATTTATTTCTATTGGCTCAGAAAAGAAAAAAGGAATGGAGCTGCTTGCTCCAGAATTAGCTGCGGTGCAAGGTTGTCCCACACATAGTAAAAGATCACATGCAACATCACAGAGATCACATACAAAATCAAATCTATTTGTTTCAATATTTATTTTTTGAGAAAGACAGAGGGGAACTGACGATCTGAAGCAGCCTCTGAGCTGACAGGCTGACAGCAGTGACAGGCTCCAGCTCATGAACTGTGAGATCATGACCCGAGCCAAGGTCGGATGCTCAACCCACTGAGTCACCCAGGTGCCCCTCAAATTGATTTTTTAAGTGGGATCTTCCATATTAACATTAGATGCATTTGTGTGTGTGTGTGTGTGTGTGTGCGCGCGCGCATGCAGCTGTGTGTAAGTGTATGTGAACACACATGCTTTTAATTTATTTTTTTTTAAGATTTGAGAGAGAGAGAGAGCTAGAGAGCACATGCAAGAGTGGCAGAGGGGCAGAGAGAGAGGGAGAGACTGAAGCTGAAGCAGGCTCTAGGCTCTGAGCTGTCAGCACATGCTTTTAGAGCCATGAGAAGAAACTGACAAATGAAGAGACAGGGAAAATGCCCCCCTTCATTTTCTGCTATCTACATTAGCCTCCTCCCTACATCATAGGGAAAGATGGTGGACACCATCCATGAAATGCCCAGCATCCATCAGGTTAGGAGTGGGGTTCTGAGGAACTCGGGGCTTAGATCCAATTCCAGGCAGCAGCAGAAACACCACTTCAGGCCCTGGCTAACGTGGAACTGAACCAGAGATAGCCTGTCTGGCCCGAACCTTAATCATGACAGCCCCTCTCACCCCCGAAGAAGCATCTGTAGATGATAGCCCTTCAAGATGTGATACAAGCCATCCAATCAAGCCACACTGTTATCTCTGAGCTGCCTCCACAAGCTGGCTATTTAAGTGAAGGCATTTATATGACGATTGCGACCTAAGCGGAGCTGGAGGACAAAACCACTGGCATGGAAAAGGGACGGATCATCTCTCAGTTCCCTTGTCCAGCAATTCCTCCGGCTGCAAATTTAGAACTCAGTAATGGAGTAGCTCATGAAAAGCTCCATGAAGTGGCCCTTGTTGGCTATTCAATCCTCTTGCTTTCTGAGCATAGTTTTGTAGTTTTAGCAAGAAAGGCTATGGAAAGAACAACATCTCCATTCCAGCTATTACTATGTTAAGAAGAGCTCCTCTATCTACAAACGGAGGAAATATGACAATGGTTACCGAAATCCCTTAAAAGAGAAAGATTACAAAATCCTTTAACTCAGTAAATTCCAATCCTCAGTGAGTTTCCTAGTGGAATGTAAAAACAAAACAAAACAAAACAAAAAGCAAAAGGCAAATGTGAGTATGTTCAGCCCAGTGGTGAATGAAATGGGAAAAAAATCTAAATGCCGTTTCAAATAGGAAAGAACTTACATGAGCCTAGAAAGAAACTAGCTAAATAAGTAGATTATGATGATGCAGTAGATATTGATCAAATACTAAAAAGTGATGGTATAGATCAGGGGTCAGGAATGGTTTTCTGCAAAGCACCAAGAGTAAATATTTTAGGCTTCGTGGGGCAGGTTGTATTTTTTGCAACTACCCAGCTCTGACCCTGTAGTTTGCAAGCAGCCAGAGACAATACATAAATGAATGAGCATGGCTGTGTTCCCATTACATTTTATTTACAAATTCAGGCAGTGGCGGGATCTGGCTGTCAGGTTCCAGCGTGCAGAAACCTGGCATAGATGACAGCTTCCTTGACATGTAAATGTGCCCACTTACATTGATAAGTGAAAAAAACCCCTCAGGTTAGAAAATGTACAGTATCTTTAAGAATAATAACAACAATGTAATAGCCTTTTGAAAAAAAAGATTTGAATGGCAGGATTATAAATGTTTTACTTCTTTCCTCTTTATGCATACTTTTGTATGTCTTCTTTTTTTTCTGGGGAAAGAGAGATATAAATCAGAAAGGGGTGTTCAAACCTAAAAATAAAAAGATAAAATCTTAGAGAGACACTGTCTTGATATACAGATAATAGTGACACTCTCTGAAAATCTTCCAGTTTTCGGCCACTGTCATCCAAATCAGAAGTTGAAAATGTCACCTTGTCTCCTGACACATCACCGAGCTAGCACGCATTAATGGAACAAGCCCAGCCCAAGCCATTTGTAATTCACATATGGTTTTTCTTCAATACATGCTTCCAAATTCAGCCTGAGGGTTCTCCTCAGACTGTTCTTGCATGAGTTTGAACGTGACATTGAACGAGTTTAGAACCTGCAGAGTAGAGCCCAAAGATTCTTCTCTCTGGGCTCAAGTCCATGATTCGGTGACTACGTTGAGGGGCCGTTAGCTGTTGATGGGGAGTAGTTTCCATCTTTGGATGCCTGTTAAATACCTAATGGCTATAATAACCAAGACATTGAAACTTCGAGGTCAGATATTGCCTATTCAAAAAGTTGATGAATGCTTTTGGTTGTCTCCTACAGCCTGCTGAATTGTGCTCGTGGGATGTGGACATTTCCATGTGTGACCCTGGGTGAGCTCAAGTTAATGGCAGGTTAAACTGAAATGGCACTGCAGCTGCACAGCAACTCTAATTTAATCCACTTGCTATTTAAGTTGGAAAGAGAGTCCATTCCAGAGAGAAGAGATGCAATGTAATTTGTAGGGGGCTTGGGTTTAAGAGCATAGGCAAAGTTGTTCAAGGTGATACTTATAGGGAAATTTACATTAAATTTTACTTTTAAAAAATATGCTCCCTGGGGCAGCTGGGTGGCTCAATTGGTTAAGCATCTGACTTTTGCTCAGGTCATGATGTCAAGGTTTGTGAGTTCAGCCCCACATTGGGCTCTGTGCTGACAGCTCAAAGCCTGGAGCCTACTTCGAATTCTGTGACTCCCTCTCTCTCTGCCCCTCCCCTGCTCATGCTCTGTCTGTCTCAAAATAAATAAATGTTAAAAAATTTTCAAAAAATATATGTGCCCAGCTCAAGGTATCTGAGGAACCACAGCTCTGCATAACTTCTGTCTGAGGCTGTAAGTGTCTGTGACCTACAGGAATACAGCAAAGGGAGGTTCTGGCCGGCAAGGAGGGAAGTAACTACTACGTGAGCAGTCCTCGTTTCCAGCAAGTTTCTGTTGAGGGCAAAGTGTTTGTTTCGTAAAGAGCCAGAGTTCAGAGGTAGGAACAAGGGCCTTAATGCTCCCACGAGTCGCCATTAGCCCCTTTCCAACAGCAGCCTCCCCTTCAGGCCTCTTGGGAACCTCTAATGAGCTCTTTCTGAGGCGGGATTACTATGATCCACAGAGAATGGGCTTTCAACTGCCCTCTGTGAAACGGTGTACCTTTTACCTGCCGTGTTCCTCCTTCACAGAGCAAGCTTCCCCACAACTAGGCTGTGAGCTGAAAACTGAGCCTTCTGAGGGTACCAAAGAGTGTTTGCTTTTCCAGCTAATCTGCTTTAGCAAAGAAATCAAGCCAATGAACAGTAAAAGGGGAAGAAAATAATAAAGATGAAGTGGGAGGGGAGGCCTCATCTCTAAAGGGATATCCTGGGCACTTTCCAGTTTTTACCTGGCCCGAGCTTCTGTCATTACGGTTGTTGGCAATCTAGACACGATGTGCTGTAAATGGGGGTGTAGTTTACTGGTTACAAAAAAAAAATCATCAATAGTTAGACATCGGGTGTGTGTGTGTGTGTGTGTGTGTGTGTGTGTGTGTGAATATAAAGTCAGGCTTATACAGGGACGCCTGGGTGGCTCAGTCAGTTAAGTACCTGAGTTGGGCTCAGGTCATGATCCTCACAAGTTCCTGAGTTTGAGCCCTGGGCTGGGCTCTGTGCTGACAGCTTGGGTCTTGGAGCCTGGAGCCTGCTTCAGATTCTGTCTCCCTCTCTCTCTCTGACCATCCCCTGCTTGCGCTCTGTCTCTCTCAAAAGTAAACATTAAAAAAAAAAATTAAAGGTCATGCTTATACAAAGCATATTGGAAAACTGAGTTTGATTCAGAAAGAATAGGCAACAGTCTTAAAAATTCACGTAATTGAAATGCTAATCTGAAGTTGGCTCTGCCTCCCTCAGGAAGTGACAAGGGAAATGCATCAAAGGCCATAAGAGATGGATAAAGGGAAAACACACCAGGAAAACCTCATTGGCAAAGGCTTTAGCTTTTGACCCGATGACTGTCACTGACAAACAACTTGCCAACAGTATGCCTCTCTTTTCTATCTAAACTAAAACTTCTGTTCAAAACTTTGATTCAGGTTTCATTTAACATTCAACAGATACTTACTGAGTTTCTATATACATATTACTGAAACTCCCATTCATGATAGCAGGTATATCACATTGAAGCTTCTTCTTCTTTTTTTTAAATGTTTATTTATTTTTGAGACAGAGAGAGACAGGTACAAGCAGGGGAGAGACAGAGAGGGAGACACAGAATCCAAAACGGGCTCCAGGCTCTGAGCTGTCAGCACAGAACTCGACACGGGGCTCAAACCCATGAACCGTGAGATCATGACCTGAGCCAAAGTCGGACGCTCAACCAACTGAGCCACCCAGGCGCCCCAACACATAGAAGCTTCTTACAAATACAGAAGCTCAGGCCCCAGCCCAGACCTACTGAATCAGGACCTACCTTTTAATAAGATCCACAGGTAATTAGTAGGCATGTTAAAGTTTTAGGAGCACTGGATTATGGGATGAACATCTGTTGTATGAATAAATAAAGGGCAAATGAGCAACTGACTCACAAAAGCTTCTCAAGAAGGGTGACCCAGCTTTGCTGTGTTTACAGATGGAGAATTCCCCCAGTGCCATAAGTCACATAAACAGGCTTGGCACCAAAGCACACTGGCAACTTTGATGCCCCGTACAGAATTGGACAGGCCAACAGGAGAAGGTGGCCTTCTGTAGGCCGAAGGAGTGAAGGGTAGCACCCAAATATCATTATCCAAGTGGACACTGAAAACTTGGGCTCGATGTGGATGTCATTATCCAAGGGATCACTCTAGGGTTTGGTGAGTAGCAGGCTCTGTGTGGAGTTTCGGGTGGTCAGTATATTTGGGATTCAGCCAAACGGGTCGGGGTGAAAGGCCTGGCCAGGACCTGGCAGTCAGGCAGGTAACTCCAAAAAGAAGGTTAGATGACAAGGCTGATTGATGACAAGGCTGACAGAGGGCGTGAAGAGCTCTGACACAGCTGACAACCAGCAAGAACAATGCAAATCTCAGCAGCCATGGGTTGGGGAAGAGATTTTGTGGGATGCTGAGCTAGTGAGCAACATACTGGCTGCCCAGGGCAGGATGGGACCAGGGCTCGGAAGGCCTAGACCTCCAGGTTACCAATCAGTGGCACAAGCTGAGGAGGAGTAGGGTTTGGGAAAAGGCTAAGGCGTATTCTGGCCAAAGGAGGAGAGCGGTGGAAAGAAGCAAGGGCAGACACACTGCATAGAAACCAGCACACTCCCTTGGAGAACAGAAGAGTTGGGTGTTGCAGAGGAGGAAATAACGGGTATTACAATAACAGATCTGGAAACGGACCACAGGGAAGGATACATCTACTTTTACAGCTTGTTCGCCATTACTACTTTGTCTACCATTACTCAGTGAGCTTTCTGACAAATGAAAGACAAGAGCTATGCAGACAATTGTTCCCCAGACTTTCTAATTCCCTTTGATTATATTTCCTCCCTGCTGAAGTCTTTTGCTTAGGGGATGGTTTATCTAAGTACCTGTACACAAACTGAGATGATGGAGCAGTGAGGCAGGAAAAGTTTGGCCAGAAATCTCTATCGGTGGTCAGACACAAATGCCTCCCGCTAAGACTAAGCCAAGGTCATAAACATTTACTTTTTGTCTGCCAAAAACCCAGGTCCTCATTATCTTTAGATTCCTCATTTCCCCACTATCACTCTTGGGTAACTGTCCTTCCTGCTGTCAAATCATGGTGTTCCGTGGGCTCCGACTTCTCTGGTCTCCACAGATGGGCATCTCCTTTCCCTGGCTACAGTGATCAGCTCAAGGTCAAGGCACATGATCCAGGCCAAAGCCAATCAGCACATACCATTATCCTCTCTTCTCTCAGTTTAAGTACTGTGCCTGTTGCCCGAGTTGGTCTCCTGAGACTTAATTCCACAATTTCTGTCACATTGATAAAGGAATCTTTCTGATGAACAGGAAGGATGTAACTTAGTGTTCCTGGGAGCCCCTGTGGGAAGAGAACCTGTGTGGAAGTAAAATTGTGATGGAGGAGAACAGAACTCAGATATGACTGTCCAAGGGGCACCTGGGTGGCTCGGTCAGTTGAGCATCTGACTTCGGCTTGGGTCATGATCTCATGGAACATGAGTTCAAGCCCCATGTTGCGCTCTGCCCTGGCAGCTTGAAGCCTGGAGCCTGCTTTGGATTCTGTGTCTCTGTCTCTATCTATGTCTCCCCTGCTTGTGTTCTCTTTCTCTCTCAAAAATTAATAAACATTAAAAAAAATTTTTTTAAAGAAATGAGTGTCCAGGAAAGAGAGAGAAAGAGAGATTGAGAAAACCCTCTGTTTTGCTGATACCTTCTGAGCCCTTGAATTTAGCAATGCCTCAAATTTGTCCCATTCTGAATATTTCAATTAAATAAGCCACTAAGTTCCCTTTTACTCTTTGGACCAGTTGGTATTCTATCTCTTGTACTCAAGAGGTTTTTTTAAATTTATTCATTTTATAGTGTATTTCCAAGTTGGTTTCCATGTAACACCCAGTGCTCATCCCAACAAGTGCCCTCCTCCATGCCCATCATCCCTTTTCCTCTCTTCCCCACCCCCATCAACCCTCAGTTTGTTCTCAGTATTTAAGGGTCTCTTATGCTTTGCCTCCCTCCCTCTCCTTAACTATTTTTTTCCCTTCCCCTCCCCCATGGTCCTCTGTTAAGTTTCTTCTGTTCCACATATGAGTGAAAACATATGGCATCTGTCCTTCTCTGCCTGACTTATTTCAGTTAGCATAACACCCTTGAGTTCCATCCATGTTGCTACACATGGCCAGGTTTCATTCTTTCTCATTGCCATGTAGTATTCCTCTGTATAGATAAACCACATCTTCTTGATCCATTCATTTGTACTCAAGAGTTGAACAGGATGCTGAAGTATCAGCAGACCCTTCTGACACTATCTCGCTGGAATGGGTGTCTTCAGGGTTGGACATCCTTAAGGAGGCAGTGCTGGCTGGGGTGTTTCAAAAATAAGAAACCTTGTAAATGAGTCAGAAAGCCTATCCTTTAACTTATGGGAGACTATAGGTTGAAAAAAACTGTTTTATTTATTTAGTGTTTTCTTGATCCACACAGTATGGAACTATTTCTCATACGATAGTCAGCGCCTTTAATCCTTACAGGAATGCAGTAAGAAAAGCATTATTATCTCACAAAATTGAGGTACACAGCAGCTAAGTCATTCACCTTGGGTCATACAGCCAGAATATCTCTTTCACTTCATCTCTGAAATGAAAAGCTTTGATTGGTTGTCCTTTTTTTTTTTTTTTTTTTACCTCATTTCNCCTTTTCATTAGCAAGTATTACTTGGGAACTAAAAACATACGAAGAGGTTATAGGAGCAGGGTCTCAAAGCACTTTATAGAAAGTTGGGTCCCACTGAAAACATTAAAAAGTGGGTTGGGGGGGCACCTGGGTGGCTCAGTCAGTTAAGTGTTCAACTTTGGCTCAGCTCATGACCTTGTGGTTTGTGAGTTCTAGTCCTGAATGGATTGAGCTCTCCAGTGTCAACACAGAGCCTGCTTCTAATCCTCTGTCCCTTCCTCTCTCTGCCCCTCCCCAGCTTGTGCATGGGCACTCAATCTCTCTCAAAAATAAATAAAGCTTTTGAAAAATTGGGTTGGACTGTCAGTATCCTGGGGTGGCTGGGCCTCCAGCAGTAAAACCATCATTGAAATGTTCACATGGTCTGCATTTGTGCTTTTGGAAAGAACGAGTAGAACATTTTTCCCCCGATAACTATCTAAGGTATTCATCAGTCAAACATATAAAGCAGAAGCTAGGACCTAGAGGCAAAATGATACCATTAAATAAGGCATGTAGAGAATTTTTTAACTCTCATAAATTGAATGATCTTATCTTGATGATAAAACTAAGGGTTTTACTTGGTGAATCTGAAAATGGCATAGGTATTGGAGCCATGCACAATCTTGGTTTGGGTTCTGGGTTTTCTTGCGGTATTTTTTTTTTTTTAACCACTAGCTGTTGGCTTCTAAACTTCCCTGAACCTTGCTTTTATTTTTTCATTTTGACAATAATATTAGTTATAACCTTTTACACAGTGGCTGTTATGATGAATATACATCTGGAAAGTGCTTTGCACAGTGCTTGCCATTCAGTAGCCACTCAGCACATCTCTCCTGCCCCAGGACAAGGCACAGACTGTGAGTTTTGAGGTGAGAATTTTAGAACTCCCTCTCAGAAACTTACTGCTCTTGATAAATCTAGCACTTCTTGAAATTGATCTGATTACTGTTAAGTGGACAAAAGACTTTCTGGTTCAGATATTACTGGTCAACTTTTTATTTGTGTGTTTGGTTTTTTAATCCATGTAGTTCAGTAAACATTTTAAAAATAGACATGCTAGTTAAAGATGAGGTCAGATTTTTGTTTTAACGTTAGCCATTCACTTCTATTGTTTCTGAGGGGGAAAAAACACAAAAACAAAAATCTATTCTGCTATAAATATTCCTGAGGCTGCTATGGCATCCACTGGATAAAATAAGAAAACAAATAATGTTTCCATGATACTTCATATCCCTTACAGTATAAAATGCACAGTAAAAATGTTTTCAAATATTTAGAGAAAGTAAAAAAGAAGACAAGTTTTAACACTAAATAATATGAACGGTATTGACTGTTGAAGTCATTGCATTAGACTAACATATTTTTCTGTTAGACATAGCATTACATAGGGTTAGCATATGACCAACACAGTCCAAATCTACAAGAGGAAAAAAGGGTAAAATAGTGAAAGAGTTGAGTAGATAATTGGAATCGTGGCCAACATCAAGCTTCCACTCACCAGTGAAAATGCTAAACAATAGGAAAAGGATTGGGAAGATTCTGTTCACCTTCTGGAAAGATGGTAGGATGGTGTGTGTGTGTGTGTGTGTGTGTGTGTGTGTGTGTGTGTGTGTGTGTGTCTGTTTGCACACAGACAGGAAGAGGAAGGATTGACGTAGGGAGTGGAAGGGACCAGGAAAGTATTCCTAGTGAGTTCTACTGAATCCTTCAGGAGCCGGTAGTGAGTGGTCTCTTCCTCCTCTCTGGCACCCTGTGGGCAAGCAGACCATGAAGAGCCAGGACTTCACTACCACCCACTGCCCTTCTGCACCGCTGATTTTGGAAGACCCTTTCCAAACTGCTGCACCTGTTACCAAAATGCTAAGGACGCTACCGCTAAGGCCCAACCATGCAAGTATGAGGTGAACGAAATGGGACATGACAACCTTTGAAGACTGTCAGCGCAATTTTTCCCAAAGAAAATAGTTCCTAATGTCTAACAGAGCAGAGGTGCTGATAAGCATTTGAACAGAGTAGTTACTTGTTATGTAGTTCATGCTGAGAGCTACATGTTTGTCATCAGAATTCAGTTTTGGGAAAGGCAGAAGATATGATCATCTAAGAGGTTCACAGTGGGATTAATAAGCAGAACTCAAAAGCATTTTAAAAATAAATTACCAGATACCAAGATGTTCTTTACCTTGGTTGAGGTTATTTGAAAAAAAAAATATATTCTCAAAGGAAAACCAGTAAAGTACATAGAAGAAAACCATCTTTTTCTCTTAGACACCAAAAGAGAGTCAGCTAGCCTTTCCTTCTAGACAGCGGGGGATTTTCCTTCCAGCTGAGTTATTGTGTGTGTGGAAGATTTCTTACTCCCTGCCTGAGTTTCTCTCTACTTCCTGTGACTTCTTTTCTTGAATTTCTGACCTCATTTGATCTAAAATATAACAGAATTGCAGGGGCAGGGGCGGAGGGTGTGGCTGACTCCGTAGAGATGGGAAGGAATGCCTCCAAGCCATTTCAGGAGGCCAGGGAGGTGCCACAGCACCATTAATCTATCCTGGCTTCATGCTGCTAACCTGTGTTATCCCACTGGCAACCAGAGGACCTACTGGCCCCAGGGAGGGAGAGGAGGCCAGGGGAGTGGAGTCACCATGCCTGGTTTCATTCCTGCTTAATAGGGACTCTATGCCAGGGCACACCACAGTGACACCAACCATATCCTTGGGCACATGTACCATTACGAGATTGTCAATCCACACTCCTCATCACAAAAATATTAAGCTAATTTTAATTTACAGAGCCACTTATATTCTGCCATTGCCTTGCATTGTTTTCCCTAGAAGTATAGCCTGAGATGTGGGATGGATTCATCAGGAAGTGCTGCCGGGAGAACTGTTGATGAGTGGGGAGGTGAGGCAGGGACCAGAAAGAAGCCAGGGTAGGATATGTTATCGGACACAGTTCCACAGAATGGGGCAGACTCAGTTCTGCAGGGGAAACTGTGAGACCGTGAAGGGCACACCTCAGAGCTGTCCCGGGTCAGGGAGAGGGTGCTCGGAGAATCGTTCCCCTGAGCCTCTCTGTGAGTGGTTAAGTACTGCCACTGGAGAATGAAGTTTCCACACGTTTCCAGTGCCAGGAGTCCTGCCACCAGAGGACGATTCCCACCAAAGAGACACAGATGCAGACTGTCTGGAAGAGAAAGTGCACAGGAGGCCACATGCACAGAAATCGTCCAGGGTCTGTGGATCTGCGTGGTTACAGGCCGACATTGCTTGGAGCGTTTGCCTCTATTGCGGTGTTTCTTACATCAAGCCTAGGTTCAGTAAGTTTTGATGGTGGAATCTACTAGTGCCTCCCTTATACAGATGAGGAAGCTAAGACTTCAAGGGGTTAAATCCTTGCTCTGAAGTCATCCAAATAGAAAATCATGGAGCTAGCATTCAAACCCAAGTGCTTAATCATGTTTACTTTTTGCCTCGTGTGCAAATAAATTTAGGGAATTTTGGACTTTAAGTGATTTGTTTCTTGATCCTTGAACAATTCACAATTTGTGTACTTATATCCTCATTATGAAAATTACAACTGTTTTCCTGGGTTATGTAAACAACCTTTTTGCACATTCCAAAGATGGTTAAAACGTCTGTGGCAACACTGCACGGCTCAAGAGATAAACCCAGTACATGAGCAAAAGTAATTCATGCCATTTTGGTCTTCTTATAGTGTGGCAGCAAATTAAATCTGCATGATAGGGGAAGCTTCATATAAAGCTTAGAGAACGAGCAAAATGAATGTGAAATTTTGTGCTCAATCTTGAGAAGAGGGATGGAATCTTAAAATTTGGGCGACATTTTCCTCATTGCTTATGATGTATTTTTTTAAGATCGTGATTCATAGCTATATCCCCAGCTATACTCTATAATTCACTTCCTTAATTCCTGTTCTCTGCCGTATAAACATAATCACCGAGAATAATCAATTTGTTCCTATTTGATAAAGAACTAAAATAAGAAAAGCAGATTATTCCACACAGAGTTTGAAGGATGTGGTGCTCCTGAAAGAGCGTCGGGCTTCTGGAAGGACAGTTTCCATTCCTGCTTCTCAGGTCAGTGACTGAGGTTTGTGGGTCTGTTGGCTGGGTTAGATTTGGCCTTCAAATAGCCTGCTGGAGACATCTGAGTCCCGGGATGGGGACTGGAAATGTTCTGCAAGTCAGGTCCTATAGTCTGAGGTTATGTTCATGAGACCTTCACATAATTCCCCTTCAGGTATGTTGATATTGTGATATTTCATATTCTGTGGCCCCGGTTTTGTGGATCTTCTTATATCTGTGCCCTTTAGTATTGTACCGTGGGGCAGACATACCCCTAAGGTGACCTCAGTGACCCATTTCCTTATATAATCCCCTCCCTTTGAGGGGACTGTGATTTGTTTGTAACAGCTAGAACGTGCAAAGGTGACAGGATGTCCCTCTCCTAATTTGGTTCCATTATAAAACTCTCTTGGTCGACAAGGGGGAGAGAAAGAGATCAACTCTCCTGCTGGTCTTGAAGAAGCAAGCTGCCTTGATGTGAACTGTCTGTGGGCAGGGCCACGTGGCAGGGGACCTCAGGTGGCATCTAGTTGCTGAGGACTGCAGTCTTACAGACCCAAGGCACTGAAGTCGGCCAATAATCACATGATCTTGGAAGAGGATCCCAAGGCTTGAGTGAGACCCTTGTCCCACTCCCATACTTTGATTCTAGCCTATGAGAGGACCCTGTTTAAAACATGCGCAAACTTCTGACCTACAGAAATTCCAAGATATAGAATTTGTGTTGTTTTCGAACTGCTAAGTTGATAGCAATTTGTTCCAGAGATAAAAATCTGATGTGCCTTCCCACACCAGTGCCAGACTTGACCATGTGATCTGCTTTGGCCAATAGGATTTGGGAAAACCTGACACAAGTAGGGTCCTGACAAGGGAGGTCATTGGTTTCTGCAAGGGTGAGAGACGCATGGAGGAGAGCAGACCTGTCCCACTGGGTCCATCTGGACCGTCCAGAACCAGGCAACCTGTCAGCAGACCAGACAGGCACATGAGCAAGCCCAGCACAAGTCAGCCAAGCCCAGGTCAGATCAGCTGAACACCCAGCTGACCTACAGGCACATGAGAAATAATAAATGCTTGTCCCTTCAATTCACTACGTTTGGAAGTACTCACTATCCAACATCAGTGGCAGTACATAGTCGCCACCAATTAAAGCTATGGGACATAAGCCTATATATGATCACCTTTTTGGAACTTTTTTTTTTTTTTTTTAATCAAGAGGCTTCTAAACATAAAGGAGAGATTTTGGAGAGCTGGTGAGGGAAAAGCAATGACCATCTGGTATGAACCCTTGACAAAAGAGAGATTCCTTTCCCATAGGATTGAAAATACATTTTTAATTTTCTTTAGCATTTTACAGAGCATATTTAGGCGATAGCAAAAAATAAAGGCCGCGAGCATCTTTTATATAAATCTTTCATAGAGGCATGGCATTTCTCTTCTCTTCTGGGGTCCCCAACTTTGTCACTTTAGAGTCTCAGGACACTTGCACCAGATGTGTTTTTGGAGGTTTGGGGAGGATGGAATCACGTGCAGAGGAAGAAGTCCAGCACCCCTCTGCCTTCCATACCACATACCGTCACAGAACTCCGGACCTTCCCTTTAACAACGCGGGGCTCCCTGCAGGAAACCTTGTAACAGTCTGGTAGGAATGGGGAGTGGGGGGTGGGTGCCAGACAGAAGAGAGGCCTGTGGATGGGACTGGAACAGAAGAGGACCTGCTCCTGGAAGCTAAGTGTGAAAAAGCACATGAAAGGTACTTTTCCACGCTGCGGGCACAGTGGACCTGTGCCGGTCCAGGACACGGAAGCTCTGGGCAACATGAGATTAGGGGCTGTAGTTTTTCTCAGAGGACAGCTCTGTCCTTTTAGATCGTCACAGACTCACCACTGGGAACAACAGAATACAGGAAGCATCATAATTCAGTTTTGATCCACTCAATGTCAGGACACAAAATGCACTTAAAAGATTGTCCTTTGGAGTGATTTTTGTTTCCCACTTTCGAAGAGCAACACGATGGCATCTTTCCATAGCCTGATCATCAACTGGTTTACGTGCAGACAACTGAAATACCTTGAATTGCTTCTTTTCTAATCTAGCCAAGTGTAAATGTATTCAAATCTACCTGCACTGATCTATTTAACATCCACATATGTGTCTTGTAAAATTTATTTTGTCCGACAAAACAGGCCTGGGGCCATGGTTGAAACATGGGGAAGCAAACATGGTGCCAGTGGCTGNACTTGTGTCCTCGAGGAGGCTGATGTCTTTGCAATGCTTCATAGGGATCCTGTCCTAACATGTTACTAGGGAGTCTAAGGGGCCCATGTGCTACTGTCTGGGCTTTTCAGCTCACAGGGAACTGTGCCGAGAGATCGGTCCATCAGTAACTGCCCATGGGCGAGGTGCATGATCCGTTTCTTCCAGGACACCCAGAGGCAGGAACCTGCCAAGCATCAGGAACTGCCCGGACCCCTGTCAACCGCCCACCACCCTGTGACTGGCCAGTCCCCTGACTGGAGGTGCCAGGCTCTCGGACACCCCTGGCCTTCTATTTGCCCTGTGACTTCTCAGTTTTTATTTGTGGATTATCCTACCTCTTTGAAAGAGTCATCTTTAATCCTTAACAGGTCCAGACTTCACTTCTGAGTACTTCTATTTATACTCCTCCCTCCATGCTGTGTAGGGTTCATACAAATACTTCATACATTCCTTCTCGATCTAAGGTATCCCTAAACCAGCTCCATTGCCTTCCAAATTTACTGAAGTATGAGGTAAACATATTTGTATGAAGGGCAAGGAAAGCTAAAATTTAATAGCCATGGGTAAGCATTATATTCCTTTCCAGAATTCTGACTCAAGTGGTGCTTGAAATATAGAACTAAATCATGGATTAGGAATATTATTTTATAAGTGACCTCTGCTGTCTGACTTACAGGTGATAAGGCCTTAAAGCTTTCGTTCCTTTGGCTTGTTATTCTAGTCCAAACCTCTCTCTGCTTGTTTTATGGGACAAGTTCATGACATGTTTGCAGAAACTTCAGCTTATTTTTCATTTGTGAGCTCACCAGATCAATCCCAAGTATCTTTCCAGATTTACCGATTACCTGGTTTTCTATAAACAACAAAATTTCTATCTTTGTTCAGAGGAAACAGGGAAGCCACTTCCAAATAACAGCCTTTTGTTTGTTTGTTTTTAATTTTTTTTCAGTGTTTTTATTTATTTCTAGGAGAGAGAGACAGCGTGAGCAGGGGAGGGTCAGAGAGAGAGGGAGACACAGAATCTGAAACAGGCTCCAGGCTCTGAGCTGGCAGTCAGCACAGAGCCCGACGCGGGGCTCGAACCCACGAACCGCGAGATCGTGACCTAAGCGAAAGTCGGACGCTTAACCGACTAAGCCACCCAGGCGCCTCTGATAGCCTTTAAACAGTCATATGTTCGCTATAATGAATGTACTTCTGCTACCTCTAAATACAGTTCCTGGGTACAGTGCTGATCTTCAGAGTACAAAATGGGGGGCGGGGGGGAAGGGCAGCTTGCTACATTTTGAGGAATAATATTCAGCTTTCGACTGAGAACAGAGTTCACTCTTAGGATATAATCAATGAAGTTTTAAAAGATTTAAAAATTGGTTCCTTACTGCCTATATGTAGTAAAAAAAAAACCCCAAAAAACAAAAAACAGAAACAAAAAAACAACAACTAACATAGCTCATGTCCCAAGAATGCTGTTATGCTCTGAGGGTGCGTGATCTTCATTTTTAAAACAACTGCTGCCCATGGACTCAGAGGACATGTAAATTTGCAATATCCATCAGTCACTCCGTCAAAATCATAAAATCTTTCCTGTCCCTGTTGCAAATCTCAAAGCAACATCACAGCAGGAATGTAATCAACCATAACAGTCATATTTACAATATGCAATTTAACGGCAATGACACACATAAGAATTTCTTTATCACAAAGCTATTTCCCTGAGACATTTGTGTCTTCCTATCAATATGAAAAACAGCATCCAAGGGTGAGCAGTACATTTCAGTGGAACAAATAATCTGTCCCAAATTCTGTGCATTTCCATCAAAGGATAATCTCTGGAAGATATAAAGGTATATCAAATATACTTATTATCACATTTAGTTGTTGAACATGCAGAATTTCATGTTTTGATAGAATTTCACCCTAAGAGTCAAGGTTCCAAGTACATGGAAGCACTAGGCTTCCTTTGCTTACAAGCCCTTCAGAGCTGCATCACCAGGGTGTTGAGGACCTGGTTCAGCTTGATTCCTCTGCATTGCCTCTCCAGCTGATTTCTGTGTCATGAATACACACCATGGAAAAACTAAAAGGCTAACGATAAAAGCACATTGTAAAGAAGGATTTCCCGCCTTCAAATAGAAGCTGAAGCCATTTCTAAAGGAATCCAACATATTTACTGTACATGGTCCATCGTCATTCCAAAGAAGAGAGAGAAATAGCAATAAAAACATTGTGCGATTCAGCAAATCAATTAGAGGGATGTGGATTCTATGCATATTAATACTGATAGAATTGACTGAACAAGATTATTGCCCTCACACATCTTACATATGAGCGGTGAAAAACTGATGCTATTGCTGGAATTGCATGTAATCAAACGGTCCTGTATTTGATCCTCAAAATTCATAGTGTTTAATAAATCATAGGTGATACCTCTAAGAAGACCTTAACTCCCAATCAGTTCCATCATTGGGGTAAACTTCACAACGGCGTTTCTTAATTAGAGTCTGCTTCAGAATGCCCAGACTGTGCACACTGCCCGGTACCAGAAAGCGTCCACATTATACTCAGTCTTTCGTTAGCAAGTTCCTGAAATTCACCCGTGAGCACTGGGTGTAGTGCCCATGTTACTATTCCCTAGAGATCTCCAATTACATATCGCACATTTGGAAGAAGACAAGGTTAATGACCCAGCAAGCACATGTGCCTGCTGGAGTCACTTCCCTGAAAATGGAACATTCTGCTTTTAAAAAGCAAATTAAGGTTTCAAGTGCATGTGTGCAGATCGAGCTGGTAGATCAAAACACAATTAACGGAAGCATTTGTGTATCCAAAGTGATCGGAAGAGACTGATTCAGATTCTGTCCCACACAAATATTCGGTGACTGAGAGTTAGATGGATTCACGGGGATTTCATTGCACAGCAAATAATTAAAAATTACATAGAAGAGAAAGAGAAAAAATTTAAATGCAATCAAGAAAAGATTATGAGGCCAATTATGTTCAAGTAACAATTTCTTTGCACTACAGTGCGGTTCAGAGAGTGAAAACAAAATGATCATTCTTGTTCTTTTGTGAGGGCAGGGGGCTCCTGGTTGGAAAGTGAGAAAGCGAGGGCTTTTGAAAAGGTAACACCCCTGTTGGGATGAGACTCTAGGCACAAAAGGAATCTCTTCCCAGTGCCTAACTTTCTCTTGGAAGCCTGCCCTTGCACTGGGAGAATGTGGACCCTGTGACTGGTAGCTGAAGAAGGGAATCAAATAAAACACATTCATGACTTTGGCAAAAGAATGCATCTGTCAGCATAGAGTTGACCAGCCCAAAGCTGCTGGTAAACAGGACATCCATGTGTTTATCTTTGTTAATCCGTACTGGCTTCTAGAATAATACATGCCACTTCTATGGTCTAAAAGAAATAGTTAGAAACGTTTTGTTCCAATAAGCAAAATGGCAATAAGGGCAACTGTATGCACTTGAAAACACCTTTCAATAAATCATTTTTCTTTTTTTTTCTTTTCTCTTTTTTTTTTTTTTTTACTAACGTGTGACCTCTGAATTATCTTCTCTTCTAAATGTGGTTGATTGTATATTATCATTTGAGAAAGAACTTTATTGTTCAAACTTTCATCCACAGCTTGGTTTATTTCCAGGTATTAGCTTCTATCACAATTGCAATTTATGCCCCTGTAGGCCTCTGCCTCCTACCCAGTGAGGGAACGTGCCCATTCCATACAGGAACAGATATAAAAATTACTAGTGCAAGTTCAAATTCAGTTGGGATAGGAATCAAATTTTACCTGGGTAAATCAAAATCATAGCATTGTAATTTTACACATAAATTTCACATATGGATCGAATTTGTTTGAAAGCTGAGACTGGTATTTTTCATTACTGTAACTGCATCTGTGTTTTAAAATTACAGTGTATTTGTAATCATTAATTTGGCTTAAAGACAAAGATTCATTCGTAATTTTTCACAGGCATTAAAGGAAATGTGGATGTCTTTTAAGCATTGAATGTACAAATTGTAAAAATAGTATGGATTCACATTAAAAGATTTTGCATACTATACTAAAGGGTGATTATGTTTCAATCACTGTAAATATATTGAACTAAATCCTGTTCAATGATGCTAAAAACATATCAGTGAAAATAAGGATACCAGAACTCAGTGAGAAGTAAACAAAAAGCAGAGTTCCAGCTTTCAGATGACTAATTATGTAGACTTAGAATGTTCTTTACGCAGTTAGAAGTGCCGTCTGACTTGGCAATAAGTCAGTTACAAGAAGCCAGTTGAAGAGATTTTTAGTCCAATAAGAATCTAGAAAATTTTCATCATAAAGTCTCCCTTACAAAGGAATGAAACACTCTTTGGCATTCTGATTTCTTGTGTTTTTAGGGATGTGTCAATGAATAAAGAAGGGACTTACATTTTGTTATATAGCTTATTTTCATTTCAAATTCCCAATAATAAAAATTGTAAAACAATATAGGTAATTTTAGTAAGAAGGGACTTAGGATAAGTAATATTGCATCTCTTTCATAGATTCCATGAACTCTTCAAAGTGCTCTAAAAACACTATTAAGTTTGATTAGCAGCAAAGCATTAGCCTAATCAAAACCTCTCCTCCCTCCCCCCTTCTATATGTATATATACACACACTGTATAGCAACATATTCTATTAGTGTAGCTTACATCCGACAATTTGACAGTTATTCCCAGAGGCTGTGCAAGGTTACAAATACTGTCTACTGTCTTCAGAGCACTAGCACCCAAGTGGTTAAGAGAGAACCAATCCTTTCCTTGAAACAACAACAATAAAATTCAATCACCTATTTTGAATTCTTTTTAAATAAAAAAAAAATTGGAGAACACAGTGAATCACCCAATATATTATTACTCTGGGGCCTGTAATTTTCTTTATCTAGAACTATTTTTATACACAGAAGGCTAGATGCCTTTAAACATAGTTTCGGCAATCCTAAATATAAAATATTCCATTGAAAAATATGACTTTGTGTGTGTGTGTGTGTGTGTGTTTGTGTGTGTTTGGTTTTGTCTTGTTTTCTTAACTTGTAGGAAAGTTCTGTGAGGAGCGAGTTTTTTTCCCATAGATGAATCTTGCAGCACTTTCTCCCAGGAGTGACCTGAGAGCCCTGTCATCTTGTGCCTGCCGGGTCCAAGGAGCAGGGCCTTCCCACACTGTCACGGCCACATAACCCGGCACAGGGCCTCCAGAAAGAGGTCTTTCTTGGTCTCTTCTTTTCCATACCCTTCCAGCGGCTCCCAATCCCTGGGTATCCGGTAGAGCTGAAGTCCAGAACCTGAACTTCACTAGGAAAACCGAGTCTGTTCAAAACACAGGCTTTTCATCTTTTGGTTGGGTGATTCTTGGTCCCCCACGGATAGGAGTGATATCTAGAAGATTCAAAAGTGGAAAGAGTTCTCTGTGGTCACACATATTTGATTTCACATGTTCGATTTTNCAAAACAGGACGGGGCATTTTTGGAAAGCCACCTTTTTGCTGAAGTTCAGTGCTAACCGGATCTTTCTCAGAGCATAAACTCAATTAGAAATGCTAACCCTTTAGAGAAGAAAAGAAACACCCATTCAAAGTAGCTTGTCCTTTCAAACATCTAATTTACATGTTATCAGTTAATTGGGGGGAAAAAAGCAGTGCAAAGTACAGAGTTTTTTATCTTGCAAATTTTACTTCTCAAGACAGATTTCATTGTTAAAAATGGTAATATGTGCCCCTAAGTATATAAGGATGATGTGCTTGCCATTTATTCACTCACAGGATTCACAGACAACAATATCACAAACAACAATGATAAAATTAAGGCATGCTAGGCTGTCTCCTTCTGGTAAGGAAGCCAAATGTTTATGAATGTAAAATGTAATTAATCATATATCTGCTGTGGAGAAATTCCCTCCTACACTGTTGGTGGGAATGTAAACTGGTGCAGCCCCTCTGGACAACAGTGTGGAGGTTCCCCAAAAAATTAACAATAGAACTCCCCTATGACCCAGCAATAGCACTGCTAGGAATTTACCCAAGGGATACAGGAGTGCTGATGCATAGGGGCACGTGTACCGCAATGTTCATAGCAGCACTCTCAACAATAGCTAAAACATGGAAAGAGCCTAAGTGTCCATCAACGGACGAATGGATCAAGAAGATGTGGTTTATCTATACGATGGAATACTACATGGCAATGAGAAAGAATGAAACCTGGCCATGTGTAGCAACATGGATGGAACTTGAGGGTGTTATGCTGAGCGAAATAAGTCAGGCAGAGAAGGACAGTTACCATATGTTTGCACATACAGGAGGATTAGGAGGAACTTAATGGAGGACCATGAGGGAGAAGAAGGGGAAAAATAGTGGGGGAGAGGGAGGGAGGCAAACCATGAGAGACTCTTGAATGCTGAGAACAAACTGAGGGCAGATGGGGGTGGGGGGCAGTGGAAGGAGGGTGATGGGCATGGAGGAGGGCACTTGTGGGGATAAGCGCTAGGTGTTATATGGAAACCAACTTGACAATAAACTGTTTTTTTAAAAAGTCATACATCCTGCAAATGATCAAGAATACAGTGTGCTTTGGGCTAGCCAAGCCTATTTTGACCTTGTTTCATTTTCTTTATACTACTTTCTTCCTCTCAACTCCTTCTACCTCCTCTTCCTGGAAGCCCAGAAATGAGGGATTCCCCATTTTGCTTAGGACTCCTTGCTGCTATTTCTCTTTCGGTTACTATTTTCTTTCCGTAATAGAGCATTTTGTGCCCAAGACGGTCTTCATAACCAACTCCCCAAGCAGTCTCCCCTTTATTTAAACAGTTGCAGAAACTGTCCCTAAAGATAGCTAATAGATGGATAATGGCTTCATCCTCAGGCTGTCAGTTTGATAACGGTATCTCTCTATCCCTAACTAAATATTCACTCTGTGGCCTAAGCTAAAATCATGCCATATCTTGGCTTCATGCTTTAGCTGCTGTCTGGGTGTTTTGTAGATGTGTGGAAGTTTGAACTGACTGTCTGAAGTTGTAAACTTCAGTAATGCAGAAACTATGTATGCAGTTCTCTGTGTGGTGCTTGACCAAGATCACTGATAACATTCTGCAACGATGATGACAATGACGAGATGATGACAGTGACAACAGGAACAACAGCAGATTTGGGTAGGTACTGCTGGCTGGTGGGGGAGTTAAAGCAATGTTTCCCATTTCCAACCACACGCGAAAGATTAGAGAAATGCTGGGGTAAACAAGGTCAACAGATTTCTTTCTGACAACACATCTCAGACTCTGTAATATGGTAATGTGTGTCCATAGCCTCTGAAAATGGAAAGCTGTACTTTCACAGTTTCCCAGATATATTTGATCACAAAATCATTTTTCAGGGACCATCTATTAGCATCTGTGAGAATACAGGCTAGTCTATGGACCCAATTAAGGAAATACACTCTAGTGACTCTAAATACTAGTGCATGTCCAGTGAGATTTAGCTTTCTCTATCCTCTGACTACAGAAAAGTCATCACTGACATGGCTGATGTGATTCTTATTTGTAATTATGTGTATTTCCAGCTTGTGAACTATTAGGTGCTTCGAAGTGGGAGCTGACTTCTTTCTTGGTAATTAATTTGGAACACCAGAAAACGAGTACTTTAAGCACAACCCAGGGTTATCTTTACTAGAAAACTATGAGGAGTCTTCTCTCAAGGTGTATTCTATCATTTTTATTAGATGAAAAGGGAATATCATTAAGAATTTTTAAATGACTGATTCATTTTAATTTGGAGCATTTTAAGAAAAGTTTACATATGTCCTATCCAACGTATTTTGCTTGAACTTGACCATTTAAATCATGTCTCCAGAGTCTATTCACAATTCTGAATATAACTGTAAATAATTTTTTTGTCCTTGTTACTAGGCATCTTATCATCTGTTCATTGCAATAAGAATGTGCAATGTCTTTTAATAGCGGAGCGCATCTTTGGAAGTAGAGATCATGTTTGATCTCTTAGTGACAGAACTAAAAAAGGACAAAAGTGAACTTAAAAATAAGACTAAGACTAAATTTTTTAGGGAAAAATAAGAGCTCTCGTAAGAGCTTCCCAACTTCCTTACACACCTGATTTTTCACTGACATTTATTTTCTGCTGACGTATTAAACCATTATTGCCCACGATCCTGAGTCTCTGAGAATATGTAGATAAATCATGACACAAATGACTTTTGCCCCCACTCGAAGCCAAAGGCACTTACAATAAGAAGGGGCTAAGAGTCAAGAACAAAGACACTCATACTATTCATGGAAAGTTGGATGTACTCGGCCCAGGAAGAGAAAATGAAAATTCAGAATCTCCCCAAGGACCGTGGGAGAAGAGTGATTACGAAGATGGTGATTTCTATTAATAATATACCTTTGGAAAATGAGAATTACTCATCACCTCTCTGTAGTTATAAATCACAACAGAACTAACTCTACAAAGGTAGTATTTTGGAAATGTATTATCAAGCCAAAAGAGCAAGCAGTTGAATAAACTTAACTGTGATTCACATGAACAACTTGTTGAGATAGGAAAGGTTAAAAAAAAAAAAAGTTGGAGGCTGAACTAACCTCAAAAAAGAATCTAATTTCCATATAATAACCTTCCCAGAATGCTCCTGAGGCCTCTTTCTCTTACCATGGCTCATACCTTTGGAGATGACTTCTAGAATGATTTAAATAGTAGTCACAAGATAGCTTCGCCAGCTGGAAAGGCAAGCTGTTCCTTTAGGCATAAAAGGCCCCTTTGGGAGAACAAACTAAAGCAACGGGGAGCCACAGAGGATGCGTATGTGGCTGCTTATGATCAACGTGATGAGGTTAGGAGGGGCTCCTTAGAAAAGCCAAGAGGTAAGTGTGTGGTAGACACTGTGGGTGCCCACCTCCCCTCATGCACGCCCGGCACAGAGGGCTGGCTTGCTTTCCAGCTGCCTGCACCTGCATTTCTCTTCCTGAAGATCTCTCTGGCCTCTGGAGTCCACTGTCCACCTTTACAGGAGGCCAGAGGTGCCAGGAAACTAACAGTCTCCGGACAAAGGCCTCAGACAATGACGGTTGGAAACAAGTACCCTGGCTCCCTGAGCCCTCGAGCGGGATAACTGAGGGACATGTTCAGCACCGACTCTCGGAGTCCCCGGTGGCATCGAGCTCCCATTAGCCACAATGGTAACTTGCTTGAAAATGAAACCTTTATTGAATTATTCTTCACTCCCTACCAGCGTTTCCTGGAATTGCCTCTCAAGTAAACTAACTGTGGTCACATCTCTGCACCCAGCACTGCGCGCAACAGTAAAAGGCAGGGATCAGAACTGGACAAACGTGAGGAAATAGTATATTTTTAAAGCACCAGTAGTGGTTATATTAGAAGATAATACATAGCCCCAGTAAACTGAGGTTTCTCACTCAGTGAGCAAGTGGCAATACGTAACAACAAATTCCTTTCCCACCAACATATCTCAAATTCACCAGAAGTGATTCTTTGTAGCTGTATCCTCCCCTCCCCCGCCCTTGCATTTTATACAAATACTGGCTAGATTTCAGTGATGGAAATCTGAGTTTACAGCTCTACGAGAATGGGGGTAACAAATGTTTAATAATAAAAAAAAAGAAAGAAAAGCCTAGACATGCCTTTCCATTTCGTTGTATTTCTTATTTTTTTAGGGGATTAAATTACCACTAAGCTATCCCCCCTTCTTTTTCAGCAGAGAAACATCAGCTGCTTCCATACAAAAGATGGGCAACGTACACTCTACCCATAGTTGTATCCAGTCTAAGCCAAGATATTTTACCAAAGTATTTAAAATGAAAATTGGAAGAAAAAAAAATCTCTGGAATCCAGGACAGAGAAATCAGATCTAACATCCAATGATCTCTACCGAGCTCACATTTGAAAGGAAATTCCAGATCTCACCTGTTAGATGTAAAGTTGTAATAGCCACTTTCTTCTAGGACTTCTTCAATCACAGTCTGGAGTTGGAAAAAAATCAGCTTAGTATTGAATTAAAAGCAACAAAATAAAACTATTCAAAGGCACTGTGAAAACCTCACCTGCATCTGTTCATATGTTATTCCCTCCTCCAGATCAAAGCTGGTGCACAGACCTGAAAGAGATAAATTATGGAAAGTCTGAACTCTGGTTCACAATTTCTTAGTTAGACTTTATGGGCAATTACAATTCAACTGTAGTGAAACCGGGGTGAATTCAGACATGAGGAAGACGAGGAATTCTAAGCACATTCCAAATTGTCTTGCTTTGAATATTCAAATTTTGTTTCTCTTCCCTTAATAACTGGTTGCTTTGGGGGCGAATATCACAAAATAATACACACATAGTACACAAAGATATAGGAGCATCTTACACGGTATAAATTGGGCAATTAAGCTATAGGGGGGTGTGTGTGTGTGCGTGTGCGTGCGTGCACACTAAGGACAGGTGAGGAGTATTCCAAATGCACACTACTTGATCGGTGAGTTTTCTGATCAAGGAACTCTCCTTAATCTACCAGCAAAGCCAGTAAACATGTGCTACAAAGAAAATGAACTCTTAGAGGGAGCCAGAAATAGACAGTGAAAGAGAAGGAAGACCTGGTCCTTTCCTATGACTGCCTAGAGGGAAGTAAAATAACATTTAGTGCCAGAAGGCAAAGCTGTCTTTGATGTCTGTTCTGAGGATGATATACCAGCAACTCACCCAGCTGAGAGCCACCCAAAGTGACACTGACCAGCTTCCACTCCAATCAATCAACACTGGGGTGCAGGGAGGTGTAGGAGCTCCCCTCCGTGCAGGAGAGACAAAAGGTAAGGGGTTGACGTTCAGGGGAGGCGTGGGGCTGAGTCCTGGCAGTTCCTCTTCAAAGCTCTGAATCAAGGTGTTCCCCAAAGTGCCCACAAGGCTCTGCTGTCTGAGCTGGTTGCCAGCCTGCTGGGACGGGACTCGCCCTCTCCACCCGGGGGGTGGTGGAGGAGGGCACGTCAAGCTGCCAGGCTGCCTGGGGACTCTGGGTTTCATCAGAGTTGCCACTGTAAGAAGTCTGGCCCACAGACGCAGATGGACGGACCTGCCCTGGGGGCAGACTTTAGACAACAGTTTCTCTTGATCTTATGGGTTTCTCAGGGGGTATTTTAAATGTAATTCGGCCTACAGGTTGGCTTCATCTACAGGCTGGGCTTAAGCCCAACCTTAAGGGAAGTTTGAGAATTCATATATGAGGTGATTTGTCTACACTGAGGAGTGAGGGGACAGCGAGTCTCCCTGTAACTATCATTCCTATTTCAGAACTCAGTGATGTAACTATAGTTTATAGAGATTTCAAACTTATTTAGGAACTCTGAAACCTCAGAGTAGCTTGAAAACCTCTTCTGAGAGTTCAATTATAACAAGAAGAGTTACATTATGCTGAGCCCTTGCTAATGGCCAAGCACTTTTTCTATGTTTACACTGCTCCTCACCATCACCTTACAGTGAAAGTACCACTTTACCCCCATTTTACTGGCAAGAAAACTGGGGTTCAAGAGGTCAAATAATTTGCCCAAGGTCAACTACTAAGTGGTTAAGCTGAGATTCAAATATAGGCGTCCATGTTTTGAGAATCTGCACCTTTCATCCCTATGCTATCTGGTCTCCTTATGTAAGATTAATACAAAAAAGAAAAACATTTAAATATGTCTAGTGTGGATTCTTCAGGTAAGTTTCAAATTTTCTCCACTTTAAATATCCAAACACTTCACTTCTGCTTTTTATCTCCCTGGATGCCTTTGGGCATTTGATTTTCCATCATCAGATAAGCAAGAAGAAATGAAAGGAAATACAATTCACTCACACAGGTTCTGCTGTTTGTTTATAGTATTAATAAATGATCAAGGAAGCTGCCACAGTGGGGTACGATAAATCTCAGGGAATTTCTATATTCCTGCTCTATCTCTCTTCCGACTATTGCCAGAGATAATCAAAATAAGCTCTATCTTTCTTTTAAATTGAAGAACATCTTTTAAGACTAGCTGTTGATCCAAATAACAGATTTCTTAGTGAAAAGCCAGATTTCCTGTTTTGAAGGCCATTACCTGTTGGGTCATCTGGGGACAGGCTGTTTCCACCTGATGAATGACGTAATAAATGGTAATCCGCTGTGAAAAAGTTGGGCTCAATCGGTTCTGGAGATCCCTGAGATAACTGGAACAGAAAAAGCAAACCCACATCTTATTCTGCACTCAGAAGCAAATGGCAGGAGCCTGCTTTGCCTGGGTCTCGGCATGGAGAATTTCACAGTATGGTTTTCAATCCCTTATAAATAGGTAAAGGCACATCTTCCTATCAGAAGAAATTATTAATTAGAGGCAGGCAAATTACAACAAAAGCAGGGTAGACAATTCCTTGGTCATGTGAAAAAGTAAAAACAATTCTGCACTTTATTGTTTTATGAGAGTAAGATAAAAATGGATAGAAAAATCATGGCATGGGCTTGGAACATGAAAATGTTATTTTTATTATCAGGTGTATGAGGAATAACCTCCAATTATTCAGCACAACAGTATGTTTAGCCCACATCATCATTGTTTTTCACACATCTGCTTTGAACAATGCCTTCTTGTTTGACCAACACAAGTTTCTTCATACATTTTTATAAATTACTATTGCTTAATTTTAATCTCCAAATATGAATCCCTAACATGCTAAAGGAGAGAGTAATTCACTGAACGTCAGGATCTATTAAGGTTCCAATTATTTAATGCTCTTCTATAAAGCTGAATTTTTTTGAGCAGAATTTTAGGCTATCAACATTTCTCAACCTCCTTTGACCTTTAATTCCAACCAGTACTCTGGCTGGTCAAGTTTTCATGCCTGCGTTAATATAACATATTAAAATGCCAATTCTTATTTATAAGCCAGAAACAAACGGCACCACTTAGTCTGTGCAACAGTAGTTGCCTTGGATTCGCATGCTCTGCTCATGAATTAAAATACACAATTGTTCAAACACTTGAGAAAACTCGCAGTATTCATTAAAATTCAACAACTATGCCTACTCTGTGACTCAGCAATCACAGTCTTAGGTATCCGCACAAGAGAAGTGAGGACTTGCGTCCATCAAAGGAGATACTCAAGAATGTTCATAGCACCCTTATTCATAGTAACCCCAAACTGGAAACAACCCAAATGTCTACAGAAGGAAGGATAGATGGACAGATTGTGGTGTGCTTATCCGATGGGATTCTGCAAAGCACAAAAAAGAACAAACTATGGATACAAACAGTAACAGGAATGAACGTTGAGCAAAAGAAGTCAAACACAAAAGAAAATGCAACGTATGATTTCACATATATGCATTTTCACAATCAGGCAAAGCTTAACAATGGTGATGAAGGTTAAGATAACAATTACGTTGTGGGAGGGGATTTGGGCAGGAAGAGGCAAGCAGGGACCTTCTTCAGTACTGGAAATGTTCTACAAAGGGATAAGGGTGGTGGTCACACAGGTGGATGTGTATATAAAAGTTCACGGAGCTGGACAGGTGCCTCACTGTCTGCACTGTGCACTTTATACCGTAATAAAAACATTTTGTATTAGCAATTGGTAATTATTCCATCTATATCCTGTGGATACTATTAGTACAAATCATTTTTGTGTTGTTCGGTCTCCATGTTGCCAACAAATACCATCTGTAGAAAAAAGCTAAGGTTTCATCTTTTGATTCTTGAACATTTATTTTCTTTACCTCGGTGACAGCTGATAAAACTAATAACCCGTCTGTAAGCTGACAAGATTGTAATATTGTAACATATTGCAATGCAGGAAGATGAGATAGTCACATGCTTACCAATGTTCTCATCAGTGCTATCAGGATGCTGCAGAGGTAGCCCTAATCTGCATTTCTCATAGCCAAGCTCATAGGTTGCTCCAACTAAGCTTCTTAATATGTCCTGTAATGCTGAAAATGATTTCCCGGTATTGCCTTCCAAATGGCTTGAGATGGGATTGGTTTTCATGTGGTTGAGCATAGGAGTAATTTGGCTGTCTGAAATGCTCATCCTCATTATAGAAGGCTTATTAAAGTCAACCTAATTATTTAGTAAACACCTTGGACTCCTCTTTCACAGACAGGAAGTATTTAAAGCTGTATAGTGAGATATGTGAATTGTGACCCAGAGAGACCAAGATAGCCATTGTACAATGACAAAGGTGAGTCCTTTTCATTGAAGCAAACCTGGAAGAGAGGAACGCTTGAGATTTCCAGCGCCTTTCACACAAGCAGTCTCCTTTAGTTCAAGCGCCATGAGTCCTCAGGTGGATGGGCCCATGAATGAAGGCAAGGACGGAAATTCAACTGTCTCGTGTTTGAATCCCAGATGCATTCATTTTTATTCCAGAAACTTCTCAGAACTACTTGTAGTTCAGTGTTTTGACCTACATCTTCCTTCAGTATATCTTTTTGGCCCCTCGCCACGTGTCACAGTTGGAGCAGGTGTTATAGAACAGAGATGAAAGCCATTAAATCCCATGTCAAATGCTCCATCCAGCTTATCGGCACCAGGCTGAGGAGCATGGAGGACACAGATGTGACGTGGCCTGCAATTTGGGAAATTAGGCTAACACACATGAACAACAGGGGGGGAGGAAGAAACAAGTGTAGAAGGAGGTGGGGAGTTCTAAGCTTCCAAAAAGAGGTATGCTTCCAGAAGACCAGCATGATTTTCAGAAGCTCTGTGGCAGAAACACTGGAGCCAAGCCTTGAAGGACAGATTTGGGTGGATGAAAGGATGTGAAACAGACATTCCAGGCGAGTAGAACTTGGGGGCAAAGGGTGGGCGCTGCATACCAGTAGCAAGGTGAATAAAGGAATGTGACATAAGTCCATGTTACAGAGGTGTGGGGCTCCAGGTTAAAGAGAGGTTAAAGTGCCATTCATTAATTCAGTGCAGATCTTCTATCAACGACTGTGTACCACACAGAGGTCCAAACAATGAAAACTACCAACGGTAGTTGCCCTGGAGCTTACTGCCTAATTGGGGAGGAATATGCCTATGCACTATCCACCTGGGTATATGGGAAATTGCAACTGTGCTGAATGCAGCAGAGGACAGGCCTGTGGTTCTAGGAGGTAACAGACAGATTTAACTTAGATGGGAAAGGTTTTCTGGAAAAAAATAACACTTCTTCTGAGAGCTGAAATAAGCAGTAAGAATGAGTAAAGAATGGAGAAGGAAGATCTTTAAAGGCAGAAAAACAAGCATTTTCAAAGACTCAGGAGGAAGGTGCACTGTAGACAGGCTCCAGACAGTGCCTGTGGCTGGTGTTGGACATCGAAGGGCAGGAGAGTAGGAGATGAAGGTGGAGCGGTGGGCAGGGCTGGGACCAAATAGGACTGTCAATATGGTGGCTAGGATTTGGCAGTTTCTACTAAGAGCCCCTGAACAGTTTTCTCTGTGTAGGGTGTGTGTCTGTGTGTCTGTGTGCACGTGTGCATGTGTGACATGATCAGATTTCTGTTTTCAAACGATCATTCTGGATGCACTGTGCACAGTAGTCTGCATGGGGCCAGTGACATCAGTCGATGCAGACCCAGAGGAAGGCTTCTGCAAATAATGCAAGCCTAGAAAGCTGGGTGCCAGAGCTTAGATGGGGAGGTAGGAAACTGGAGATCATTAAAGGTTTTGAGTATGCTTTGAAAAAAAGCCAGTGTTCAGAAACTCTTAGTCTGGCAAGATGGGTTGGAGAACAGAGAGGTCATCAGAGATGCAGTGATATGAACACCAGGGAGAAGCGCTAAGAGCTTGGACAAGGTGTTAGGGAAGAGGCAGATCAAATGCCCTCACTAATAACATTCGTCGCGCTTACAGCCATTTATTGAGTACATTCTAGACCCATTGGATGTTCTAGCTGGTTCTTACAACTACCTCTAAGGTAGGCATTATCCCAGTTTTACGGCTGGGGACATTGAATAGGAATTTGTTGGAGGATCACAGCTAGCAAGTGGCAGAACCAGGGCTATAACCCAGGGCTGTAACATCAAAAGGCAAGTAAAACCACGTACATCAAGAAGGTCCCCAGGTATTAATGACTTACGTGACAAAAGAAAAAACATGGAGCAGCTGAATGTGACTGTAAGGTTTAAAGATGGAGCAGAAGGAAAACATGCTTTCTTTTCGATGCAGATGGAGGGAGGAAGAAGGTGATTGAGTCCAATTTTGGACACGCCAGATAGGCAAGAAAATGCTCACCGAGTAGGTGGAATATGGATGCTACCACAGAACTGTTCAAAGCAGTGGCCCTGGCTGAGGCTCTGAGGTGGTGCCACAGGCCCTGTGGGCCCTCTCTTGCCTCTTGAACATTCAGCTTAGAGGGGTCCTCCCATCTCTGGCTTGTATGTTCTGTTTGGAAGAATGCTTAAGACTCTCCTCCTGAACTGATGTAAAGGGTTCTAAAGAGCAAATGACTGTCCACACTTTTGAACTAGAGCCAAGTAAACATTAAAGAGAACAAACTGTGTCAGTGTTACCACCTCTTCCCCCCCAAATCTCACTGATTTTGAGTGAGTATTGAGCAATTTTGGCATTTCACCGTTCAAGTGAGAATATAGTACTTTTTAGGCAAAACCTAAATGAGAAACAAAAACTGTAATCTTCATTAAATTCTCCAAACTATATCTTCTCTTCCATGTCATAAAATCAGGGGATCTTTGCTGCAGAACGGCTACACAAATTATTTGGAATCTCATCTACTGAGGTAAGACTCTGAACGAAATGAAACAACGTAAACGAAATGAGGTGCCAGAAGTGAGAACATTTTTAACACGCTACATCACACTTCACTCGCCACCCCTCTGATCTTTTTCCCTTTAGACTTCCCTGTCCTCTTTCACTGAATTATAACATGTTAAGACATAATATACTGTCTTCTTTTTTTTTTTTTTTTATCTTTTCTAACCTATACCTCCTTTCTAGTCTTTTTTATTAGGTTTTTATAGACCACTCTGCTAACAGACATGTCCAGTATCTACACTCACTATTCCCTTATACTCTCTCACGTATGCATGTGCATCTTCACATGGATGGTCCAGCACCCGCTCACTTTGTCACCCTCACCCCTTCTTCCCCCGGAAGTAGTCTTGCTGCCCTGCTGTTTGCATTTTCCACCAAAGACTGTGTTTCTAACAAAGAATTCCAAAACTTAAAAAAAAAAAAAAAAAAGGCTGGAAAACCACCGTCCTATGCTATTTACAACCAGGACCCTGGCCTCCCAGGACCTCCATTCAGAGACTGAAGGTGGGACTGAGGGAGAAGATGAAGGGTGGCCTGCCCCTCCCTCCTGGGTCGGGGAGCCCTGCTGTAGTAGGCACGCTTCTCCACTTGGTCCAGACAGGTTGGTGTTGGGTGCTGCTGATTTATGATGCGTCCATGGGGCCCTGACAAGGGCTAGGCAAGTACAAGGTCTTTATTATGTGCACAAAAAGCCATTAATTAAAGCATGAAAAGAGGGGCAATCTGCTAACTGGAAATGAGCCAGAAACCTGGAGTTAGGAATTAAAGAGACTGCCAGTTACTGAAATAAGGTAACCTTGACCTTGATGACCTGAGTTGAAGTATACATTAAGTACCAAAGAAAAGTGTTCTCTCCTTGCAGTTTGTTTAAGAAAAAAAGGTCATTTTTTTTTTCCCCGTAGATTTCCCCAGTCTGGATTTTGCTGATTACCTCCATGGTGTCATTTAACATGCTCTCTTGTCCCACGTATTTGCTCCCCATCTGTAGCATCTGGATGTAGAGCAGGGATTGGCAAACTTCTCTGGCAAACTGTCAGGGAGGAAATATTTACAGATTTGCAGGTTCTGTATTCTCTGTCACAGCTACTGTGTCCACAAGGTGAATGTAGGCATAGACAATATGTAAGTGAATGCATGTGGCTGTGTTCTAATAAAACTTTATGTCCAAAAACAGGCAACACACCAGACTGCTGTGAGGACCACAGTTTGCCCACGTCCAATACAGAGGCTTCCTCAGATGCAGATCCAAACGTTTAGCAAATATACTTCATAGACGGCATGGCACATCCATTGGGAGACATATGCCTGGTTGCCCCTCTTTTTGTGACATTAGCAGCTACTGGTGATCATGTCTAAATCTATAATTTCCTTGGAGGCTGCAAAATGGTAGTATTTTTTTTTATTCCTTTAGTTGTTATTAGCTGGAGCACTACTATAATGAGAAACTTCCTCCTCATCCATTTAGCTACCCTGGGATAGAATTCATAAGGGAAACAGCAGCATAAATGTTTGATTCTTTCCTTTTGTAAATAATTTTCAAAATAATGAGTTGGTTACTTCGCATCCTCCAAAGGTAACCGATGAGAGATTTCTTATTTTACTATCATGAACTCTTAGATTTAAACTTTACTTAATGCTTTCAATCCATTGCAGTTATTACCCTTATTGATGCTCTAATTATCTAATAGATAGGCAGCAGCAGGAGCCTCCTTTAAGTTGGCTCTGGGAGTCCTTTTGACACATCCCCAGTAATCCTTGATGGCATCCTCACTATGTGATCTATTATGTCTATTATGTCAAGACATTCCATTCTAATCTCATTCAGTTCCTGTTTCAGGACTGCAATCAGCTCTATCTCCTGAAGCCCTGGGTGCTCAGGGAGCTCACCGCTGCATGCTTAGTTTCTGGACAACTGAGTGGAAATATTAGTAAGTATGTATATTTTTTCAAAGAAAAGATTGATCATGAATTTATACTTATGCATAGTGGTATTTCCAACTCCAATTTGAATTAATATATTCTATCTTGTTTCTGTTTCTCCTTTCTCCCATGTCAAAAATCCTAGTTTCCCAGAACTCTACACAATCACTCCCATGCTGTACTCCGCTACAGTTTTAGCCCAGGTTGAGAAGACTGGCCTGAAGATCAGCTGAAGTTAAGTCATAAATAATGAGCTTAGTTTCTTAGAAAAGGGTTTTTCCATTTCTTTGCTCTTCTGTATACCCTGCTGGGTCTTGGGCCATTTATCAGAAGGAAGGCACGATCATCCCATAACGGTTCCTCTGACTGGAGGCACAGAGGTCCTGGTTTCAGAACAAGTTTCAGAGTGGAAGGTGGGAATCAAATGCATTTCATGTGCTGTCACCACTCGCTTCTTCCGTGGCCCTGGTGTGGGTGACTGTGTTCATAGTCAAAGGCTAATCGGCTACTCCAAAAAGATTATATAGGGGATGATAATCCATTTCTGAACAAAAACTGTCACTAGTAAAAGACTATACCAGAAAGGGAGAAAAGCAGAGGTCACAAACTCTTCTCATTTGTGTTTAGAGCAGGCTAGAGCAGGGTAGGAGCTTTCTTTTTATAATCATATAAAAATATATAAATATTAAATATATCACTATATATTATACATATCAATATAGGATAGAATCCATATAGACTATATTATACAGAATATACTTATCAATATAGAATATATTCTATAGTCAATGATCATACATTAAGTCCTGTCATGTGCCAGGCGCTGTGCAAGACTGTGGGCAATCAAAGATGAGTATGACCCACTCACTGCCTTTGGGAGAAACAGAAATGTAAGCCACAGAAAACGCTATTTAGAACACAACAATGTGAGTAAAAAAGTGACTGAGGCACAGAGAAAAGGAAGGTTAATTCTGGATGGGGAAACTTGAGGGAGATTTTTATGGAGGAGCTGGCCTTTCAGTTCAGTGGTGGAGCACAGAATGTATATTAATATTCCAGGCAGGAGATTTGTTTCACGAACAGAAGAGGAGGCCTGTCTCCATGATAGGAGGGTGTATGCCATGATGGCATGAACCACCACAGGCTTGTAATATCAGAGGAGGAGGCTACAGCATCCCTCACAGGAGAAATCTGCCTCTAAACAAAGTTGAAGAAAGGGGTATGTCTTTGCCCCCTTGAGTTCCCTCACCTGGGCTCCCTGAATGCCCCTGATCACCCCATTCATCCGTGTTTACTCCCCAGACCAAGGGCAGAAGGTAAGTTCTCTGAGAGAAGCCACCACTGTACAGAGGAAGGCCTACAAGGTGGGTAGGGTCAGTTTAACAGGAGAGAATCTTTTTTCTTTCAGGAGAGAAAAGAAAGCCAGCAAGGAAGAGATGCAAACCAAAAATCTAAGTGACAAAGAGAGAATAATTTGCTTTAAGGAAGGCCATGCACTGGTGGAAAATCTCAACGTGGCCTGGGGACGCTGGATGTGGGGTGGTGAGGGGGAGGTCAGAGGCACCTTCATGCAAGCTTGCCGCAAGCACTTTCATCTCTTAAAGCTGGGATTTGTGTACAAAGTGGATTATTCTGCATGTATTTTTAATAAGTATATGAAAATCTAGCAACAGGTAATATTTTCATGGGAGATTTGAGCCTCTGTCATCCTAAAAGACATTTATTGGTATTCGTGATACAATATGTAAATATCATAAAATAAATATCTGCAGTCCCATCCACTTCTGTTTTGATCTACTTGAGCTTTGTTTCTTGGCCTTATTTGCCAACACAATCCATGAAAGAAATTGTGCTCTTTCATCTCGGATGAGGTAGGGTTTATGGTGTGTTTACCTGCTGCTGTGTCTGTTTTTCCATCTCCTGTTTGTGTATCGGCACACACCACTGATGTAAGTCAACGGAACAAACACATACTGTTTGCATTGCTTATCAAAGAGTCCATCATACTGACCGAGTAAGGAGCAAATTTATGCTTAAGGTTAGATACAGTAAAGGAAAAAGAAACTTTAAAGAAAAAGTTCATTGGCGGCATGACGGTTTGAAAGTTTAAGTGTACAATAAAACTTTAAAAATGTATATGTAAAATTGCAACATGGCCAAACTGCTTGGGTCTGGGGCCTTTCAGGGACAGGAAAAGGGAAGCTTGTGACCAGTTCCAAGGGCTGAATCAAAATGGCCGCCGACCAGGACAGAGGGATTTCCTCTTCTCTAGTTGTGCTAATTAGAGATAGACAATTTTCTTTCCAACTGGTTGACTTAATCTCTTTGTGATTTAATATTTGTGTGTATGAAAGAAATATTTACTAACACCTGAGGTCTAGGAGATTCTAGATTGTCAAAGATGGGAAAAACTTAGAAATATATTTAGCTCTAGAACAACATGGGTTGGAACTACATGGGTCCAAATACGTGGATTTCTTACAGTGCAGTACTGTAAATGTATTTCCTCTTCCTTATAATTTTCTTGTTCTAGCTTACTTTATTGTGAGAACACAGTATGTAATATATTACATACTAAATGTGTTTTAATCCACTATTTATGCTACTGGTAAATCTTTCAGTCAATAGTGGGCTATTAGTAATTAAGGTTTGGGAAGTCACAAGTTATATGTGGGTTTTCAATGGTGCAGGAGCAGATGGTCAGCGCCCCTCATCCCCATGGTGTTCAAGGGTCAACCGTGGTACATTCCACCCTCATAGGTGATAACAATCACAGCTTCACATGGTTAAACGACTTGCTTGGGAGGTACAGCTCAATTTAGGGGCTTACTGGAGAATGTTCTAGTAAAATATTGGATTCTCTTAAAAATATAGAATTCTTTTTAAAAAGGCTAAAATATACTTTGAATCCAAGATACTTAATAACATTTCTTCTTCAGAAAACATTCAATCATACTGAAGCAACTTTCTGAGATGATGGCCACAGAAATAAAGGTGAGACAATTAGAGGCAGAGACATCCTTGATTTAGTATCATAAGCAGTGCTGTGGTCTGAAAGTCTGTGTCCCGTCAAATTCTTATGCCGAAACCCAACCCCCAGGTGATGGTGCTGGGAGCCATTGTGAGGTAATTCAGTCATGAAGACAGAGCCCTCGTGGAAGGGCTCTTATAAAAAAGTGCCCTGATCACGAGGCCCCAGAGTTTCCTTGCTCCCATTGCCCTGTGAGGATGAGAGAAATCAAAAGTCTGCTACTGGGAAGAGGGCTTGCACCAGAAGGGACCGCGCTGGCACTTTGATACCGGACTTCCAGTTTTCAGGAATGAGAGCAGTCGCTGCTGTTCACAAGTTCCCCAGTTTGTGCTGCCTTTTTTTACAGCAGCTTGGCAGGCCCAAAACAAACAAGGATGATAGCATTTAATAGATGACAGAGTTTAAATTACAAAGCAGAGAAGGCATAAAATTTAACTCCCCGATGTGGTTTTGTTAGCCAAAGAAGAATTCCTAGATATAGAATACGGTACCTTTTTAATTTCAGATTTCAAATTGCAAGGGTTACTCTGCTGGCTGAAGAGGGATTTCTTGAATCTCTCTATAACTCTTCTTTTCAAATTGTGGTGCAAAGCTGGAGGAAGCTGTGTAAAATGAGAAAACAATTCTTGTAAGCAAATTGTTACCACTGCACAGATGACTCCTGGATGCATTTGCTGAGGGTCATCGTAACAACATGAATTCAATGGGACGAAATACGAATATAAATTTTACTCCAAATAGTGTGACTGAGTGTGATAATTTTTCCTTCCACAATCCAGAAGGAATATATTACTCCTCTCTCTTTCAAAAGGCTGCTTCCATTTATACTATTGTTCCTTCATTTTATTGGTATTATTTTTCATATAATAACTAAATTGCACATATAAATTGAATTCTGCAAAGAACACACTTCACAACGAAGGATGCAGTCCATCAGATTTTTACGTGCTATGTCATGCCCAGGACTGTGCTAAACACCCTGACCATGGTCCTGAAGGATCTGATACTTTGTGTTTTGTTTTCTTTGTTTTTTGCTTTTTTAGAAAGAGAGTGAGCACAAGCTGGGGAGAGAGGTAGAGGAAGAGAGAGAATCCTAAGCAGATACCACACTCAACCCTCAGCACAGAGCCCAACTCAGGGCTCAGTCTCATGACCCTGGGATCCTGACCTGAGTTGAGGTCAAGATTTGGACACTGAACCAAGTGACCCACACAGGTGACCCTGAAGGATCTGACACTTTGGAACAGGAAGTACATGCCTCCACTGCTACGAAGTCAGATGCCTGTCTGCGAGTGCTCCTGCATATTCACATAGAGAGGGATCAGACTGTAGGGACTAATCTTGTCAAGGAGAAAAGAATGAATTAGCGTACATTAAGGCTGGGCCAGGATGAGTTGAATTTAGTAACTTAGTAGCAAGTCACTTTAAAATCTTAGAAAATATGGCAATTGGATGAAATTAGAGATTTCAAAAAAATCGATTTTGTAGAGATTTGCAGGTTGAATTTATACAAGGAAACCAAAGATCCTGAAAAACACGGGCGGGAGGTTGAAGTCAAGTCTGGGAGAAGAATAATAGAGCAAAGAAATAGGGTCAGAATGATAAAGTAGTCTCGGGGCGGAAATAACATTTGGTTTGTTTAAAGTATGGAGAGGACTTGGAAGGAGAGGAAAAAGAATCATTAAGAAAAAAGATGGCTAAGTGGGAAGGAAAAGTGGCAGTAGGCGTGCTCAAGATCAAAAACAAAACAAATCAAGCCAACAAAAAAAACAAGAATATAAATCAAGGTTCGGACCAAAAAAACAGAGGGAAACGTGTAGTGGCAATTATTTACCCACCCCCATTCCACTTTTCTATACTCTCTTATAGTTTAGGTTTGGTGCCATGTGACTACTTTTGGCCACTGAAAATGATATGTGTCACTCTGAAGACGAGGCAATTCAAAGATAGCGTCGTTCCCCTCCATCCCTGTCTGGCCTGGTCAAGGAGCTTGGAGGCCATCCTTTCCAGGTGGCACAACCACAAGATGGAGGAGGGCCACCTGACCTGCCCGACTGCAGCCGAGCGAGAAATAAACTGCTACCACGCCAAGCAAAGAGATTGCAGGGTGTATCTATTAGCGTTGAGTCACTTACCATGTTCTGGTTAATGCAAGGAATGCCCATTCATTCAAGTGACACGAAGCAGGGGGATGTATGAAAGGTAATGGAGAAATGAATAGGGTCGATGCGGGCTCACAACTGCTGATTTTATAGCCAGAGAGAAACTGTTCCTGAGCCCAGACACAATAGAATGTGGGACCCATTAAGAAGCACCGTAATGCCATAAACAGAAAAACAATGCAGTTGAAAAATGTTCTACCACCACCATCTGTAATCCTGGTCAATCCTTTGATTTTACTTGAGTCAAAGCAGGCTTAATTACAGAAGAACCAAGAGTCTGCTGGAGGGTCTGAAGACCTTATGTGTGCTCTGGAAGGTTCTGGTGGCTGACCGCATTGTCTCTGTAATGAGCTCTATGTCAGAACTACAGCATTATTGCACTTTGCTCCAAATGTAGTCGCTCTCCTCATCCCCAGCAAATGGTCATAATTATTGTTCTTTTACATGGAGTGAAACAGGGAAATAAAGATATGTGGGGATAGAGAGGGAGAGAGAGAAAGAGAGAGAGAGACATTTCTTGGCATTAATAAGCAAATAGTTGGAAGACAGGTGAGAAGGAAAATGAGTATAAATGATATATGTGTGCATGAGAGATTAGCAAAAGTAATGAATTTAACTTAAGAGTGGGACCAGACAATGAAGGGAGGTGTCCTGCGCACACTTTTCTAGCAAGGGGATTGGTTAGAGAGGAGAATGGATGGGAGAAGTCCCTGGAGATACCTTTTTGGTTTTGAGAATTCTCTACCACTACCCATGGGAAGTTGCCACTTCCCTAAATCAAACACCAGAGGGCAGTGTTGGCCCAGGACCATCTAGTTGTTGCCTTGAATGATTCCAATTGCCTGCAAGCGAACAGCAAGCCTTTTCTGATCCTCCTAATCGCACAGCAAACTTTTGAAGGTGTGAAGTACCAGTGGGTCCACAGGTGCCTTCAAAAGAGCCTTACCCCAACACTGGCAGCGTCACTATCAGATTACTAATTCAGATATGCTTTTTTTTTTTTAAAAACAAATTCAGATAATCTTAAAATCCTCGCTATTCATTTAACTTGATAAGCCTCTAATTAACTCAGAATTGCTTTTATTGCTCCTGATTGCTTGAATTAATTCTCATAAAAGCTTTCCTGAATACGTTAACAGTCAACTTCAGATTCATACACAAGACAGTATTAGAAAGCTGTTTTATCTTCTTGGAATAATTATCCCTGTAGACAGCACCCCCCTCTTTAAAATTGTCATGGAAGAATTTAAAATTTTGCTCAGAATGTTACATTGTTCAATGCTGAAGAAGTATTCTACATTATATACACGAACCATAATACTAAGAACAGAATATGAATACCTATGGTTTGTATGTGCCAGTTACTATGATTGCTCTTTTATTTATTATGTCACTTTTCTCCCCACAATAAACTTACAAAGCAGGGACTGTTTTATGGTAAGGAAATCAGAGCTTGAAGACATTATGTAAGAAGCAATACCAACCAAGGTAGTGCCTCTTTTAACCCAGCCATTATCCCAGAGAGCACACACCACAGATAGTATTCCTACAGTATAACACTTTCTAAACTCTGCATACATTGTTTCCTTCATCACAATAGTCCTAGGAGCTACCCGAATCGTACTGATGGAGAAATTGACTCTAGAAAAGACGAGTCTCTCACCACCACACATCTGAGAGCTTATTTTCTGTGTGTACTATCGCAAACAAAGTAACAACAGAAAAAATGAAATCTGATCTCTATGTTCTATCCTAGAGTCTTGACCTTGCATGATAAAGGGATATTTCCTCAAGATACATTCTCTAAGATCTCCAAGAATAGTAATTGAGGCTACTCTATTCGAAGTGATGTAAATCATATCTTCTCTATAAAAAACAAGTTATTTTGATATATTACTGCTTAAAAGGAGATTTCCCTAAATGCTAACACAGATCTAAAGATCATTATCAAAATAAATGCAGAAAATGTAAGCTTTCTCTTAGAATCTGCAAACCCTGAAAACATGAGTCCCCTTAGATGCATGGTTCTACCCTATATTCTATATAATCTCTCCCCCTTGCCATTAGGAACCAGGAGACCCAGATAAGAGATAGTAAGGATGATTCTAATCTCATCTATGGCTACTGATGAAAATCACAGTTTGTTTCACTGGAGATAGCCAGTAGTTCAATTTCATCTGAGGGGCAGCCCACTGCTGCCCCCAGCCGCGTTTTGGGTTCCACTGTCAACAATGGTAGTTGATAAGATCGCACTCTGAGGTAGACCCACCTAACTGCCCATCTGTGCGCTAGGAGACAGATGTTTAATGTTTAAAAGTTGCTATATGCTGATTTTTCAAAGCATTCCTTTAGCCAAATAATCAGATTCTAAGTACAGAATTAAATCCAAAGTGTGAGTTGGCTGCACAGGTCTTGCCTCAGCAATAACACCCAAAGACTGGTATTAAAAGGTAGCATGGGTACTTTGGTCACCTTATGTGCCCAGAGATGGATTTTGGTTTCCAGCGATGGAAATGAAGCACTGAATTCATTCTCAGCTGGCTGTCTTAAGATTACCGTCTCAGTTTCGATAAAAGCAGATGTCAAATCAGTGAAGGCAGCGTAAGGATTTTAACATCCTGCCTTTTAAAATAGTTGCTTTTAGATGATTTCCAAGATCTGTCTCCATGGAAACTGGATAGGAAAGGCCACCACCGGCGGAGGGTAAGCAGTGTCCCTGTGAGGTTATCTGCGGCTTGTCGGGAGGGATGAGGCCCTGCAATTCAGGGCAGCTACACAGTGTAAGGGCATTTGGGGTCTGACTAGGAAATAAACATGGGGGCCAGAAGCGTCGTTTGTTTGTTTGTGTGCTCCCTTGTTGATTCAGATTTGCTTTGAGCAGACAGAGAAAACTGCTCTTGGTCTTCAACCTACAGCAAACAGGATAATATCATGTTTAGACATGTTTTTAACTCCTTCATTTGAAAGACATTGACTTGGGTTAGCCTTCTAATTTAAAGTTCTCCAAAAGGGAAACATTCTTTACTATTTGCAATGTCATAAACTTTCAAGTATTCTGGAAATACATTTTAAAAACCACAATGGTTGCATCTGAGCTTATAGCGAGGAATGCCAGCTTGCCAAAAAATATGAAATCATTTGTTATACTGGCAGTGTGAGAGCATAATAATAAGATATTTATAATCATTTCATTCTTGCTTTAACATTACTTTGAAATCCAACAAAGAAATGGAACACATCCATTAAAAAGTTTTTTATTATATAAAAATTAGCAAGCTAGGCATATGGAAACTATATTTAAATTTCAAAGTATATTTTCTCTCAATTTAGTAGTTAAGCATTGAGGTAACCAATAAGCTATTTAAAGTTATTTCCATAACACTAAAGTTAAGAATGCTTCCCCATATTTCTACATTTAAATGGAAATGCACTTTTGAATATATCTTTACTCAATAGAGATATGGCAGATTATGTTTTGATTTATTAACCAATTTTCTACATCCCCCTCATATTTCCTTGTATCCCTTTCTCCCTCTTTCATTTAATCAGGTAGACAGCTCTGTGGGATTGCCTAAGGGAAAGGTTGACAGCAGAAAATGGAAGGGAAAAGTAATCAATTTCAGACTCGAGTCTCAAAAGGCTAGCCCTAAAAGTGAATGAAAGGAATGGCGGATCTGAGAGGAAATGTGACAGATAAGAGCCAGGCTAGGAAGAAGCCAACGGGGAAGCAGCGAGAACAGAGGTGGGTAGGTCCCACAGAAGGAGGTCGTTTGCCTCGTCCCCCAGCCAAGGTGTGGCAATTGCCCACTTATTGCCTCTGGGCTCCAAATCCACCCTTTGGTGCCCTGCATGTGACACTGGAATTTCTCCCTTGCCGGGATGCTGGGCACTGTCAGTGGAGAGGGGGCACTGGAGGGGGGCTGCAGGAGAGCGGTGCTGGACTCTTGGCTCCAGTGATGCTCCCACCTTGCCCCAGGCCTGCAGTGCTGAGCGGTCAGCCAAGGGGAACCCCAAGTGGTGCTCACCCCCAAATAGCTTCACGAGCACCAGTCCTGCAGGCAGCTCCCCAGAAAGTTCCACAGAGCAGCGCCTACCAGGGCGCATCCTCCTCTGGTCCCATAGAGGCCATTTCCCAGCCCAAGCCACATGTGCTGATTTCCAGCAAGTTCCCCAGCATGACAGCTCAGCATGAATGGCTCACCCTGATCCCCTAGGGGAAGGCTTCTTCTCTAGGCTGCCAACTTCTCTAGCACAGCACCTCGGTGGGTTTCTCTGATCTTTCCAATGACGTCTGGACCTTAGCCCAGGATGGGGGTGTGCTCTTCTCTTTTGTTCCTTTCTAGGCTGCTCTGCCTCAGCGCTATACATAGTGACTTCCCTATCTGCTCTTCCTAGACTCTTTAGAGGCTCTCTTCCCCTCCTTCTTAAGTAATACTGTGTTACTATTAATAATTCTTTTGAACAATTCCTTATATCAAATCTTCCCTGTTGAAATTATGGAGTGGTTTCTGTCTCCTATCTGGACCCTCACTGATAATGGATTAGGCTCCTGGAAGGTCCCAGAAGAAGGACCTATACACATGGGATTTAGAACTCAGTTTGACTGTGCCCTTGGAACTGAGCCCAATGCTGAGTTTTGCCATAGGATGTAGGATGCTGCTACACCACGAAGTAGGAAGACCACAAGGACTGTGTTGTGGGACAGTCTTCAAAGTGCTTCAGAGCACTTAGGGACAAAAATGACAAACTTGGATCCTTTAACTCTTGGCTTACATCATGGTCCAAGACCCAGAGAGATTCCATGATAACCCTAAAAGATCCTGTTATTTTCTTGCAACCACAGCATGGATACAGCTGATAATCAAATACAAATTTTATTGGGTAGGTTGCTAAATTACACTGTGAGTTGAATGCCCACCTTGCCAAATTTTTCATGTGAAAGTTAGAAAAAAGAATAGGATCCAAAAATTTGAAATTGGGACATTTTGTTGGACCCAGATAAAACTGACAATCCTAAAACTCAAGTCCCTGAGTCATCATTGCCAGCAGAAGTAGCTTGTCACTCTGACAAGACAAGCCACCTTTTACTTGAAAACTACACTAACCTCATCTGGGATAGATGAGGAGTGAGATCTTAAAAAGGAATGCTTATTCCTCATAAGACTCACAACAATGCAGGTCAAGTTCATTACTAGGGTCATATGGCGACATGATGGAGGGGAACTGGTGCACTCTACGACCCAGAAGGAAACAGCTTATCAATCAAAAGAATTGCAAGACTTTGCTACTTTGTATCAGCAGTGACTCAGGGAACATGTGTAGTAGATTCAAAGGGTTTTAGACCAAGAAGGGTGAAATATAACAGTTAAATCAGGCTGAGTTCATTCATAGGGGTGCTCTTGCTAGAGAGTCCAGATTTAATGTATTAGTTCATGCCGCTGAAGGTAACTGCTTAATTGGTTGGCATACTATACAACTCAAACTCAATGGTGACCTTCGTTTAATGAGGATAAAATGCCAGAGCTACCCTGACATGTGGAGGAGGGAATTCAAAGTCTTGGGGACCTGCCATTTACCATGGGTGACCTACACACTCACTCCCCAATTACGTTCAGCAAAAATACTCAAAAGCCACTCCTGTCACTAAGGTATGGAGAAATACATTAGAGGGGAGCACCAGCATCCTTAAAAATCTCTACGGCTGCTTTCATTTGTAGGCCAGGGACAGCACTGAAAGTACAGGATCCCATTGGGGCTGATGCAATCCCCACGGAGCAGAGGCCAAGGGACAGCATTTAACCACCAGTGATGGTGGGAAGCATTTACCAGAAAGGGTGGGAGGGGTGCACTGTTAATTAGAATGCTTTGGCCCACAGGGATCTTGGTGGTGGTTAAAGAATACTAGCGTATTCTTTAATCTAAATAACAGAAAAAGAAACTCTAGGTCTGGTAGACAAAAATCTAACCTGATTTGCTGTTGCTACAGTGTAGACTCTAAACCCAAAGCCCTTGATTAGGGGCAAACCTGGGGCTCCTTTAGGAAGGGCCCAGAAACACTGATAGAAGTATACACTATAAATTTTCCTCCAAGTCTTGTCCAAAGAGACCTACAGGCATTTATTAGTCTTACAATGCCACTGTCATACACCAATCAGCATATATTTTTGTTTGTTTGCTTGTTTGTTTTCTTTGTTTGCTTTTGGGGAGACGGTAACTGTATTAGCCCAGTATGCCTTACAGTGGGCCCAGTTGGTCCACTGACCTGGAGGCATTTCTCTTTAGTACCTGAATGTATGATTGGAATTGCCACAACTGGCAGCTGACAGAACAAGATTGGCTCTAAGACTGAGTAAATGTTTATATGTTTTGCTCATTGATATGTTGCAAGTGCACAGAACAGTGGCATCTAATAGTAGGCACCTAATAATCATATGTCGAATGAATGAACAAACAAACTGCATAAGAAATGCAATCTTAGACTCCAAAATGCTAGTCACTTTCTCATCTATATGCCTACACTTCATCTAAAAAATTTCTTTTCTTATTAACAATAAGACCTTGGTTAACTTTGGTAAATGAACATTCAAGTTGCTTATCATTTGACAGATTTCTGTAAATAACTAAAAATCATTTCCTACCAGTGATTGCTTCCCCAGTGCCTAATCTTGGACCTTGTATTTTCATTTCTCTAAGAGGTCCTAGCTTTTTTTGTTTGTTTGTTTTGTTTTCTTAAATTTATTGTCAAGTTAGCTAACACACAGTGTAGTCTTGGCTTCAGGAATAGATCCCTGTGATTCAGCACTTACATACAACACCCAATGCTCATCCCAACAAATGCCTTCCTCAGTGCCCATCATCTATTTTTCCCACTCCCCCAATCCCCAACCCCCATCAATCCTCAGTTTGTTCTCTGTATTTAAGAATCTCTTATGGTTTGCCTCCCTCTCTGTTTGTATCTTATTTTTCCTTCCCTTCCCCTATGGTCATGTGTTAAGTTTCTCAAATTCCACATATGAAGGAAATCATATGATGTGTCTTTCTCTGACTGACTTGTTTAGCCTGATATCCTTCAGTTCCATCCACAGTGCTGCAAGTGGCAAAATTTCATTCTTTTTCACCAATGAGTAGAATTCCATTGTGTATATATACCACATCTTCTTTATATATCCATCAGTTGATGGACATCTGGGCTCTTTCCATAATTTAGCTATTGTTGATAGTGCTGCTATAAATATTGGGGTGTATGTGCCCCTTCAAATCAGAACTCCTTTATCCTTTGGATAAATTCCTTGTAGTGGTATTTGTGGGTCATAAGGTAGTTCTATTTTTAATTTTTCAAGGAACCTTCATACTGTTTTCCAGAGTCACTGTACCAGTCTGCATTCCCACCAATACTGCAGGAGGGTTTCCCTTTCTACACAATCTTCACCAACATCTGTTGTTTCCTGAGTTGTTAACTTTAGGCACTCTGACCAGTGTGAGGTGGTATTTTAATGTGGTTTTTGATTTGTATTTCCCTGATGATGAGCGATGTTGAGTATCTTTTCATGTGTCTGTTTGCCATCTGGATGTCTTCTTTGGAAAAGGCTCTGTTCATGTCTTCAGGCCATTTCTTCACTGGATTATCTGGTTTTTATTTTGTTTTGTTTTGTTTTTTTGTTTTGTTTTTTTTTTTTTTGGTATTGGGTTTGGTAAGTTCTTTATAGGTTTTGGATACTAACCCTTTATCTGATGTGTCATTTGCAAATATCTTCTCCCATTGTCAGTTGCCTTTTAGTTTTGTTGTTTCCTTTGCTGTGCAGAAACTTTTTACCTTGATGAGGACCCAAGAGTTCATTTTTGCCTTTATTCCCCTTCAGAGACGTGTCAAGTAAGAAGTTGCAACAGCTGAGGTCAAAGAGGTTGCTGCCTGTATTCTCCTGTAGGATTTTGATAGTTTCCTGTCTCCCATTTAGGTCTTTAATCTATTTTGAGTTTATTTTTGTGGATGGTGTATAAAAGTGGTCCAGTTTCATTCTTCTCCATGTTGCTGTCCAGTTCTCCCAGCACCATTTGTTAAACAGACTTTCGTTTCTTCATTGAATACTCTTCCCTGCTTTGTCAAAGATTAGTTGGCCATATATTTCTGGACCCATTTCTGAGTCCTCTATTCTATTCCATTGGTCTATGTTTAAATGTTTAAAAAAATTAGGATTGTTTATTCTACCTCTGTGAAGAATTCTGCCGCTATTTTGATTGGGATTGTATTAAATGTGTAGATCGCTTTGGGTAGTATCAACATTTTAATAATATTTGTTCTTCCAATCCATGAGCATGGACTGTTTTTCCATGTCGTTGTATCTTCTTCAGTTACTTTCATAAGCTTTCTATAGTTTTCAGCATACAGATCATCTACCTCTTTGGTTAGGTTTATTCCTGGGTATAGTATGGTTCTTGGTGCCACTGTAAATGAGATCGATTCCTTGATATCTCTTTCTGTTGCTTCATCATTGGTGTATAGAAATGCAGCCGATTTCTGTACATTTATTTCATATCCTGCAACTTTGCTGAATTCATGTATCAGCTCTAGCAGTTTTTTGGTGGAGTCTATCAGGTTTTCCATGTGGAGTATCAGTCGTCCGTGAAAAACGGAAGTCTGACTTCTTTTCTGCCAATTTGGATGCCTTTTATTTCCTTTTGTTCTCTGCTGAGGCTAGGACTTCCAGCGCTATGTTAAACAGCCGTGGTGAGAGCGGACATCCCTGTCGTGTTCCTGATCTCGGGGGGAAAGATCTCAGTTTTTCCCCATTGAGCATGACATTAACTGTGGGCCTTTCATGTATGGCCTTTACGGTGTTAAGGTATATTCCTTCTATCCCAACTTTCTTGAGGGTATTTATGAAGAAAGGATGCTGTATTTTGTCAAATGTTTTCTCTGCATCTATTGACAGGATCATGTGGTTCTTATCCTTTCTTCTTTAATGTGATATATCACATTGACTGATTTGCAAAAAGTGAACTAGCCCTGCAGCCCAGGAATGAATCCCACTTGATCATGGTGAATAATTCTCTTAATATACTATTGAATTCAATTTGCTAATATTTTGTTAAGAATTTTTGTATCTGTGTTCATCAGGGATATTGGCCTGTAATTCTCTTTTTTAGTGAGGTCTCTGTCTGGTTTGGGAATCAAGGTAATGTGGCCTCATGGAATGAGTCTGGAAGCTTTCCTTCCATTTCTTTTTTTTTGGAACAGCTTGAGAAAAATAGGTATTAACTCTGATTTAAATGTCTGGTAGAATTCCCCAGGGAAGCCATATGGCCCAGGGCTCTTATTTGTTGGGAGGTATTTGATAACTGATTCAATTTCTTCACTGGTTATGGGTCTGTTCAAATGTTCTATTTCTTCCCATTTGAGTTCTGGTAGAGTGTGAATGTCGAGGAATTTGTCCATTTCTTCCAGATTGTCCAGTTTGTTGGCATATAATTTTTCATTTTCTAATATTTGTATTTCTGTGGTATTAGCTGTGATCTCCTCTTTCATTCAGGATTTTATCTTTTGGGTCCTCTCTCTTTTCTTTTTGAGAAGTCTGGCTAGGGTTTATCAATTTTGTTTATTCTTTCAAAAAATCAGCTCTTAGATTAATTTCATTGATCTGTTTTACTGTTTTATTTTATATTTTTTGGATTCTATATTGTTTATTTCTGCTCTCATCTTTATTATTTCTCTTCTTCTGCTGGCTTTGGGCTTTCTTTGCTGCTACCTTTCTAGTCCCTTTAGGTGTGAGGTTAGGTTATGTATTTGAGACCTTTCTTGCCTCTTGAGATAGGCCTGAACTTCAATGCATTTTCCTCTTAGGACTGCCTTTGCTGCATCCCAAAGGGTTTGGACTGTCGTGTTGTCATTTTCATTTGCCTCCATGTATTTTTAAATTTCTTCTTTAATTTCCTGGTTGGCCCATTCATTCTTTAGTAAGATGTTTTTTAACCCCCATGTATTTGGGGGCTTTCCAAGTTTTTTCCTGTTGTTGATTTCAAGTTTCACAGTGTTGTGATCTGAAAATATGCATGGTATGATCTCAATCCTTTTATATTTGTTGAGGACCATTTTGTGACCCAGTATGTGATCTATTTTGGAGAATGTTCCATGAGCACTTGAGAAGAATGTGTATTCTGCTGCTTTTAGATGAAAAGTTCTGAATATAACTGTTAAGTCCATCTGGTCCAATGCATCATTCAGAGCCATTGTTTCTTTATTAATTTTCTGCCTAGATGATCTGTCCATTGCTGTAAGTGGAGTATTAAAGTCCCCTACAATCAGGATATTATTATCTATGCATTTTTTAATGTTTCTGATTAATTTACATATTTCAGTGCTATACATTTGGGGCATAAACATTTATAACTGTTAGCTATTTTTTTTTGCTCTTAGCTATTCTTGATGGATAGACCCCTTAATTATGATATAATGCTCTTCTTCATCTCCTGTTACAGTCTTTGTTTTAAAATCTAGTTTGTCTGATGTAAGTATGGCTACTCTGGCTTCCTTCTGACATCCAGTAGCATGACAGATGGTTCTCCATCACCTCACTTTCAATCTGCTAAATCTAGGTTTCCTCAGGCTAAAATCAGTCTCCTGCAGGCAGCACATAGATGGATCTTGTGTGTGTGTCTTTTTTTTTTTAATCCATTCTGATACCGTATGTCTTTTGATTGGAGCTTTTCATCCATTTACATTCAGAGCAATTATTGAAAGATATGGATTTAGTGTCATTGTGCTTTCTGTAGGTTTCATGCTTGTGGTGATATCTCTGGTCCTTTGTAGATTTTGTTGTTTTCCACTCACAGAATCTCCCTTAGGATCTCCTGCAGGGCTTGTTTAGTGGTCATGAACTCCTTTAGTTTTTGTCTAGGAAGGCCTTTATCTTTCCTTCTATTCTGACTAGCAGCCTTGCTGGATAAAGGATTCTTGGCTGCATATTTTTCCTATTCAGCACATTGGATATTTCCTGCCATTCCCTTCTGGCCTGCCAGGTTTCAGTGGACAGGTCTGCTACTACCCTTATGTGTCTACCCTTGAAAGTTAAGGCCCATTTGTCCCTAGCTGCTTTCAGAATTCTCTCTTTATCTTTGTATTTTCCCAGTTTCACTATGATATGTCAGAGTGTTGTCCTGTTTTGATTGATTGTGAAGGGAGTTCTCTGCCTCTTGGACTTGGATGCCTGTTTCCTTCCCTAGATTAGTAAAGATTATGAAAGTTCTCAGCTATAATTTGTTCAAATAAACCTCTTGCCCCTTTCTCTCTCTTCTTCTTCTTCTGGAATTTCTAGGATAAGGATATTATTTCATTTTATTGAATCACTTAGGTCTCTAATTCTCCCCTCATGGTCTAGTAATTTCCTTTCCCTCTTTTTCTCAGCTTCTTCATTTTCCATAATTTTGTCTTCTATTTCACTTATTCTCCTCTCTGATCCTTCCATCCTCACTGTCACTGCATCTAGTTTATTTTGCATTTCATTTATAGCATTTCTTAATTCATTGTGATGACTTCTTAGGTCTTTGATCTCTGCAGCAATAAATTCTCTGCATCTTCTGTGCTTTTTTCAAGCCTGGCTATTAGTCTTATGACTGCTATTCTAACTTCTGGTTCAGATATATTGTTTATACCTGTTTTGAGCAATTCTCTGGCTGTCATTTTTTCCTGGAATTTCTTCTGAGGAGAATTCTTCTGTTTCATCATTTGGGTATGTTTCTGTCTTTTAGGTGTTTTAATAGCTTGCTATGTGTCTTGCACCTGTGAGAACTACTGTATTAAAAAGGGGTCACACACTGTTCAGGGCCTGGAACTTCAGGAAGTGTTTTTGGATTGTGTTGGGTGCTCTCTGTTGTTGTGTATTTGGCTGCTCTATCCTATTGGTCAGTCCTCTACAAAGCTCTTCTTTACTCATAGTGGTGGATTGTTTGTACTTTCCACCAGGTGTGCTTTGATTTGTTCCTTGAGGTGACTCTGGAAAAAAGGAAAGGGCAGTGGACCCAATGATAAGGCTTAATCCAGAGAGAAAGAAAGGAAAATAGAGAAGAAGGGAGGAGATGCAGAAAAGGTGTAAAAAGAATATAGTAAAAATGCCGATTAAATAGACAAAGAAAGCAATGAAAGTAGAAACAAAAAGAAGAGAAAAGAGAAGGAAAGAAAAGAGAGAGAGAAAAAAAAGAGAGCTGCAGACTAACATACAAAACCTCAGACAGTTGTCTGTTGGTGCCTGGGACTGGCAGCTATGCTGGCCAGGAGGAGGTGAGGCCGTCTGACTTGCTCAGTGTCCATCTCACTGCAGTAGATAAGCAGTCACCAGGTACGGAGGGGCAGAGTTTGGTCTAAGTGAGTCCCGCCACTATTGGCTCTACTGAGCTGTTCCCGGAAGCCCCATGTGTTGATGATGGGAAGAAAAATGGCGACATCGCAATGTCTCCTCCCCACTGGGTGTCTCAAACCACGCTGTTCAGGCCGCCCTCACAGAGTAGTGCGGGCGGTCAGCTTGCCCTTCTTCACAGTCTCCCTCACCTCCTTAGTCCCTTGGCTGGGATTCAACACCCAATGTCTTAAAGGATCTCACACCATGCAGACCTGGTTCTGGGGTAGCACCAGTCCACCCTGCCGATAAAGAGCCTTTGACTGGTACCTGCAAGGTCTTCTGTCCTTGGGGGGCAGTGTACCCTCTTCTCACAGTACTCAAGGGAGGGGACCGTTTTCTCCCAGTGTGCCCCTGAGATCACTACCACGCCCCGGGGCTGGCTCCCTCCCCTCCAGGCACACACACACTGGAGAAAGTCATGCACTTTTGAAAACTCTGATCTTCAGTCCTAAGGCTGTTTGCAAACTAGAAACTGGCATTGTCCCTATTTCTCGTTCCCCAGTCTGTGGTGCAGAGAGGGTTTCTCTTGTCCTAACACAAAACTGCAATCCACAGCTTCTCTTTCTCTTCGTCTCTCCACAGAAGGGGATCTCGCCCCTCTGTGCCCACACTGTTTCATCTCCCCCAATTCACATACATGCACCTCTCTCCCACCCAAGCTGTCTCCCTCCATCTGTGAAGATTTTTTCTGTCACCAGGAAATAGACTTCCTGGATATTCCAAGTGTTCTGACCTCAGTACTGCTGTGTGTGAGGGACAAGGGAAATCCTGGTCCCCCTACTTCTCCACCATCTTAGCTCCTCCAAGAGGTCCTAGTGTCAGCCCAGCATCCTGAGGATTCCTGAGTGGGCACTAGTTTTTCTTTCCTGTAGTGAGGCTGTTCAAAACCCAGTGCTGTCCCCACTTTCACCCTCACAATGAAGGGCCATTTGTGTTGAGATGTATTTTTGGTGGCACATGGACAAGAGTACGTTATGAGTCACAGGGGAAATCTGCCATATTTTCTCCCCCCAACCTTTCCAGCTCTAGCTCTGCTACTAAGTCAAAGTGTTCCCAAACATAGGCAGTTGGAGATAATAAAAATGAGCATTCGTTCCAATTTAAAGTTCCACACAGTAGTTCTTCAGTGACATTAGCAGCAAACTTGTACTTAAGACGAAAAGGAACTAAAAAGCCAGCATACTGACCTGTGTGATGTAGATGATTTTGTGCAGCTGAATTAAGATCTGCTGAATAGGATCACTGATCTGTCGTACTTTCCTCTGGGAAACAGCAATCCCTGCAGATGCTGTGGACAATAAATTCTGCAGTTAGTCAAGATCCTGGTTTTCTCTTTCAAAAGCGATATTAGTAGAAAATGGGGTAAAATTCTGAAAAAATAAATAAGCTAAAATCTTTATCCTACCAATGAGATAATATTCAGAGGCCTTGTAACACTTCCATATTTTGCAATGTGGTATGCACTTCTTCCTTTTAATTATATGACTTCTAAGTAACATAACAATGTTACCTTTTACAACAATTAAAATACTCCTGGAAATTTTGCCTGCAATTACATCAGGCTGCCACTGGATACTGTGGCCTCTGAAAAACTGGGCTTCAGATATGTGCAGTTTACAGACTATCAGGCTTTTACATTTTGAAGTCATTATGCCTTTAATATCCTATTTTAAAACTGACTTTATTAAAACTACTAACACAAACTCTGAATAGGCAATCTTACAGAGGAAAATAAGCACAAGCACAAAATACATAATTTAGAATAATCAAGAGTTTAAAAGTTACTGTAACCCTTGATTATTACAAGCTATAATTTTCACCTGGATTTTCTCTAGCTCTAAATAAGACACATCTGTAACTTATCCTAAATTCTCATCATATTGCCACTCCATTTTCACAGTTTGAGGCTAACTTGGTGTTAAACTGCATATGAGTGGCTTCCCCACCTTCACATATCATAGGCACAATTAATCCATTCTTAACTTTAAAACTGTTTAAAGAAATGGTCCTAACCTCTAGACTGACCACAAGGCTACCTCTGCCCTCTCTCTCCCTCAGATCCACATTGGAGAAAAAGAAAAACTAAAGAAGGACTTCAGATATGTGGGTGTATGTTATCCTCTCCACCTCCCCCAGGTTCCTTCTGTTCTTACCCTTCCTCCCTCTGACTTATAGCATGCTTGCTCCAATAATACTCTTGGCAGGCTGCCTGGGTGGCTCAGTCGGTAAAAGCGTCCAGCTTCGGCTCAGGTCATGATCTCGCGGTTCATAGGTTCGAGCCCTGCATCGGGCTCTGTGCTGACAGCTGGCTCAGAGCCTGGAGCCTGTTTCAGATTCTGTGTCTCCCTCTCTCTCTGACCCTCCCCTGCTCATGCTCTCTGTCTCTTTTTCAGAAATTAAAAAAAAAAAATACGCTTGTCAATTGCCCTCTTTAAAAGAAAAGCTCCAAAGTCCCTCTTTTCTTTCCTCCATCCAACCATGAGCCTATATGAAATTAAATGTGAATATAATCATTGCTTTAGCAACAGCTAAAGTTCTGAGAAACGAGTCTTATATAAATGCTGAGAAAGCTTGCATATTTTACCATAAAATTGTTTTCGAAACATTTACAGAGAAAATTTAATGTGGCCGTTAAAGGATTCAACCCTTTTTATTATAAGCATGTGAAAATTTATATTTAGACACAAACACAAAAAAGAAAATAAACATGTTATTTAAAGAAATATTTCTTTACACTCAGTTGAGAAATTCATATAAAAGATAACCTAGTCGTAGTTTATCTACGACATTTAATACCTTGGTTAAGTGTTTGAAATTTAAAGGATCTATCCCCCCCTAGGCACTGTGTCTAATTCCTGTAAATCGTCAATTACTTGACCATTAAGATGAGGTTTAGCCAATTACCCTTAGGGTAAAAGTGTAAAGCTAGGTCGGAAAGGTAGCTTTAAAATAGAAAGCACAAGCGTGGAGGGCCTGCTCCAGCCTGCAGAGATAGCCAAGTTCACATACGTCCTATCATTTTCTACAGTGGTGTTTCCTGTACAAATGATTCTTACAACATATCTATTTGTTTTTCTAGACCAATACTGAAAACTGCAGACCATGTAATGTGGCCAAGATGAGGGTGTTACGGGAACATTAACTTCACATTTTCTGAAACTGGAGGGTTTGAGGGTTTTTGTTTTGTGTTGTTTTTTGATCATCTATGTGCTGACTCCTTTATGTTATTGGTATGTGGATATATTTCACGAGCTAAAAAATCTCACAGCGTGGCAGAGAGTTCTTAGACTGTGATGACAGTTTGAGTGGGATATCGCACGGGTTTGACTCTACCTTGCCACAAGAATGTGCTCATCTGTGGCCCTAAATACAAAAACAGAGATAGTTAGCTAGAAGGCCTGTCTTCTGAACTACTCAGTTATGCAATGTAACTTATAATTTTCTTAAGAGCTTTTGACCACTACTCCCTCCAACCCAGTAAATCTCTGACTTTTCAACAAGTTTAGATTTATTCACCAAAAAAGTAAACTTAAAAATTACACATGTGCAATGTAAAGCAAGTAAAACAAACATAAAAACAACCTATGCATTGCAGAAAAGGCTTGAGGTTCCTGGAAACACCACCCTTCAGCGCCTCCCCAGAGGTAACCACTGGTATCAGCCTCCAGTTACTTTTCTATCCATTTACATACATGTGTACCTTCAGAACAATATTTTTCAATGGTGACTAAATCCTGAAAACAATTTCATGAGTCATGACCAGCATTTTGATATATGGAATGGAATGAGATGGAATGACATGGAACGGAATAGAATAATTTCAGAGTGCACTGAGTACAGTAGGTCCACTTAGTTGTGAAATAATATGTGTACTGTGTTGAGGTTCATTTATTCCCGAAAGAGTTTGAAAGCTTCTATTGTAGGAAATCTTTAGTATTACCTAATGTTTTATTTCTTTCTTTTTAAATAAATGACGACACCTCATAAGGCTTTACTACATTTTTTTCCCCTCATGACTGTCATGGAGATTCTTTTCTATTAACACATACAGTTCTAGCTCATTCTTCATAACCACTATTATATCGCACTATATGCTCTGCATACATCATCGTTACTTAGCCACTTGTGCCTTGAAGGGAACTTAGTTGGCTTTCAATCTCTCATAATTATAGATGATCCCGCAGTAAGCTTACATGTGTGTGAATACATTGTGTGGAAGTACAAAAGGTCTTTGAGAGTAGCTAAGGGGAAGTCAAATAGCTAGGCCCCTGGATATACATATTTCTTATTTTACCAAATACGTATTTAAGTTGCTGAATCAATTGACCAGAATTTTCACACTGACCAGAAGAGAAGCCATTTTTCTGCACCTTGATCAACACTATGTATTACCAAACTTTTCCATTTTGCCAAACTGCCTTTGTTTTATTTTGTGTTAATCTAAATGCTGATGGGGCTACTGCACTTCTTTGGTGAATGTCCTGTTTCTGTCACATGCTTCTTTTTCTTATTGCTTTGTAAATGCTCTTTATATAGACTGAAAACTAACCATTTTATTGTATTTTATATGTTAAGAGTATTTTCACCTCATTTGTTACTTCTTTTCAACTTCCCACCCTTATCACCTAGACTAAAGGTAGTTTTTAGTCTTAGATGCCACCAGAACAGTCCCTCAGATACCTGCTGTTCTGTACAATGGCAAGATTTACTCAACTACTTCAGCTAATCCTGGGTATGAGAACCAATTATTTCTCTGTTTCTAGCTGATGAAATCCTCACAAGTTTTTACAGTTCCTCACACCAAAATATATTTATTTAGCCCTTAATAATTTTAGGAGAACAAAGTGATAAAAATTTAAATAGATAATGTTAAAAAAATTTTATTATCTAAATATTAATAACTACCAAGTTTGTGGCAAATGTTAGTCATATCATTTTGAGTTTTAAAACATTCTCTCTCATCTTTCAGATTAACACACTAAAAATACTATGCTTTCTGGGGCGCCTGGGTGGCTCAGCCAGTTAAGCATCCAACTTTGGCTCAGGTCTTGAAGTCTGCGGGTTTGAGCCCCAGGTCAGGCACTGTGCTGACAGTCTAGAGCCTGGAGCCTGCTTTAGGTTCTGTGTCTCCCTCTCTCTCTGTCCCTCTCCTGATCACGTGCACTTTCTCTCTCTGTGTGTCTCTCTCAAAAATAAACATTAAAAAAATTAAAAATACTATGCTTCCTAACTAGTCACAAAAAATGCAACACATACTTATGTTGATAATTCTGTCCTGTTTTTATTCAAATAATTTTTTCTTAAAAAATATCAAAGAAGCTGATCATATTTCAATGTCAGTCATATCTAATACGCCTGGGATTCATATCTATATGGCTCCTACTGCCAAAGACAGATAGTATTTGGTACCATTAAAATTTAGATAAAATCAAACTTTAAAATTGATTCCATTTTAATTTCCCTTTACAGTTTTATTAGAATAGTGAATTTAATTAGTGTTTTAAAACTTAGAATGACACTTTAAAATTCCTTATAAAAGGTAATCAGTTTAAAGGTATCAGAAATTTTTAGAACTTATTGTATTTGTGAGCTGATTCTGGCGAGCATGACCCTAAACAGAAATGTGTCTTCCCTTGGTGGGTGGTGAGTACGAGGACCTGGAGGTAAACCAGTGCTTTTTTAGCATGAACTTGGGCCAGACATTGGGAAGTGTTTCACATGTGTAGTTTCATCTGATCCTTGCAAACTTCTGGTGGGTAGTAGTTCTTACCCCGTTTTACAGATAAGGGGAGTAAGAGTAAAGAAACTGTCCGCTAAGTCACAGAGCATATGGGGGCTGGGGCATGGAATGAGGAAGGCCCCATAACACCACATTGACTCAGTCTACACAGGAGTGGAGGGGCTTCCGATCCTCTTCCTGACTCATCACAAGGACACTTCTTGTTCCCTCTGCTATAAAATTACATTTAGGTTCCTTCCCAGGCCTCAGGGACTATTTTTCTTCTTAAAAGGGTCACTATTTTTAACATGATGTTCTACCTAGACCTTTGATCATTTAATTGGCTACATAGTTTTGGAAAGCTTATGCGCGTAATAGACTGGAAGCATTAGGTCCCGGTAGTCTCTGCCATGACTCTCTCTGCTTTTTTATCTCATGGCACATTATAATGGCCAAGTTCGGGGCCCTTTCCTGGTGCTCTGAGACTTGACTTATGCTATATCTCCGGTCTCCTGAAATGGCAATTCACAGCACAAGCCCTGACACTGTTAATTACTACAAATCGAACAAACAGTGGATTACACTGTATCCTTCAAGTTAACCAAGATATGGGAAAATCTCCTATTTTTCTGAACTCTCTCTGCCATGAGTCAGGAATTTTTAAACTGGAGAAGAGAGCATTTTGGGCAGGAGCTCTCTGGAAAAGCAAAGACTATTTCTGCTCTCTGAATGGGAGCAAAACATACATCAGCTTCTCCGTGTTTGACCAAATGCTCAAGTTTTAGTGAACAGATCTGCTCTCACTTCTTTCCTTAACGTTTGTAAAATGAAACAAAGCAACTGAACTGTAGTCTAAATCTACAAATGCTGGATAATCTACTCCTATGGCCAGCAGCATACTTCAACAGATGATATGGCACTCAACGAAGGGTACATGAAAGGTTCACCCAGCACCACAAGATGGGAGATTGAGAGTTGATGCAGAAGTTTCATTTGGAAAGGCCATGGAGAATTAGTAGGCACTCAAGAAGCACAGGATATGGATTTGGTCTGAGGGAAGGGATGCTCGACTAGCAGCTTTGGAGTAGAGGAAACTGTTTGAGCAAAGGATGGGAGTTGGCTAAGGGAGGGCCACACCTGGGGAGCAGCAAGGTGTCCAGTCCATCTAGAGTGCGGCTTAATAAAAAGCCACAGTATGGAGTACAGCTAAAGAGGTAGCCAGGGACTGCGTATGATGGTAAGGAGATGTAAGGGAAACTGTGTTTCAGGAAAGGTGACCTCAGGAGAAGAAGCCCAGAGCTGAAGTCCGAAGGCCTGGCTTGGAGTAGAAATGTGGTGACCGTCTGCCCGTGGAGGGCAGAAGCCAAGGACACTGCTGAGGCATGGGTTGCACTGAATGAACTTCCCAAAGGACAGCAGGAAGCTGCATCAAAGTCTCAGCACCTTTCGCCCTCTGGGGTGATCAGGCTTCTTTCAGCCCCTTTCATTTGAATCTTTAGAAACAAACTGTTTAAACATCAGAAAAGCAAGGCTGCTTTGAAGCCCTTCCCTCTAGAATTCTGGCTTAGGGCCAGCTGGATGGCGCAGTCAGTTAAACATCTGACTCTTGATTTCAGCTCAGGTCATGATCTCGTGTTTCATGAGATCGAGCCCCACATTGGGTTTTGTGCTCATGGTGTGGAGCCTGCTTGGGATTCTCTCTCTCTCTCTCTCTCTCTGTCTCTCTCTCTCTTCCCCTCTTCCTTCTCTGTCTCTCTGTCTAAGACTAAATAAATAAACATTAAAAAAATAATTCTGGCTTACTCACCTTTACAATAAGCATCTCATATCCTGTTCAGGTAATTTGTGCATGTGTGAGGGTTATTTTTCCCACTTCCAAACTTGCTATCTCTTTAGTTACTTTTTCAAACTATAAAATATAATCTTGGGATTTCTGAAGTCAAAGTTCCTAGAAGTGACCACATAATACACAGGGAGGATACACTGTGTGAAGAATTCACTGCTACATTATTTCCCACACTTACTCGTGACCTCATGGGCCTCCGGTCATCAAGCAGCAGAGTGTGAGGCTAGCATTGCCCAGGTGGGGCGGCAGGGGAGAACTAGGAACAAGAAGGGTACATTTCTGGGCTTTAAAAAGCAATAGTCTAAGTAGAAGGTGGAGAGATTCAAAAGAATTGTTGCAGAGCAACCTTTCCTTCCCGTTCCCACCCCAGCATAAGACAAAGCTTCTCTGAGGAGAAAGGACAGAAAGACTAGAAGAAAAGAAGTCTCAGAAAAGAGTCAGACCCCATCTCACTGTAGGCAGTCAGGGTGGTGGCAGGAGGAGGGAGAGTTGGATGACGGAGCTCTCTTTTAAGTTGGGGGCTCAAGTGTGGTAGGGCTGGGGCTCAGTTCCCATGGGGAACTCTGAGAGCCCGAGGCATGAGATGCTCCCTGCACCACAGCAAGGGGCGGGTTGGGGCAGGAGAGAGAGCTCCCCGGGGTGTCAGAGGCAAGGAGGCCTTGCTGAGTCTCTAGGCCCAGAGAGGTGGGGAAGAATGAGCTGACCCTTGCAGGCCCCTGAGAAGGTAAGCTGACAAAATGAGGGGTAGGCCCTATAGAGGACTTGCTGTCAATTTCAGGGACATGGCCACGGTGGAACTGGGGACTGGAAGTCAGTTGGGCTGTGTCACTGCATTCTCTGGATGCCAATGTGGAAGTATAAGCATACCCAACAATCAGGTCACACACCAGCACAGGCGGTTTCAAAGGCCCCACATCATGATGCCCAAAATACCACTCAGGGAAGACCAGGGAGAAGAGCAATCCTCAGTTTGGCTGGTTTTAAGCTGACAAAGAAATTACCAACATATTGAAATTTGCCTTTAGGCTAATTGATTATGTTTTCCAATATGTGGAATGGGGGGGGCTCAGTATAAAAAATTAAGCTCAGTGTTGGGAAAATATAAAAGTTAGGTTTTTGCTGCTGAATTTGTGGCCTAAAAACAGCATATGCATTTGGCCTAGTCTAGTCCGTATGGGCTGACTCTTTTCCATTGTCTTAGTTATTTCTTACACTAAGCTCCAATGACTATAAAAGTTTGCTCCCTTTATTCATCCTAGAAGGAACATTTTTTTAAAGAGTTAACTCTATGGATGTAACCCACAATTCTCAAGAAGAAAATATTGGAGTGTAAAAATATACTATATTTTTTTGTATATGGACACAAAGGCTAATCAGTCAAACTAAAAACAAAACAACCCAACACAGAAAGAAAAGATGGGATGTCACCTCCCATTCAATTTCCTAAACAAGAATTTATCTCGGTCATGAAAAATAGGCAAATCATCATTGTTTGATTCTCTGACATGATGCTAGAGCATTTTCTAACTCCACTTGATCCTAATCTAATGTTATTGGGTAATGCCCCAGTATATTTAACTAATAATCCACACCAATAAAGGTTCAGGCGGTTTACAGCCTGTAGAGTTCGTGATTAGCCTGTAGAAACTGATATATTGCTATGACTTTAAAGGCTGCTCAAGAAGTTAATCACAAAAATATATAGGATTATTTCACTAGTCTTATGCTCAATTTAACAATGTTATTTCAGCTTTTCTTTTTTGACTAGCTATATAAATTCCTGCTCTTCAAATGCTCTTGGAACCAGGTCTTTTAGTCTCTATTGGGTCCATCAATAATGGGTTAAATAAAACTAGGGCACTGCTAAGGAATAACTTTAAGAAGAATTGTGCTTTTGCATTCCAATGCAGTAAAAAACAATAAGTAGTTATATAAATTTTTGTTTAAAAAAATAACTATTACTTGTCTAAAATGTCCCAAATAATCTATGGAATCCATAGTGAGGAATGTCAATTAAGAATGAGTGAGGTCTCGGCTATACGCAAGGGAAGGTGGTTGGCTCAGCTGGTAGAGTCTCTTGCCTCATATTAATATTGGTTCACCCGTCACTATCTTCAATATTCAAATTATTGTAGGACAATAACTTGAAGGGGATTGTAACACCCTGAAGCTATTTTTAAATTCCATTAAAAAGCATTAATAATAGCAGTTTAGAATTTGAGAGCCTTTCCTTTCTCCATTGACTCAATTCTTTGTACACTGCCACAGTCCATCCAAGCCAACTGATCTCCCTCTATTCCTACCAGAGGGTGGTGTAGCTTTTTTACCCCCCCACCCCCGCCCTTCCACTTAGCCTTTCCCCCCGGGGCAGAAACCTCCAGGACAGGGTTGTGAGCTATCATTTAATAGCTGATTTGCAATCTGCATTTGGTCTTGGATTGGAACCATGAGTAACCTCTGTGAGACTGGGTATCTCTTTGGAAAGACATTATCCTACAAAGAACATGAAAAAAAGTCAAAATCTCCAGGAAGCATTCACCTGGGACCTGGTCCCTACTTCCTCAGTGTGTCTCCCTTGGCAGGAAGAACTAGGAAGCAAATCGACGTCGGCAAAAGATAATTGTTGTCTCCCACCCCTTCCCCAGTCTTAAATCTAACATTAAAATGTCACTGTCCCCCACTCTTTAAGTTCTCATAAGATGATTTTTGCAGTTGCTTTCCATAGCATTGCCCTCAAACAATGGTTTATTACAGTGGTAGTCTGCACTGGTTACACAAGAAGTAATTTTCAAGGGCTTGAGCTCAGAGGCAGTACATAAGACATATTCACACTTTACTAAAGATGTTTACAATTTGGTTGGGAAATCTAACCAATATATCCAAATCCCAACAAACAATATAAAAAAGTATGTAATTATACGGCAAATTGTATGGTATAGACTAGTATTATAATAAATTTGATTAAAGTCTGGTGAGTACTATGCAATAAAATAAGAGAAGGCATGTACTCAAAATCACTTTGGCAATTGTAAAATTAGTATTAATTACTTCATGTCAATAACTAACTTGAAAGCAAGCTACTGAAGGTTGCTCAACATCAAGATTGGAATATTAAGCCATAGTCTCTTGGAACATTTGGATGAAACAGTGACTACTTTATTTAGATCTGACCTTTGTGAACAAAAGACAAGTATAAAAATAGCTTCTCGTCATCTAGTAAGAAAGCATAATTAAGAGCCCAGAAATCATGAAGTGACAATTTCTATTCAAAATGCAGAGCATGAGAATTCCCATACATCAGCTCTGTCCCTGGCTGTTGGCTGCTGAGAACCAGGAAGACTGAGCAAGGGAGGAGGAAATGTCAGTGTTAATCCAGTCCAATTAGGCCATATTCTTAGTTGACATTCCATTTGCACTTTAAATTTGGGTTTGACTGGCACTCCCCAAAATTTACATTTGACCCATGCTAATAAGCATTCACAATATTAAAATGTACTCTATGTACTTGACAAAGGATAGATTTCCCATAATAAGTTTTAGTATGATTTAGTTTTCACAAATATATGACACATTTCCCCTACCTTAAGAGGAAAGGTCTTTTACTTTTTTGTACATAACATACCATATGCTTCCGCCCCATTCCGCCCCTGTTATTTGACTGACAAACAGAACTAAACAATTATTTTTAAAGAACTGAGTCTCCTAAGTCATGGGGCACTTGTACAGCATAATTTTACCTAGTAAGTAAATTGGATGTAAAAGTTTCCCAATTTTCTTTTCTTTCTATTGATTATATCAAGGAAGAAGTTTCAGTATGAAACAAGTATGTCATCACCAGTTTTCAAATTAACTAATGTTCTTTCATAACAAAGAAAACAGACCTCAGGATAAGCAGATAACAATATCTACTTAGAATTTAATGTTATTTTTCTTATATTTCATTTATGTTTAAAATTGCCTCCTATCTATGGAGAGTGATTCTATGCGGTAGTGATAATTTATAGCAATAGTATACACTCTCCTTTAATTAAATTTAGCAAAGTGCATCAAATTAAAGAAACATACATCAGGAAAATAGTAGTACAGATGATATTCAGATACGGCCAAATTTGTGTACTGATAATCTATCAGTGACTAAAGTTAGGGAAATAGAGCTGACATATTTAACATGTTAAAAATGTTTGTTTATTCATTCAGTCCATGTTAATCAGTGTTAATATTCTCTCTATACAATATAGAAACTCTTAAGTTTTCATTTCTTTTAGCAAAGAACATGTATATGTAATATGTATAAAACATGTATACAATAAATTCTTTACCCAATCTAGTTAGTATTAAAAGACAGAACAAGAGGACTTTAGTAGTGTTAACTTGAAACAGTTCCCTGGTTATTTATTTGTTCTACAGGAATTGAGGTGCATTAAATATTGCTGTAACACCATAGTAGGAACCTAGAAGTTCACATTAGGAGTACCAGATATTTTTCATTGGGGGAGGGGCCAAGATGTCACAGCAGCATGGAAGTTATCTGCTTTTCTTTCCCTGAAATGCAGCTAGAGCAGCACAAAACTATTTTGTACACCTCAAAAACTGAGCTGAGGATTAACATGACAAGCCACAGAAATCAGCAGGTATGCAGTGCACAGTGGTGAACTGGGGGAGAGAGAAGCTGTGGAAATTAGGGAGCTGTTTTCGCAGGGAGAAAACAGAGAACGTTAGGGGGAGAGTTCAGGAAAAGCACTCCCCGTGAAAATAGCTGGAGAGAAAGAGAAAGAGTGGAAACACCCACAAGTGACTGAATAAGAAAGGGAGAAAGGAGAAAGGAGAGGGTTCTAATACCATTAGGAGAGCAGGGGAGAGCAGAGTTGGAATGTCCACAGCACAATACCTGGCCGTGATCTGGTGGTAGGGGCGAATCCCTGGACTCTTTTTTGGTAGGAGATTTTTAATTACTGGTTCAATTTTGTTACTGGTTATAGGTCTGTTCAAATTTTCTATTTCTTCCTGTTTCAGTATTGGTAGATTATATGTTTCTAGGAATTTGTCCATTTCCTCCAGATTGCCCAATTTGTTGGCATATTATTGCTCATAATATTTTCTTATTATTATTTGTATTTCTTCAGTGTTAGCTGTGATCTTTTCATTTTCATTCTTGATTTTAATTATTTGAGTCTTGCCCTTTTCCTTTTTGATCAAACTGGCTAGGGGTTTTTCAATTTTGTTAATTCTTTCAAAGAACCAGCTTCTGGTTTCATTGATCTGCTCTACTGTTTTTGTTTTGTTTTGTTTCTTTGATAGCTTTGATTTCTGGTCTATTCTTTATTAGTTCCTGTCTTCTGCTAGTTTGGGGTTTTATTTGTTATTCTTTTTCCAGTTCTTTAAGGTGTAAGGTTACATTGTGTATCTGAGACCTTTCTTCCTTCTCTAGGAAGGCCTGGATGCTATATAAACTTCCTCAGTGTGTCATTCAAAGCCATGTGTCCTTGTTGATTTTCTTCTTAGATCATCTGTCCATTGCAGGGGACTGAAGTCCCCTGCTATTATGGAATTATTATCAATGAGTTTCTTCATGTTTGTGATTAATTGTTTTATAATTTGGGTGCTCCCACCTTTAGGGCATAAATAAATCCCACCTTGGGATGTATACTACCTTGGGGGGCATAAATCTTTACAGGGCCAGATAGCTTTCCAGGGGAATTCTATCAAACATTTAAAGAAGAGTTAACAACTATTCTTTAGAAGCTATTCCAAAAAATAGAAATGGAAGGAAAACTTCCAAACTCTTTCTTTGAAGCCAGCATTATTTTTGTTCCAAAACCAGACAAAAGCCCCACTAAAAAGGAGAATTATAGACCAATTTCCCTGGTGAACACGGATGCAAAAATTCTCCACAAGATACTAGCCAACAGAATCCGACAATACATTAAAAGAATTATTCACCACAATCAAGTTGGAGTTATTCTGGGGTGCAAGATGTGATACATCAAATTAACAAAAGAAAGGACAAGAACAACATGATCCTCTCAATAGATGCAGAGAAAGCATTTGACAAAATACAGCATCCTTTCCTGATAAAAACCCTCAAGTAAGTAAGGACAGAAGGATCATACCTCAAGATCACATAGGCCATATATGAAAGACCCACTGCTAAGATCACCCTCAATGGGGAAAAACTGAGAGCTTTCCCCCTAAGGTCAGGAATACAACAGGGATGTCCATTCTCAGCACTGTTATTCAACATAGTATTGGAAGCCTTAACCTCGGCAAAAAGACAATACAAAGAAATAAAAGTCATCCAAATCAGCAAGGAAGAAGTCAAACTTTCACTCTTCACAGATGACATGATACTCTACATGGAAAACCCAAAAGATTCCACCAAAAAGCTGCTAGAACTGATCCATGAATTCAGTAAAGTCACAGGCTATAAAATAAATGCACAGAAATTGGTTGCATTTCTGTATATCAACAATGAATCAGCAAAAAGAGAAATCAAGGAATCATTCCTATTAACAATTTTACCAAAACCCATAAAATACCTAGGAATAGACCTAACCAAAGAAGTGAAAACTCTATACACTGAAAATTAGAGAAAGCTTATGAGAGAAACTGAAGACACATACACAAATATGGAAAAATATCCCATGCTCATGAATTGGAAGAACAAATATTGCTAAAATGTCAATACTCCCAAAGCAATCTACATATTCAATGGAATCCCTATCAAAATAACACCAGCATTCTTCACAGAGCTAGAACAAACAATCCTAAGTTTTATATGGAACTAGAAAAGACCTCAGATAGCCAAAGAAATCCTGAAAAAGAAAACCAAAGCAGAAGGCATCAGAATTCCAGACTTCAAGATGTATTACAAAGCTGTAACTATCAGATCAATGGAACAGAATAGAGAACCCAGAAATGGACCCACACACGTATGGCCAACTAATCTTTAACAAAGCAGGAAAGAAGATCCAATGGAATAAAGACAGTCTCTTCAGCAAATGGTTCTGGGAAAACTGGAAAGTGACATGCAGAATGAACTTGGACCACTTTCTTACATCACACACAAAAATAAACTCAAAATGGATGAATTAAAAAAACATAAAACAGGAAGCCATCAAAATCTTAGGAGAAAGCAGGCAAGAACCTCTTTGACCTTGGCTGCAGCAACTTCTTACTCAATATGTCTCCAGAGACAAGGGAGGAAACAAAAGCAAAAATGAACTACTGGGACCTCATTAAGATAAAACCTTCTGCACAGTGAAGGAAGCGATCAGTAAAACCAAAAGGCAACTGATGGAATGGAGAAGATATTTGCAAATGGCATATCAGATAAAGGGTTAATATCCAAAATCTATAAAGAATTTATCAAACTCAACACCCAAAAACAAATAATCCAGTGAAGAAATGGGTAAATGACATGAATAGATACTTTTCCAAAGAAGACATCCGGATGGCTAACAGACACATGAAAAAATGCTCAACATCACTCATCATCAGGGAAAGACAAATCAAAACCACAATGAGATATCACTTCACACCAGTCAGAATGGCTAAAATTAACAACTCAGGCAATGCAGATGTTGACGAGAATATGGAGAAAGAGGAACCCTTTTGCACTGCTGGTGGGCATGCAAACTGGTGCAGCCACTCTGGAAAACAGTATGGAGGTTTATTAAAATATTAAATTAATTGACATATTAAAAGTATAACTTCCCTACATGCCAGCAATTGCACTACTAGGTATTTATCCAAAGGATACAGGTGTGCTGTTTCAAAGGGGCACATGAACCCCAATGTTTATATCAGTGCTATCGACAGTAGCCAAAGAATGGAAAAAGCCTATCGACAGATGAATGTCTATCGACAGATGAATGGATAAAGATGTGGTGTATACACACACACACACACACACACACACACACATTCACAATGGAGTATTACTAGACAATCAAAAAGAATGAAATCTTGCCATTTGCAACAACATGGGTGGAACTAGAGCATTTTATGCTAAGTGAATTTAGCCAGTCAGAGAAAGACAAATATCATATGATTTCACTCATATGTAGCATTTAAGATACAAAACAGATGAACATAAGGGAAGGGAAGCAAAAATAATATAAAAACAGGGAGGGGGACAAAACATAAGAGACTCTTAAATATAGAGAATAAACTGAGGGTTGATGAAAGGGTGGGGGGTGGGCTAAATGGGCAAGGGGTATTAAGGAGGACACTTGCTGGGATGAGCACTGGGTATTACATGTAAGGGATGGATCAATGAAATCTATTCCTGAAATCTTTATTGTATTATATGGCAACTAACTTGGATGTAAATTTTTTAAAAAGGGGGGGGAGTACCAGATCATGTTATAATACAGCCATTTGTACTCTAAAGTCACAGTTCTCACTGTTTTTTTTTTCCTGCCATAGCATATGGAAAATGATGTTTACATTCTAGACAGAGTCCTGGGAGCATAGCAGGTTTTGACAAAATTCTTCCCTCCCTGACAATTCTTTCCAGAACATTAAGACAATACAGGCTGTGGCTGTTGGCTGTACATAATGTTCCTTTCATCCAAGCATGTTCCTTTCTATCCAAAAACGGTAAATCAAATGTTAAGTAAGTGAAAATGCATTAATATAGTCTGATTTTAAAAAAGTAATCACCTGCACATTTCAGTGTTTTGCCATTTCAAGTAACAAATATTTAACATTGAACCTACAATTGCCCAGACCAACCATGACACCTTGGTCCAAACTCACCTCCTTTCTGTTGGAGAGCTCTGTTTATGTCACCTTTTCTGGGGCATGTGGGTGGCTCAGTCAGTTAAGTGGGCAACTCTTGACTTTGGCTCAGGTCATGATCTCCCCTTTGTGGGATGGACAGTTTCTGCACTGACAGCACAGATCTGGCTTGGGATTCTCTGTCTCCCTCTCTCTCTACCCCTCCCTGACTCATGCTCTCTCTCTCCCTCTCTCTCTGTCAATATAAATAAAATAAATGTTAAAACAAAAACAAGTCACCTTTTCATTATCTTAGGCTAGAGACACAGAGAAAACAACTGGAACAGAGCATAATTTGCAGATGAGGTGAGCTAAGTGGATGGGGCTGCTACTGGTTGTTGGTGATTTGATAAAATAAAAACACTTCAAATTCACCCACCACACTAAACAGAATGACCTTTGTAATGAGCAGAAAAATAATTTTATGTTAAGATGGATAAAAATAAAGATTTTGTTCACTCGAAAATAGAATAACCTATAGCTAGCATAACACAAATAGTAGAATAGTAGAATAACCCAAATGTTCTCATATGCACTGATGTGTCTACTATATCAGTAGAAACATTGCTCCTTTATGGGTGAACTTTAGCATTCACTGGCAACACTATAGTATATTGTTTTAAATAAGAAATATATCAGTAAACTTTTAAAAACTGGATGGAATAGCAAACTGTAAGTCTAAACAATACAATATATTACATGTAAGCTGTGCTATAATGTGATGAGTTTGCTTAAAGGTCAAGAGATCTGATCAATTTCATGGATATAAAGTAAGTCTTAAACTGGGCCAATTCAACATGCCCTTTAGGAAAAGGAATTTCTATTATGAATCAGAACAGAATTGTGAATTGCTTACATAAATATGTGTTCTGTTCTTGCTATTATGAAATCAATCAACAACAATCATTTTAGCTTCACGATTATGTTATGTATGAACTTACCTTATGCCAAACAGCATGGTCAGCATAACTATGGACAACTTAATAACAAAACCATCTGTTTTTGCATCTATGCTGATGGTGTAAATGGCCCCAGACTGTCAGTAACTCTTCCAATGCAAATTTAATAAATGTGAAGGCATGGGCTAATGTTACAATAAATCAATTCACATCACTTATGTTCACCATAGGTGTTAACTCTACAAAAGAATGTGAATTAAGGAAGCCAAAATGAAAACAGCGTTAAGCAATAATTTCAAATTAACCAAATAGTAAGCCAGAACTCAAGAGTCATACATTTACACATATGCTAAAAGTACAATTGCTATACTTTTTCCCCAAATTGTCCAGGTTTAGCTCACAGTTTTATGACTACTGTTGTACTTTGGTTTTCTTTAGTAGAAATTTGAAACATTAACTAATACACTCATTTCCTCCAGTCAAACCATTACTATAAACTTTTATGTTTTAAGAATCCATAACTTTTAAATTATTAAAAAAATGATACAATATTGTTTTAATTAAACAGAAATAACTAAAAAGGACTATCTATGTCAGAACAAAGGAGATAAAGATAAATTTCACTACCTTATATCATATAGGCATAGAGCTTATAGAAATACGAACATAAAACAGTCACTATTTTTTTCTAGGAGGTAGGCATTTTAAGCACAAACAGTTTAACTGGTTAACATACCCACCACGGCAGAAATGTAAATATTAGAAAAACAGCCTACAATATTTCAGTCAAATTAGTGAACACAGAAAGCATTTTGATACTGTTAAATTGCCAAACTAAAAATGGTGGACAAATAAAACAAAATTCTCCTTCTGTTTGTATTAAAATTACCTCCCAAGCATCATTCAGACCCATTCAGACCAAACTATACATCTGTGTTCGCCCATTGTGTGCTTGACATCAACTTGATCTAATAAGTACTACCATGATCTCTGAGATTGCGAAGAATCACAGCGGGAAGGCTATGGGACTGCCACCCCGTCACTAACTCGGCCTCTAGCTCCTTAACGTGGGCCCTGAGCATGAGGGGTGGTACTTTCAGAAGCAGGTCAAGAGGCAGCAAAGCTGAAGAAATAAAAGGGGGAAAGATATGAAACTGTAAAATAAATCACACTTAATATCAGGGAGGCATGAGTGATTTTGTTACTGCCAACATGAAATTACCTGGTCTTGGTCTGGATCCTATTCCACCAGTGAAGTCCCTGAAAACAGAATTAGGGGCCATTAGGAGAACTTAATTCAACTTGGACTTGACTAACATTGACTGAAAGCCTATACCCCACTATGGTTTACATTGTAAAAATTGAAAAAAGAGGATTTTTCCCTCAAGATGCTCTCAGGAGCTTAACAAATGGGAAAATAAGCCCATTTAAACCCACAGCAGATCTGACATTCTACTGGCACATGGAAAAAGCCTGTCTTATCACAATGGTTTAGAAGCTCTAGAATAATTAAGAACCTACATCTTACTGTCTTGGGTACTTTTCTTATTATGGCTTAAAATCAAAATAGTGATATTCCATTCAAAATAAGTATTTAAAATTTCACATGCAATATTTTTCTATGCTTTGTTTCTGCTGTCTTAAAAAAGAAATTATAGCTCTTCCTATGAAATGGGATGATTTTTTCATTTAAGAGGATTATATTTTTCCTTATGTTTCCAGTGTTATTAACATCAATTGTTTGCCTTGCCCTAAAATTCTAGACTTCCTGATCATTTTGCATTTTTGGTCTCAGTATCTTCCACCCTGTGAGGTGGCCTTAGATCCCACCAGGGACAGCCATATATTACCTTCAACTTTGTTTTTTTTCCATTGTTCTCTAGAGCCAATTTCTTAATAGTTATTTTGGACTGAAATAAGAAACATCTGTGCCCTGACAAGTTATAACTATACTAAACTTCATGCAACAAAACCTAATGCAAAATCTAGGTCAGCTAAAACATACCAAACATCTACTACATTCAAGGGATGATAGGTGTCACTGAGTAAGAATGAATATAGCAATTAAAAAAAATTAATATTTGTTTTTTTGAGAGAGAGAGAGAGCAAGAGGGATAGGGACAGAGAGAGAGGGGGACACAGAATCCAAAGCAGGCTCCAGGCTGTGAGCCGTCAGCACAGAGCCAGATGCAGGGCTCGAAATCATGAACCACAAGATCATGACCTGAGCTGAACCCCTTAACCAACTGAGTCACCCAAGTGCCGGATATAAATGCAAATAAATATGACTAATAAATCTCTTATCCCAACACTTTCATTTTAAGTATAGAGTTCTTGACACATAAATGCAACACATACCTTAACTTATGAAGCAAAACAAAATTGGCACTCATTTACCCAACTAGAGTCCTAGATTAATAGCAAAGTCTTTGGATCTGATGGCAATTTCCTTCCCTTCCTTTTCCCCACACGAAGCCAGCCCTCTCCTGATCCCATTATTTTCTCTGGTCCTTTCCCAGTCCAAGTTTTCAGAACCTTGCAAAGTCAGTGACACTTGCTGGCCATGTACAGTTAATACACTTTCTGTAGTTCTGGGACAAGGGGCATGTTTAAAGAAAGAAAATGGATAGCCCCTAGCCTCAGAAAGTTCAAAGAGGGGCATAATCTCAGCAGCATCCAGAATGGGCAGGACGCCTCCGGCTGAGAAGTAGAACATCTGCTCCGGCACGTCATATTCTTGCGTGAGTGCTCTATCACAGCAAGTGCGAGTGATAACCTGTGCCTTCGCCTTCTGGATAGGTCTGGCGCAGCCCGACAGAAATATAATGCAAACCACACACGTAAGTCTAAATTTTCTGGTAGCCACATTTTTAAAAAGTAGAAATAAAGAAGTGACATTTAAGAACATACTTTATTTAACCAGGTATCTTTAAAATATTATCATTTCAGCATGCACTAAATACAAAAACTAATGAGATCCTTGACATTCAGTTTTATATTTAAATTAATATTAAAATGAAATTAGAAATTTTGTTCCTCCATCACACTAGTTACATTTCAACTGCTCGAGAGTCACATGTGGCCAGTAGCCTCCATATTTGACAGTGCATTCCAAAGTCACTGTCTTCATAAAAATTATGACTGAGGCTAACAGTCATGCCACATACCTGCTAAGCCTGCGATACCTCTTGGACTATCCTAAAAAGTGAATTAAAATGTAATTTGTAAAGGGCACCTGAATGGCTCAGTCAGTTAAGTATCCAACTTTGGCTCAGGTCATGGTCTCATGGCTCATGAGTTCGAGCCTCGTGTTGGTCTCTGTGCTGACGCTCAGAGCCTGGAACCTGCTTTGGATTCTGTGTCTCCCTTTGTCTCTGCCTCTCCCCCACTCATGTTCTGTCTGTCTGTCTCTCTCTCTCTTAAAAATGAATAAACACTTTAAAAATTAGGAAAAAAATGTAACTTGCAAAAATCTCTTATTCCTAAGGTTACAGGTACTTTTGATCGATCATAAGCACTCACATGTCGAGTTAAGTAGATGGCTATTCCAGTTGTCCTGAAGAATCCAAAATTCCAAACATCTTTACATGGTAAAAAAAATGGACTAGTGATACATGTGAAATTGACTATCTTGACAATGCTGAGTTGCTGCCAACTTTGCTACTCCTTAATACAATTCTAAATTCTTCTTTAATGAACTTTAGGGGATCTTTAAAAATAACCACCACACATTCAACAAATATTGATTAAATGCCCACTGTGTGTAGAAGCTATGCCAGACATTAGGGATGGGATGGTGAAAAGAAACAGTCCTTAGTCTTGGAGCTTATAAGATCGTATAGGTATAGCAGAGAAACAGTTAATTTCTCTGCAAATCGTATCATGGATCACAAGAAAGCATACTCATCTGAAATTGCCAAATAGAACAGACTAATTGTAGCCAGAAGGGACAACATTTAACTGTACAATTCTTGGGTCCAGATGGACAAAAGATTGAAATTATGCAAAGCCAGAGGGAAGTCTGCCTCTAGGACCAGATTGAATGTTTATGCGCAATAGAACACTCTGGCTGCAGAAGATGGTTTCCCACGAGTGTAAGCTGGAAAATCAGCAGAGATGACTTAACACAAAGAGAATATTCTAGAAGTGTTTTCTGGTGAAAAAGCTTAATATAATGAAGCTTGTGTCCTCTGAAACTTTTAAAGTGGACATTGACTAATAGAACATCAGGCTGATGAAACAGAATTTCAGAGACAAGGAAGGTTTCAAAGGATTCCGAAAGGTCATGCCTCCCAGCTCTCTTTAGATCTAGGGTGACTTCATCCAGAATTTATAAGCCAAGGCAGAAACTGAGGCACTGGATCTGAGTGTTAGCCCACACTTCCACCACAAACCAATAATAAGGAAGGTGGAGACTGACGGTATTAGCTTTGTAATTTTTAAATCAACTTTTTGCTGAATGAATTCAAGTGCAGGGTAAATTCATGGGATAATTATTGTGTTCTGAGGAGTCCAGGCCATGAGAGAGATGGAGTTCTAGAATTTTATACCTTGTACAATTTTTTCGAATATACTTCTGAACCAAGGAAATATTCTCATGTGCATAGGAGGCACATTACATAGCTTAATTCAGTTGTGGAAAGTAGTCAATACTATTTGATGTTGATAAAAAAGAAGAAATATTTAACATTCTGAAATGAGAAGGTGGACTTACAGTGCTAAGATAGCACCGTCTAAGGTGACTGCAATCACACCATCTCAGCTAACTAGCATTTTGCCACTTGGAAGTCTCTGGGAGTCACATTCATAAACGTGTCCTGTGTGAAAAAACGGCATTATACGAAGGGTTGAGCTCTCCTGTTGCATAGGGGCTTCTCACTTATCTATAATGTTAACAGAGGAGGTGCCACTACAGAAAAGGAGAATCAGGCCCCTGGGGCTCTCCACTTCTACTCCAACAACAACTAGAAACAATTAGCCATAAAAGTTTAGAACTATCACAGAAAAGGAATAGAGTGGTCTTACCGATCGTTTCTGTGAGGCTGCTTGTTTCTTGTGACATTGGCAGGTAGGCTAGGTTGATTCAGGCAAGTAATGATCAAATATTCAATTTAAGTAAAACTAAATATGGATTATGAAAAGGGCGAGTAGAGAATACCGACAACTCAAAATAAGCAAGACTTCCGCTGAAAGGAGGCAAGACCCATAGGCCCTGAGGTCTTTCTGGTCACATATATGACGCTGGATGGTCCCAAATGTCCACAATCATCTTTTATGTAACTCAAAGACTAAAGCCAGGTGCACATCCTTAAGCACAGTTATGCATATCCTGATTTATCAAAGAAGTTGTGAACCAAAGGCATCTCCAATACCACAAACATCCAATGTCTCAAACCAACCTGCCAACTACGCCCTGTTGCCTTGGCAACAGGATGCAAGGAGGCATGGAGAAATCTTGTTGTCTGAGCAACAGAATTTTACAAAAAAAATTAAAATAGGGCCTTAAACTGTGACTAAGGCAAAGGCTTGTAGGTTCAAGTCAATAGGAGGGTATTTTAGTCCCATTCCAAAGAGAGGTATAGAATTCAGGCTAAGATAACGGTCATTCCTCTGTTAATAAGTATTTGGGGGCTGGCACCTATGTGCAATACACTGCCACCTGGGAAATACAAAGATGGACTAGGCACTGTCTGGTATATGCCATAAAATTAGAAATTTCAAAAAAAGGCCTAATTATTGAATTTTTGGGTTTTTTTCTTGACACAGACATTAATTAATCCAGCTTTTGACTAACTCTTATCAATGTTCACAAACCATCAAACAAACAGCAACAATAAGAATATTTACTTAATAGGATTATTTCAAAACAGATAATACTTTGTGACAGACGACTACAAAGAGTGAATCTTCTACTCTGTACGATTTCAGAGATGCACACATCAAAATAAAAGATGATCTCCACAGATACTGTCATGCACTTCAACCTTTCTCAATATATGTATACAGTTCAAATCTCTAAAACTGGGAACATAAACATGGCACAACAACTCTGGAAAACAGTTTGGACAGTTGGGCAGGGTTTCTTTTGTCTTTTTTTTAGAAAGTTAAATACCACCTATCATACGTTCCAGTCATATCACTTCTAGGTATTTACCTAAGATTATAAAAAGTATGTATCCATATAAAGCCACAAATGTTCATCACAGCTTTATCTGGAATAGCCAGGTACTGGGACTCAAATGTCCAGTAACAGATGCATAGAAAACAAACCATGAGATATCCATACAATGGACTACTACCCAACAATAAAAAAGAATCAACTATTGATAGACTAAGAAAACCATATGGACAGATCTCCAAATAATTATACTGCGTAAAAGAAGCCAAACAAGAGTAAGTACTCTATAACTCCATTTATATGAAATTCTAAAATGCTAACTAATCGAGAGTACACTAAGTAGTTCAATGATTGCCTAGGGTGGGGGGTGAGAAGTGAGGGTACAAACAGACACAATGACATTTTTAAATGGATATGTTCTCTATCCTAATTGTTAGTTCACAGGGATGTACATATTCAAAACTTACCAAATTGCACATCTTAAATCTATGCAGCTTATCTTGTGTGAGTTATATCTCACTGAAGCTCTTAGAACAAAATAACTTCTCACAAGCTCATTCAAGAAAAGTTATTCAAATAGACCATCACATGACCTGTACATGTGTTAAAAGCAATATAGCAAAAATATTCCATTAAGTTCATATTTGTCTCCCTTTCGTTACTGACTAGATGGAACTTAAATGCAAATCAGTTCTAGTTATCTCACGCTTCTACATCTTCAAGAGAGCTAACTGGTTAGCCCTCAGTAGAATATGAGTTTATCACAACTAAAGCAGCTATTTGGTGACACTCAGATTGATAAACAGTTGTAGGAGTATCCGAAGTGACACTCTTGTTCATGACTCTCCAATAACATGTGAAGAATGAAGATGTAAAATCAAATGTCTATTCTAGTAAGTTAAAAGCCTAAAAGCAAGTTGTGCTCCATGAATATACATACAGTGTGAAGGACCTGTTCATTGTTAGGAAATGTAGGTCAGTTAGAAGCTCCCCATAGTCTACTTCTGTGATGTCAAAAACGCTACACTGACATCTCCAGATTTTCTGGGGGGGGTTGGTGGGGGTCAGGAGAACCCTGGGAATGGCTGCCACATGGATGGAATCCTACTGAGGGAGATTTCCTGTCTGGGGATCTGGGAATGGAGATTTGGAGATTCACCTCTTCTTCATGAATGCTACAGTTTCAGAGCTGAGGAATGGGGCTCTCTCCACTGATATGGGACCTCAGCTTTGAGTTTAGTTTCTAGGACTTTTGGTGATTTGGGGATGGAGGAGGAGATACAGGGAGGAATCTGTCAAGAAAAGGAGCCCCAAGGAATTGCTTGAAGGCTTCATGCCACTTTTTTTTTTTTTTCTAGGAGAGAGCGAGAGACAGCGTGAGTGGGGGAGGGTCAGAGAGAGAGGGAGATACAGACTCTGAAACAGGCTCCAGGCTCTGAGCTGGCAGTCAGCACAGAGCCCGACGCGGGGCTTGAACCCACGAACCGTGAGATCATGACCTAAGCGAAAGTCGGACGCTCAACCGACTAAGCCACCCAGGCGCCCCTGGCTTCATGCCACTTCTAAGTAGTTCATAGAAGTATATACTTCTAAGAGTTGAGAACTTGTTCTCTTGCTCTTGCTATGAAATATAGTCTTGAAAAAATTTCATAACCTGATGATGCCCTGGATCACCAGGATGCCTTCCAGTTCTAATACAATGATTCCTCTCACCAGCCTTGAGACCAGTATTTCTCTGAGGAGGCAGAGCTGTCCTTCTAGCTCCATTTGCAAGTCTAAGCCAATTTATCAGGGAGGTACACTTCAGCAGGCAATTGGCTTAAATCTGGTCCCTGATATCTGGGGTGACAGAAGTTCAGAATTAATGCTTGATTTTTCTCTCTGAGCTATTTAGCCAGGACCAAGTTTGAATTCTAAACTCTGTGGCTTTTTCTCAATGGTACCGATTCTGTTGTTTCAAGAGTCAATAAGGGTCCCCAAGGAGGAGATCTGCCCTGGGTCTCCCTGTAACTGGGCCTACCATTTTATACGTGACATGGAATACCCCAAAATCTCTGCAGGCCTGATTTTCTATTTATTTTTATTCTATTTTATAGCTTTGCTATCTTCTTTTAGATTCTAACTTCTCATTTAGCTTCTAAATATCTTCTATTATGTAACTTGGTTATCATCGTTTAGATTCTCACTTCTCATTTAGCTTCTAAATATTTTGTAGGATGGTTCCACCTCTCACTTTTGTAAACCAAGAAACCCAGAAAATCTCTAATCAAATTAGACTGCAAATAACTTTAGTTTTAGTGCCTTTTAATTTAAAGAACTAGAAATACATTTTCAAACGATCTTTAATTCAGAGAAGCTCTGGGAATTACTTGGAAGGACATGAAAAGTCATTAATTGTCTCTCCTCTCATTTGGCATGAATCAGAGGCTGTCTTTTGTCATTTATTTTCTCCTGAAGTCTGTTCTTGTCTCCCTGTTTCACTCAGAGTTCTTGAGGGAAGAGAGTTTGTCTTAAACCAACCTGTGTTCCCTGACAGCATGTTATGCTGTACCACACACGGCACAATGTTTCAAATGTTATTTTAGCTCAGGTCCTATTCACCAATGCACCTTCTGATGCATCAACCTCAACATTTGGGCCATTTCCACCCATTGACTTGGTCATTAACCACAAGCTAAAGGGGTTAATGTAATTATACTCTGTAATATTCCTTTTTCCAATGAGCTTCAGATTGAACTTATCCTTTCTGTTGATTCTAGTTTACCCAATTCACTATAAAATGTTTAGATAATAACTAGTTTTAAAAGCCATTTCAAGCTCTAAAATACATAGTACCTATGTTTCCTTTATTTTTGAAGGTCTGGACTTCAACTGAGTTCTTTCAAATAAGACAATTTTCCATGAATCCTCTTAGAAAAAAAGACTAGAATTATTTAACAAGTTCAAGATGCCTAAATTCATCTGATTGGAAATTCTCATTTTAATATAAAGCTCTTTTAATTGGGGAGTTAAACCCATATGTCCTGATGTATTTTTGTACTACTTGTTTTGCATGTCTTCCGTACATTTCAGCAAATTTATATCACTGAGTAAAGTATCCAATAACAGGTAAAAAAAAAAAAAGTGTCTTGGTGATGTTCTTAAAAATATAATCAGAAACCCGAGAATAGCTAGCTTCCAGAGGGCGCTTGCTAGTTATTTTGCAGGAGAACTCGTAGAACATTTTCCTATGCAAATACCGTTCCAAGCAGTTGGATTGTTTTCCAGTCAGCTCACAAAAGTCTATTGAACTGGAGATGTGGTTCAGGGCTTCTAGCCCTGATCCCAGGAGTTGAAGATGACAAACCTACTCTGTGGTAGCTCGCATGCAGACCCCGGCTCTACAGCCACGCCTTCCAACCCTGCCCCTCTCTCCTGTCCCCTGGAGCTCCCCCGGCTCCAGGCTCCTGTGTGTTGGCTTCTTTGTCTGCGGAAAGCAGAGGTGGTGGCTTAGGGACGAGAAGCCAGAAGGAAGGCAACGGGAAGCAACTACAAGCCCGGGAGACTCCTTGGGCGATCTCTGAATTCAAGTCCCAAGTCCTCTAAATTCCCCACTCTGGTTCTCCTGGGGTTTGAGACAGTTTCTCTTTCCCCTGCCCTCTCCATTACTTCTGACCACCACTTTTCTGCACGTTGGCCCACTAAAAACCCTGTAGGGTTCCCTCGACGACCCTTCTGGTATTTTATGCACTCTGATAGGTTTTTCTTGCGTTTTTGTCACTAACAACACTAGAAAGGAATTAGGAAATAGAAAGGCTTCATGCTAACCTTCCTGAGCCTTACTTGGAAAAACAACAACAACAACAATTAATTTGTGACGTTGTAGCTTTGACTAAACAGAAAGTGATTCTCTACATGAACCCTCCTTTACCACCTAAGTCACCCCTTCAGGATTTTGCGAGGCAGACTCTTCATTCTGAAATTCATCTTCCCAGTACCCAGAAGTGGGTTCGCCCAGTACCCACCCTGCTCCCCACAGCAAGGACCCCCTGAGGGACTTGGAGGGGCCGTCGATCAAGGAGCACAGCTCTCCCTGCAGCAGCAAAAAGGATCCTGATTCAACCCAGGCCAACAGACTCTCTCTAGTAGGACACGGAATCCTGAGAAAGGTGACACATGGTTGGAAAAAACAAACTGGGAGCTCCTTCATCCCCTGCCCTGAGTCTGAGACTTCAGAGGTTCGTCTGGTTTTTATTCCTTCCTAAGTTTAGGAACTCTGGGTTCCTAATTACATGAGTGCCCCCCCCCCCCATAAAGCCATTTGACAAAGCTCTGTTGCACAAAAGTCGACATGAGTCACATTCTTTTGCTGGCATCCAGAAAGCCCAACTGAGAATGCACACCTTAGCCTTAGCCTTTTGTCACATGGCATGCAGCCACGTCCCTGGCCAGGGTCACCCGCAGCTCCACAGACTGCTGAGAACCACTGCCTCATGTGCATCTAGCCTCAGGCATGTCTTTGACTCAGTCCTTCTGTCTGTCTCCACTCAGCTGCCTGCCTATCTTTATATTGGTGCTTCCTAGTTGACCACACTCCTCAAATCTAGACCATCTACACAGCAGTGACCTTGAAAATCATCTAGCATGCAGAAACCACCAAGTATAATCTTCTTTAATATCCTTCTTCTCTGCTTTTCTAGCTTAATTTTATCTTTGCCCCCCCCCCCTTCCTTCAGACACAGAGAAAGGGCTGTCCCTTCATCTTTCCCAGACGCCCACTCTCTAGGCTCGAGCTACTCTGTGCCTGTGTCCTGCCAACTCCTTTTCCCTCTTCATCTCTCCGCTCCACCGGCCGTCTCTCCTTAGTCCCAGGTACCCTGAAGTCATCCTGATTCTAAGAAGGCCCTTTACTATCAAAGGTCCCTTACCAGCTAACTATGTAGCTCAATCTTTGCTTTCTTCCCATCATGGCCTCTGTAACTTGTAAAAGCACCACAGTCGAGCTTCCACTGCTGCCAACTTCACTCAATGCTGTGGAAACTGCCCACATGAAGGTCCCCGGGGACTTGCACTGGGCCAAACCTAATAGTTTCATTGTAGTCTTTTGCCCAAGGGATAACTCCTGCAGAAACTGCTGATAATCCCCAAATAAGTTTCTTTTTCCTTTTAAAACAGAATCCCCCAAACATACATACTCTTCTTCCCTTGCAGTTAGATGTGTTCCTATGATTACTTTCTGGCCAAGGGTATGAACAGAAGGGATGAGCACAATGCTGGGTCCGTCCTTTCTATCTCCTGCTGGCCGGGATGTGGATGTAATGTGGTCTGCTTTGGCCACATCTGCCATGAGGATGAGCCCTACAGCCCGCGGAGGCGGACAAACAAGATATAAGGAGCCAGGGCTCCAGAGGACCTCATAAAACACAACCACCTACTTCCCTGGTCTAGCCCTGAGCTCCGAGAGGCTAACTGCTTAGCTGAAGATCACAAAGCTAGAATTAAACCCTGATCCAAGCTTAGTACTCTTTTCTAATGTTTATTTATTTACTTTGACTGGCGGTGGGGGTGGGGGTCAGAGAGAAGGAGACAGGGGATCTGAAGTGGGCTCCACACTGACAGCAGAGTCCAATGCAGGGCTCAAACTCAAGAACAGCGAGATCATGACCTGAGCTGAAGTTGGATGCTCAACCAGTTGAGCCACACAGGAGCCTCTAAGCTTAGTACTCTTTCCAGTTGGCTGCTTGGCAAACCATAATCAGTGCTGGGAGGGTGGGCTCTGATGGCCTCTAGTACCACATGTCCATGGTGACCTCTAGCTACAAGGTTTCAATTTAGCCACCAATAACTCAGCTCGGGAGAGCTCTGGGAGCTCAGTGTGTACGTACCTTGTTTGGGATTGTCTTTCCCCTCCTGAGGCACTAAAACTTCTCTTTAAAATGCCTGGAACAAGAACATAAAAATATCTTTATATTTTCCCTCTGCAAATATTTTATTTATTTACCTATTTATTAATTAAAAAAAAAACCCAATGCTGCATCCTATTACATGAGTAATTTTATGTAGTCTAAAGATGGTCCTCATTTATAAAAGCATCAATTGAAATACAATGTTTCAAATTACTGTTTACTTAACAGGATTGTGTAAGGTCCATTTTCCAAAGAAAAGGTGCTAAACAAGGCAACTCTGTTACTAATAGCTAAGAAGGGATAATAAAATATCCATGTCATAATTATTCTACAGCCTTTGTCAAGACAGCTACAAGTTGCTACATGTAAGTTCAAATGTTCAACTTCTCTTTCCTCACTTCCCCCCGACCTTCCCCACTATTGCTACCCAGAACATACAAAGTTGAATTCATCTCTGAACAGCCAGTAATTAACTTCTTCTAGAATTTGCTACACATGCATGGATATTTTTCCTGTATAACATTCATGTTTTCCCAATCACGTATCAGGATATTCTATCTAGCAGGCAGGAATTTGCAGGGAAAAACAGATCAGTTTTGGAAACTGAGATTGTTCCAGATTTTATGGTCTAGTCCCTATTTTGATAGACAGTTAAACTCGGAAAGGGGGAAAAATGAAGCTCAGTCCTTAGGTTTTCACTTTGATCCTTAGGGAGATTATTTCAGATTTTCTTTTATGAGATTTTCATAGTACAGTCATTAATGAGAGGAAATTATTTATACTAACTTTATTTCAAAATATTCTTACCCTGGGATGCCTGGATGGCTCAGTCAGTTGAGCCTCTGACTTGAGCTCAGGTCATGATCTCACAGTTCATGAGTTCAAACCCTGCGTTGGGCTTTGTGTTGACAGCTCAGAGCCTGGAGCCTGCTTCAGATTTTGTGTCTCCCTCTCTCTCTGCCCCTTGCCTGCTCACATTCTGTCTCTCTCTCAAAAATAAATAAACATTAAAAAAATTCAAAATATTTCTACCCTAATTAATATGCCTTCAACTTACTCTTTTAAAAGAATTATTCTTTCCTCTCCATATTCTATTTCAACTTCTCTTTTCTTTCAGTTTCAGATTTGTTGAATGAATTGAATCCTATCCTTCCTTGTAAATTTTATCCAAATATATATTTTCTTTTCCATACCCCATACCCCAGACTATTTACTTTATTGTTTTAAATTAAGAGGCAAAATTAACATATGGACTGAATTTGTATATCATATTTTTCATAGCACTAAACAATTAAGATATTTATTTTACTTTAGTGTTTGAAATATATCCCTTACATAACATAAATAAAATCATACAAAACTTAGTCCACTCCAAGACTAATTTATTCTTGAGCTCTCTAACACTTAGAGAACAGATTCACAAGAGGTCACTTCCATTATTCCTGTGGTTATTTAGTGTTTCTCCAAATTAGTTATCTCCATTCCCGTTACAAGCTGCATTTGCTGGTAGAAACAATAAAACTATTCATTTGACAGAGGAGGCAACAGCCGGCCACAGTGCAGGTTGGCCTCTGGGCCTGCATGAAGGCTAGACGAATCCGTCCTAGTTAGCACTGCACCTGCGATATAAACCGCCGCGTTCCGTATATGATGGCGGTCACCCCGCCCCCAAGCATGATTCCTAAACCATGACCTACCGGAACCCCGCAGGCCGGTAAAGGAAACTTACTGAATGTAGATTCTTTCAAAGGGCTCGAACTAGAGCTGCTGGAGTTGTCCGAAATGTCCAGCTCATCATCTAGCTCCGAGTACATGTCTGCACGTGAATGAAAGAGTAACAGAATAAAGACAGAGCAAATGAACCTTGAAACAGACCCAATTCAAGGGTGCATTCGTGTGGTCACCATTTCCCTAGAAATACCTTTGTCAACATTTTCCAAGTTGAAGTTCTCCTCGGACAGGACTTCATCACAGGCCCTGTCTTCATCCTTACCACAGGAGGCCTGGAAGCCCTCGGGGGGCAGGTCTGCGCTTTCTGAGAGTTCGCTCTTCAGGCTGGCACCCCCACTGCTGCTGCTACTCAGGCTCGCCTTCTCAAAGGTGTCCTGCAGGAGAAATTCAACTCACAGTTGCCTTTTCTCCCTGCCTTCGTTGGGCCCAAAGTTTGTTAGAACATATATTAAAATGCTTGCTAAGCGTAAATATTTGTGCTAAAGTACCATCAATAATTTTATCCCCATGTTTGTGGTTGAGTTCATTCAGTCCTTGACTACAAAAGAAAATGTATACATGCAAGCTACCACGGGACAGACAAGAACAGAGGTGCCAAGATGCTCAATGACAAAGGTCTGTGCAACCTGGTAAAAGAAAATGCAGTGCTAAGGAAAAGATATGTATCAATTAAGCTGAGATCACTATTGTCTTAATAACATTCGCTCTCTCGACAAGACACGGGGGTAAAAGGTACAGCATAAGGAGAATAGTCAATGGTAATGTAATAGGAGTACAGTAATAATATCGTGACATATGGTAGCTACACTTGTGGTGAACAAAGCATACAGTATACAATTATGGAGTCACTATGTTGTATACCTGAAACTAACGTAACATTGTGTGTCAACTACACTTAGTAAAAAACAAAACAAAACAAAAACAACCCAATGCTATCAAATCTCAGCACCGCGGTGGGTGAGTAGGACTTAGTTTTTTTCAAATCTCAGGAAACTCAGCAGCAGTAGCAGATGCTGCCAGGCCATGGAGAGAGAGGGGTGAAGTCCCCTGAAAGATGCAGTGCTGCAGCAGGGGCTCCAATGAGGAGCAATGCTTGCGACACGCTCATGGTATTTCTTTTGCTTTGTTTTGTTTGGATACTTTTTCTGAAATTGATGTCACACCCACAGCTACCAGAGGCAGGTTCCTAAAAACTCCGTGGTGATAGAACTGAGGGTGAAGAAAATCTAAGATGATATAAGTGACTGGAGTTCGAAGTCTGCCTCTGAAAGATTTCCTGTGTCTCTGTTCCCTAAACAAGACAAAATGTGAACAGGATATGAAAGGCGTTTCATGCAATGCAAACTGTCCAATCAATGTTACCTCTTTTTCCTGGGAATTTTCTCATTGTTCTTTCCTCACGCTTTTACCAAGGTGCCTGGAGATCTCTCTTGCTCTGTTGGAGCTAATGTGCAGTTGAAGCAGCATTTTCCTTTTCTTTGGCTAGTCCTCCATCCAGTGATCAAAACCTTCCTACTTTTGTGACTCAGCGTTATTCATTCATGCCTTTTGGGTCTATATCTGTCCACTACCTTAGAACCTAAAATGGAAAGTGCTTCAGATACCCTTTGGATTGCTCATGTGTGTGGCTCAGAAATTTTTCCCATGCTTGAGGCTCATTAGGAGTTTCCATGCCAGCCTCAGCCCTGCAGAAGCTCAGCCTTGGATATCAAAGTCAGGAGCTCCTTTGAAGGCTCAAAACTTCCCTTCCAAACTCACTCAGGCCCTTCCATGTCTTCCTCCTTTTTCAGTCCCAACCTATAGATCCTCCAACATCTTCAAGTGAAGTCAGAAATGCACAGAGAAATGAATTTAGGGCTTTTACATCCTTATGACTTTTTACTCAAATAAATAATTTACTGCCCTATTCTAAAGACCGCAACTGGGTTTACAACACTGTAGGGACTCGTCACCCAAGATGTGTTGCTATCAATGTTTAAAAAATAAAGAGAGAGGTAAGTTTTGAGTTACTCTTTATTGCACTGATGCAATTAGATGCCAGAATCCATATATCTCTAAAACTGGCAAAACTTCAGCAAAGGCTTTGTTTCTTTTTAGAACATTGTGCCCGAATCACGAGTCCCCAGAGACCTCCAAGGAGCCGGCACCGATGCAAATACAACAGGGTCTTTATTACAAGCTTGAGCAGGGGCTCACCCGCCTACCGGTGTCGTGGCAGCAAGGTGAAGCCCGAACAATACCGAGCAGGGTTTTTATGGGGTAAAGAACAGGGGTGTTACAGTGCATACGTTGTATGTATTACATCATCACATAAGCACCAATCATAATTGTACAGCACCCATAGTAACAGTTTTGACCATTAAGTGTCTGTGTGGCGTCCATTACTTTTGGCGGGACCCAATCATGACCTTTGAGAATCCTTCGAAAATGACCAATTATGAGGTGAGCTCAAAGGCCCTACGTGGGGTTTAGGCAAGTGGTAAGTGATTGGCTAGACTGTACAGAGTAACTACCTGCAGTTCCCAGCCCTGACTCAGACCACAGGAATGTTACACATTTCTTTTGATTGGCTGTTCCGAGGGTAGTTTGAGGGTGGCTTCAGCTGAAGCTTTTCCTGGAACTGGGCTACGTGCAGCCCGAGGTTGCTCTTAATGGAGGACTTAATTTCAGGCTCTTCAAGAACAAGCATGGATAAGGCATCAAAGGAAGACATTTTTTCTTGGGCCAAATGAAGAGTGAAGAGAAGCTGTGAGTTCTGATACGGGTATTCCAGACTTGAGGAATTCTGACTTACAACCAATGCTAGAGAACCAGGAACCACATGGACTGCAAATCAAGCCATTTGCAACCACTAAAATTGCATCCATAAGTAACTGGATGTTTTCTTAACTTCTGATAAACGAGAATTCACATTCTGAGAGAGATGTTTTTTCAAACTCTATAAGCGTAGAAGGTATGATGGAGCAATGCAGAGTGTATAGTGTGTTTTAGTTAAAAAAAAAAAAAAAGAAACAACCCTCTGTTTCTATCACCTCTTGCAGCAGTTTTTGTTTCAAAAAATCTATATAGTTCTTGAACTTGACATAAAAGATACACCATTGTAGACACATTTTCCCAAATGTGATTTTCAGAGTTTTTCCTTGTGAATATTTGAGTACACAACTCATTGCCAACTGACCCATTGAAGAACTGGAGGCAATTTTAGTCCCTTGGGAATCCCTTCATGCCTTGCACGATACTTTGCACATAGCAAATGTTTAATAAGTAGTTGCTGTACTGAAACAGAAGGGAGAAAAGGGCCAGGGAAGCAGATGAACTCCTCTATGTCATGAGTAGGTTTTGCAACTTCTGTATTTTCTTTTTTTTCATCTTGCCCACTTATCCAGAATCTGGGATCAGAATCCATCTGAAGTTTCTCTAAGAGCTGAAGAGACTGGTGATACACCAATGAATAAGAACTAATGCTTCCCTTCCTTTTTCTCCTTTGCATATATGAGAGGTTTAAAGCTCTATTCATCTGTATTAGAGATGGCTGGCCCAACAATGACAATACACCTCTGAGACCCAGCAGGCACTGGCTAATAGCAGAGATGGTTAAATGTTTTTATCCTGAGAGTTGAGGCCATTAAGATGTTTTGGAAAGTTGCCTCCAGCAAGTACATAAACCTATGAAAGGGAGCTGGGGGGAGGGGGGAGGGTGGGAAGCAGGGAGGTGCAGCCTTGGGGGATACAATTTGGTTGCTGTCATCTGTTTTAGTTTTTTATTACTTAAGATTTTTCTAGGAATGGGAGAGGGAGTTAACTACATTTTTTTTTGGCATCTATATATCTCCCAGGAACGGATGGACACATTCTGTGCATCAATATGGCAGCAAGAAGAAGACAATGCAAATCAGACAATAAAATTATCACTGATATGGAAATCATCACCATTACAGGAGACACTTCCTGTCACAGTGCTGTTTCAGGCACAATTATGTTTAGCTCGGTTTTGCTCATTATAATGTAATTTTTATGTGTGCAGCACATTATAATACATTTTCAGTTGAATAGCAATTCTAACAGTAACAGACTGACATTGCCTAAATTAACTGCAACAGTAGGGAAAGAATTAAGAGAGCCTATTTTATTAAAACTAGTGCAATTTTTTAAATTACTCCGAATGTTTTCTAAGGAGAGAGAAAAGCAAGAAATAAATATAAAGCCTAACACTAACTATATCCTACAGATGCTTTACTTTAGCACCATAAAGAATGTACTGTTTCGTTTGTTCTAAAATATTCATTCTATTTGAGCTATGTCTTTGCCTGCATTCTCCTATTTGTTTAGTTAATGACCATGACGTTAGACACAAAAATTTAGGGCTACCCAGGGCTTGACATCAATTCACCTGGCCAAGGTGATCTTTTTAATGGCAAACCACATTCTATGCTTTGCACGGATGACAGCACCAAGAAAGTCCCAAAGAGAAGACAGATCATGACTATGTACTATTGTGCATAAGATTAGTCCCTAAATTTCACAGTATTAAGAAAATCAGCCAGTGTGACCAAGAGGGCTTATTTTAGACTTCTGAAAAATATTGATACAAAGCTAAATATTTGGCTTTAATATAATTAAATGCATATAATTATGATCCCACTATTATCATGACACTCTCTTAATTAGAGCTTCTTAAAAGCACCAGAACATACTAATGAACTGTCACTAAAATAAGTAAATTGGAGGATGACTTAATTATAACACTTCAATCTAAAATTCCACTATCACATTTACCAGGCCTGATAATGATTCACTACCACCCCATAAATAATCTAGTATCAGTAATAGGTTCTCTATTTTTCCTAATTCAAAGGCATGTTTTCTAGACACAGTGATACTAATAAGGAAGAGAAGAAGAGTGACATATTTGGAGGCATCACTTCTTAAAAATACAGAAGATTTAGTCTACACCAAAATTTTCTGACCACCATTTTGTTTCAAAACTGCATATTACCGAAGGAAAAGAACGGAATATATGTGTGGAAACTTCTGAAAGCATTTCAAAGGAGGCCAGAATCAGGTAACTCCATTTGACATACAGAAGAAGTCATGCACGGAGAATCATCAAGTGGTCAAGTTTTAAGACATTCTAATTTCGATTGCTCAAAAACGAGAAGTGCAATGGAAACCCAGGACTGCTTAAGGCATGAAAACAGTATGGAATTAGACATGGGTGGTATCAATATGAATGACCCATACAAATTAGAATTCCACTTACTGTTTCATTTTTAATATGGTATTACACAAGGCAATGTCTAGGTCTCGTCAAAGCACACAGTTAGTACCTGACATCAAATACCAAACTGATTAAGTGCCAGTAAACAAAGAGTTAAAAATCAAGAAGAATCACCATCATCTTTTACCAGTCTCCCTGCTTCCGTTCTTAGCTCTCAGTAGTCAGTTGGTACACAGCGCCCAGAGATCTCATTTTAACACATTATGTCACCCCTTTGCTCAAAACACACATCATTCAGGTCTATACCATGGACCATACCATTTTTATCTCCTACTCTCACCCCCTGCTTCACTACATTCCAGTCACACAGGCCTCCTTGCTTGCCCCTTGAAATTGACAGGCATGCGCCCACCTCCAAATATTTGGACTTGCTGCTCCCTCTGACATCAATGTTTGCCTCCAGATATTTGCACAGCTCACTCTTTTAATGTACTCAGGTTTCTGCTCAAACGTCATGTAGTTATAGAGGCTTTTCCTGACATCCCTATTTAAAACAGCCTGTCTTCCCACATCTACCACTAACTATCACTTTGACTTCTTATATTTTTGTCCATCGTACTTAAATGTATATTAATTAATTTATTATTGGAGTTCTTTGATTATTCTGCTTACTGCTAAAATACAAGGCTAGAATAGTCCCCAGAAGAGCATAGATGCTCAATAACTTTTGTTAAAGAAATGAAATAAAAGACTGATTCTTCAAAGTATTGCAAAACTCTTCTCCGTACTAAAACAAAAGGTAGAAATGGAAATAGCATTAAGGAGTATAGAGGAGGACCTGGGGGTGGCAAATTTGGAGATCGCTCTGGCTATGGAGGAGGAAGAGACGTGGGTGGAGGACCTGGACAGGGCAGCCTGGTGGGGGAGGGGTGTCTATGGAGGCGATTATGACAAGTATGGAGGAGGAAATTACGGAAATGGAAATTACAGTTATTTCAGAAACTATAACCAGCAACCTTCTAACTATGGTCCCATGAAAAGTGGAAACTTTGGTGGTAGCAGGAACATGGGGGGACCATATGGTGGTGGAAACTGTGGTGCTGGAGGCAGTAGAGGAAGTGGGGGTTATGGAGGGAGAAGCCCATATTGGGCTTCATTGTATAAACATGAGAGGATGAGAGCCCAGGTTATCAGGTTATCAAAATAATAATGTTAAGAAACTCTCATCTAAGTCATGCATAAATATGCAGTGATATGGCAGAACATATACCAGAGCAGGTGCAGAGGGCCATTTTGTGAATGGAACGGATAATTTAATAACATTACCTTACTCCGGAGGAAGGATTGGGGAAAAAATGCCTTTGGGACAGTTTCTTAGCCTATGAATTGTTATGTCTTTCTAGTGGTTTTGTGGATAATGTTAAATGTGTACATTTCAGGTAACGTGAAACCTTTTTAAAGATTTTTCTCAAAGTTCTGAAAAGCTTTTAGCTAGGATCATGGTGTAATAAGACGTAGTATTTTTCTTTTTAAAAAATTTAAGTCCATGTGTAGAGTTAAGAAGCTGTTGCATATGTATAATTTAATAAAATAATTCTAAAGGAAAACAAATAAGCAGCATTAGTTTTTGAAGAAGTTGACAAACTGATTCTAAAATTAATAAGTCAATATAACAGATCTAGAATGGCCACATCAAATTTGACAATAAGAACTATATTGGGGCACTTACACAACCTAATTTCAAGACTTCTTAAAAAGCTACAACAATCACAATTGTGTGGTATTGGCTGAAGAATAGACACATAGATCAATGCAACAGAATAGAGTTCAGAAATAAATCCACATGTATAGTGTCAAATGATTTTCAACAACGATGTGTAGTAAAATCAGTGAGGAAAGATTAAGGATTTTAAGAAATGATGTGGAGAAACTGGGACCCATATGGAAAAAGAACAAAAAACAAAAAAACTTCAATCTCTTCATTACATCCAAGTGGATCATGGACCTAAACATACAATCTATTACTAGAAGTTAAATCAAAATGGATCATGGGCCTAAACAAAATCGATAACCAGAAAGAATTTACAAAACAAAACAAAAAAAGAGCCTATTTTTGCAATCTTCAGAGAGGTCACAATTTCGTTAACAGGATGCAAAGGGTGCTAAGAACAATGAAAAAATAAATAATTAAATTGGACTTAAAATTAAAATTTATCAAAATTTCTGCTTGTCAAAAAATATCATTAAAAAGAGTCAAGTCATAGACTAGGAAAAACATTTGCAATACATAAACTTGACAACAGAGTCATAGATGGACTATGCAAAGAACTCCTAAAATCAACAAAACAGACCTTCAATAAAATAATGGCCAAAGATTTGAACAGATACTTCACACACACACACACAGATATATAATTGATCAATAAGGACATGTAAATGTGTTCAACAGCTTTGGTTATTAGGAAAATGCAAACTAAAACCACAGAGAGGTACCCTTTTATGCCCAGTACAATGGCTAAAATCTAAAAGGTCGACAATACCAAATGTTTACAAGACTGTGGAACAAGTGAGCAGCTCTCTAAAAATGCTAACCAGTACAATTTTGGAAAACTGCTTTGGTAGTTTCTTTTAAAGTTGAACATACAACTACCTTATGACCCTGAAATTCTACTCCGACGTATTTGGAAACAACATGGCGTTCATCAACAGGAGAATAAATTATGATATATTCATACAACAATACTATCCAGCAACATAAATAACTGCCAAACACGTTATTATGGATGAATCTCATGGACATTAGGTCATGTGAAAGAAACTAGATGCTGAAGACTTCATATTTTGTGATTTATAGGGAGTCAAAAGTAATCCATAGTGTCAGAAATCAGAGCAGGCCATCCATGGACAGGGAACTGTAGGCAAAAGGGCATGAGGGAAGTTTCTGAGATGATGTAAATGTTCCGAGTCTGGTTTCTGGTGCAGGTTGACCTTGCGTCAAAAGCCATTAAACTAAGTGTAAATTATACTATATGCAAACTATATCTCAATAAACAAGGGAGGAGTTATGGTGTGGATGTAGGAATTATGCATACATTTGTGTGGGAGCCTAAAAGGCATTGCTTTATTTTCTTAAACCATAACAAGTATAGAACATTTCCAAAACAAGTCCTGATTTTTCCCAATACTTCTTTCACTGCATCATTATTTGTTGCATTTTCACAGTCTTGGGGGAAATTCAGTCAACAATTAACCAGACAATAAAAGCAAAGATGTTCACAAAAATATTGTCCTTTTAAAATACATCATTTTCTACATGGCTTAATTTAATCTCTTAGCAGAGGATTGCAAACACACGCCTTTAGTGGCGTGCTCAGCAACTGTAAATGACATATGGTATAATAAAAATAAAACAACTCAGATAAATAAATAGCACAACAGTTTTTTAAATGTGCACCAAGAAAATGAGAATTGGGTCTTGCATATCTGTTCAATCCTTAAGTGGTCAACTTTAAAGATATTTGGGAATTTAGGATAAATATCAAATGCCTGTTGGTAAAATTTGCTAAGCACATGTACCTATTGTATGAGAAAACTACAATAAGAATTCCATAATAAAGAAGCGAAATTATGACAGGATTGTGGATTTAGAAAATAATCTATGCTGACAGGCACTCTACTGGCTGCTTCCCCCCAAGGTAGGTGGAATTTAGGACAAAAATTATGTGTGCCATATCTCGATAGTTTGACAACAGGAGACTATCACAGAAATCTCCTTTTGTAATTCGTCGAAAGTTTGGAGTACATTTCTAGGACTCACTACAGGAACATTTACTCATCTTTTTATTTTTTGTGTTTTAACGTTTATTCATTTTTTAGAGGGGGTCAGAGTGTGAGCAGGGGAGGAGGGGCAGAGGGAGAGGGAGACACAGACTCTGAAGCAGGCTCCAGGCTCTGAGCTGTCAGCACAGAGCTTAATGCAGGATTCAAACTCATGAACTGTTAGATCATGACCTGAGCTGAAGTCAGTCGCTTCGCCGACTGAGCCACCCAGGTGCTCCAGGAACACTGACTCATCTGAAGCATGAGATAATTTATCAAGACCAAACATGATTTTTGAAAGATCATCTTGGTAGATGGATGGTTGAGGGAAGGGGGGATAACTTGAGTAGAATGGATTCAATCATTTGGAAGGTCTTCAAAGCTGAGGCTTCTTTGAGATGATACAGAAATTCTATCTGTGGACAGCACTTTCAGTCCATGCCCAAGTGTTTCAACCTGCCCTTCCTACCAGCCCACCCTATGGATTATGGACTTACCTAGCCAGCACCCACAACTGTATAAGATAATTCCTTGCCATAAATCTCTCCATCTGTATCTCCTACTCATTCTGCTTTATACACTGTGTGTAGGACCGTTCTGTACATGACTTAACATTAGCATCCCCTTAAATACCAGTAGCGGTCAACATCGTTGTGGTAAACAAAACGGCTCTCCTGATGACGTCCTGTAGACACCTAGTGTACCTAGGTGGTACACTAGGGTTGAGGAAGAGACTAGAGGCAAGAAAGTGGGGGATCGCAATGACTCAATGAGAGATGATGAGAATGAGAACAGCAAGGATAAGATGGATTCGTCAGACATTTCAAAAGTAGATTTGGTAAAAGATTGCTAATAAAATGGAGGTAGGATTCAAGGGAGAGAGAGTTGAAGATGTCCAGGTTTCAGCTAAGATGATGAGGTGAAGAACGTGACTGGGTTAAAGAAAGAGACTCCATTCACTGTGAGACTTGCTCAGCATAAGGTACCTATTCGATATAAGGGTCAATGTCCGACCCCAAATCTAGGTCTGTCGTGCAGGAAAGGCTGAGATCAGACACATAGTTTTGGAGGTCTTCAGAAAATGGATGTGGAGGTTATGTTGTAAAACAAATCCTAATGTATTCTGCCTTCTTAGAAAATACTGAATACTTTTTTTCCCAGAGCCTTTATACTATTGACATCAGACCATGAGGTTGTAGCTTATAAACCCAAGGAAGGACCTAAAGGAAGAACACCTGGGGAAAGAGGAGGACATGGTGGAAGGGCAGTTTCTGGCTGTGTGGATGGGGAACTGGAAGCCTTTCTGAAGCTCAAAAAAGGAGCCAGATGGGAGGATAAAAGCTGAGACGGCAGGTTCAAGAATCCTTGTTTTTCCTCCTTATATCCTTTCTAGCCGGAGTGAACCTTGGGGGTAGAGCAGAGGGTTTGAGGAGGCAATGCAGGTTCAGCCAGAAAAGACTGGAAACTTCAGAGAAGCTTCATGATCACCATAACACTATATGCTATGTAGTTGATAAGGGCATTTAAGTATAAGGCCCATGAGGGTAGAAAGTTCAAGAAGGAGTTATGAACAATAAGGAAGAATGAGCCTTCAGTTTGATAATTTGGTTGTTAGTTACTTTGGAGAAATTCAAGGCTTTAGTCCACACTAACCAGGATTAAGTTCAAACACCATGACTAGGTAGTCACAGACTTCTGCCACCTAGCACCAGCTTGCTTTCCCAGACTTTGCAATGTATACAAACCAAAACATGCACTATGAATCCAGAGACCCAACTTCCAGTGCTAGGTCTGAAACCAGCACATGAGCTTGCTGACCTTGAACGAGTCTCTCCTCTTGGTTTCCCTTTTCCAGAATAAACCAATTCCATTTCTGGGGCACCCGGGTGGCTTAGTCGGTTAAGTATCAGACTGCAGCTCAGGTCACATCTCACGGTTTGTGAGTTTGAGCCCCACATCAGACTCTGTGCTGACAGTTTGGAGCCTGGAGCCAGCTTCAGATTCTGTGTCCCCCTCTTTCTCTGTCCCTCCCCTGCTCATGCTCTTTCTCTCTCTCTTAAAAATAATTAAATATTGAAAAAAAAAAGCATTTCTAAAATGTGATTAGTAGTCCTAAGTAAGCTAAGCTGGTATGTCTAGAGTCCATGTACTTTCGCTATTCTTTTCCATCCAGGAGTGACTTCCTTACCTACTTTTCAAGGCCCAACTTACCCTGCCTGCTTTGGAGCCTCCCTGGAACTATATCAGCCATAGATATCATTTGATATTTACCCAAATTTCCTCCTGCATTTGTGTCTTGGCTTCCCAGGTGGACTGTATGAGTCATTTCACACTGAGACCGCTCCTTATAATTTTTTATAACCTTTGCAATAGCAGGCACAATGTCTTTCAGAAGACATTCAACAAATCTTTGTTCTCCTATTAATTAAACATTTTTTTAAAGTTTTTAAAATTTATTTTTGAGAGAGAGAGAGAGAGAGAAAGAGATTGAGAACATAAGCAGGGAATGGGCAGAGAGAGAGAGAGGGAGAGACAGAATCCAAAGCAGGCTCCAGGCTCTGAGCTGCCAGCAGAGAGACCAACACAGGGCTCAAACCCATGAATGGTGAGATCATGACCTGAGCTCTAGTCAGACACTTAACCAACCGAGCCACCCAGGCGCCCCATGTTCTTCTATTATTAATTATCAACTGCAAGCATTTTCAATTTTTCTATTTTTGTATTGTTCCCTGTTAGGTTTGTGGATACTAAAATAGTTATCCAGACTTTCTATACTAGTAAAAAAAAATCATTTAGCTTTAAAACAGAGATGGTGAAGATCAAAGTACCTGACAAATATCACTGGAAGAGGAGTGGTAAATCCCTGCACAACTTACCCTTCAAGAACATGCTTCTCTCACGATCACCCTTCGGTCTCCCTGGCACATTCTGCTCTGCCCCATTTTTACCCACAGAAACACACTTCATTTACCAAAGTTAACCTTAGTCTAAAGCTGGGTCCACAAAATCCCAATAATCTGAGTGAAACTAAAGTTTTCTCCTGATTATCCAGATTATTCCAGGCTGGATTTCAATACTCACCCTTGGCATTTGCTGGTGAAGATCTAAGCAGGGTGCTGCTTAGAAATGTCTGCGACCAATTTTTCTGTCTGGGATCTAAGATAATGCTCAAAGCGCAGCTATTCTGTGTGTTTAACACGCTGTGTGCAATGCCAAAATGCCAACCATGATTTTGACTACAACAATGTCACAGTACCCTCTGCAGTATGACAGCTTTTATTATTACATATTTAAGTAAAAGTTACACCTCATTTTTCCCTGCTTGATTCTTACCGTTCTTGATTCTGTGCTCTCCTTGTAACCTGTTATTACGAACTGTAAAAATCTGAAAGCTTGTCATTCGAAAAGAAAGTTTTGCTTCTCTTTCATAGGGTCTAAACCACAGTACACAGGGGTGAACTTTATTAGTGAAGACTTCTCTGTCCTTTGGAAATGTACATTAATACTTGTCTTCACTAGGCTATTATGAAAATTGCCATAATTAAGAATGAGCTAATATGTGAAAAAGTAAGTAGCATGTACCCCATGACATAAGAGCCCTTCATGTCTCTTACCAATTGTTTGCTTACCCACCAATTTGCAAAATCCAGCAATTCACAATGGGTCTCCTAATCAATGCTGAGAACTCAGAAAGTTCTAAGAGACCAACTAATTTCTCCTTCCTTTGATTATTGCTTATCATTGGATTGTGTAATTGTATTACTGACATTAACTGCTCTGGGAGACATTCCACTATATTTGAAATGAAACAATCGTAATACCATAACAATACTTAAGAAGAAAGGAGACATAAAATTTGATACCTGTAATTTTCCCATCGGTATTGGTGTAGAAATAAGTTTTTAAAAAAATAATAATTGGTACTTAGCAGGGATAATGCCAATTAGCTGCATGCTATCTTTTGATGACATTTAATCATATTTCCTTCTCCGCTCTTTAATAAAGCTGCATTTTTCCTTTCAGTTAACATTTGATTAAGCCAGAAATGAAAACTTATCAGTATATATCAAATAGTGCAAAAGGAGAAGATATTTTATAGGTTTTTTTAAACCTACAAGTTTTTGGCCTATAAGTAAAGCTCTTCTCCATGGTCTCTGTGACACTGAATGTTCCATGAGGACATTGAAGCTGGCTCATAGCATGTGCTCAATAAATATGTATTAACTGCATGAAAACGGATTTAGTACTAACGGATCAGTTAGTACTACATGAGCAAGTTGCATCACAAACTTTTTATGTGATCACTGATCATTTTACATAATTGGTGCCATCTGACAATTTTGTGCCATTTTTTAATTTGCATGGCTCATGCAAACACATTAACTTATTTAATCCTAGTGCCTTCTGCAATAGGTAATATTTTCCCCCTATTTATGAATGAGTATGGAATCTCTAGAACCTCAAAACTCCCTTGTAGACTATAGATCTCTCCATTTGTTTAACCTGGTTATGGCCTGAGGGCTAGATTTCTATAGTTAAAATGGCCTTCCAAATACGTACTGAAATATTGACGGATGAGATGATGTGGTGTGTTGGTTTTGTTTCAAAATAACCTAGGGATTGTAAGCAGTGGGCAGTGGGGGGGGGTGGTGAATGGGGGGCATAAAGACAATATGTGATTGGCTCAAAGCAGCAAACGCTTGAAGCTGGACAGTGTCTACATAAGGTGCTGTCTACTTCTGTAAACATATGACATTTTCCACAGTAAGAGTTAAAAAAAAAAAGCTGAGAAGTAAAAGTAAATAAATAAAACAGTCATTCTCAAGGTGTTTTGCTAAAGATAAGAGGATTTCTGCTGTTAGATTTTAAACTAATTCCACCTACATCAGCTACACGAATCTAACATAAACTGACTCTTTTATGTCCAACTGGAAATTGGCTAAGTAGCTTTGCAGTGCAGAGCTTAACAGAAGGCCTCAAATGCCCCTAAGATATATAGAAATGGCCAAATCTCCTGCATTTTAGTTTACTGGGAACACTATACTATGAATACAACGTGATGTCCATAAAATGGTGTGTTTCTCATTGTTGCCTACTTTTTACAAAGTCAGGTAGTAAAATAACAAGAAAAGTGAGCTCTAACTCCCTGTATGTAAGATTTCACTGTGTTCTGGGGCGCCTGGGTGGCTTAGTCGGTTAAGCGTCCGACTTTCGCTTAGGTCATGATCTCGCGGNAAGAGCTTTGGCTCCAAGTTATTTGCTCCTAAACATAAACCAAGGCCTTAGATAATCACCATGGGTTGTTCTGTGAAATTACAGCTGGGCTCAGCAAGGCAATAAAAATGAGTTTTCCGCCCAAAAGAACCTTTAACTAATAGATTCCAAGTATGTCAAGACAAACCCACCAAACAGTAATGCTTTCCTTTTAATAGAAAGTAGCTTGATGGAAACTCTGTTATTCAAGAACTTGGGGGAAAAAAGAAAGAACAGAACAGAAAAGAAAAGAAACCCAGTTGTGTCTTCTCAAATCAACTGAGGCCGAACAGGTCTTTAGGGTCCTGGAAAAGAATTTAATGAACAAGTACCTGACCAAGAATGGGAGTCATGACCCTCTTTTCTTGGGGCCCCATGCCCAAGAGGGAAGGAAAGAAGAATTACCAGGTTGCAGGGTCCCTTACAAGATCCCTGCTTGTGGGGAGCCCAGAGCATGAGTGAAGGACAGATCACAAGTCATGATCCAACAAAAGCATAGGGGGAAGTGAGACAGCAGCAAGAGCATCACTGGCATGGCCGCCTGCACATGTGGACATCTGCAGTTTTTCCCTTTTTCAAGCTTTGCTTAGAAATAAACTTAAATATCAAAATAATTTAAGGGTTACTGGCAAGAAAGATAAAAGGATATATCCTCATTTGAAGCATGGCTATGGTATGATCACCACAAAGAGTAATGAAAGCAATTAGGCTCATAAGACAAAATTTTAAGGCAATTGTTATTTCCTTCTCAGAATTAACACAGAACATTTTCATCCATAGTCCCCAAATCAGGTTGTTAAAGAAATAAAATACATGCATTCACTGCCTTCTACACAAAGAGCATTATATAAACTTAAAGAATTGCTAAGAGATACCTCTAATTAAGGGTATTTCTTTGGAAAATCATTAATACTGACTTATTTTAATTATAAGATCTAGAAAGGGATGCAAATATGTAATTATATAATAGTGAAACACTGCATGTAGCAATTAATATTTTCCTAACTTAAGATCACCTTCCTTTAAGACAAAGCCTGAACAACTTCAGACATCCTTGTTAGAGGGCATCACGAAGAGACTGAAAGATGTGCACTTACATGAGATAACAGAGCCAGCTCACGGTGACATGTGACAGCATTCCGGTTGGCCTCCATAAAGTACCTCTGGGTGCGCTTCCGTTCCCGATCCAGCTTCTTCTCCAAAGCCAGCTGGGATGTGGATAAGTTGTCTAAATATTTCATCATGACATCCGATATCATCGAGCTGACTTCTACAATATCTGGGCGGGCTTCTGCATCAGGAGTGAGGCACCTAAGAGAATATAAGCTAATTACATCACTCTGGTCAATGTTGGGACCAAGGCCATGCGGTGTGGAAGTCAAGGTTGAACCCCACTGTGTCCACCATGGTGTCTGCACCCAAGAGCACCTGGGATAACATGGACAGCGAGCAGAGTTTTGAACCCATGACTTCTCAAGAGATATTTGGAAAGTTTGGGAAGCAGAGGGAGGCAGCACTGTTCTCTTTGCATTTGGGCTGAGTGAGAGGCCAGGGCTATGGCCTGAGCATGAATTGTTCCTCGGGTCTCAGGAAAGATGGGTACAGTCACCTCCTCCTTTGTGGACTGGGTATTTTCTATAATCACTGCCAAGGCATCACTCAGTGAAACCAAGACAGATCCCAAGAATGCAGGCCCTGATGGTCACCCTGAGGCACCAAACGGAAGGAAGGTTCCTAGGGGGTCATAACATATTGGCCTTTTCCAACTGTACAGCAGCCATATCAACCCAACTTGATTAGTGTGAGTCTTATAAAACAAGAAGTCATAAAAATACAACCCAGTTACTCAGAGGTTTAAGATATTTGTAATAATTTTTTAAGCAGCTAATGTGACACGTTGCATGCTAATATTCTCTGAGATTTGGAGTTAGGAAATGGCAATCAGCTTTTTAAAGAGAATATTATTTATGTCATAGCTAAACAGTAACCAAAGGCTATTCTAGACGCTATGGAATCAGTTATCATGATCATTGTCAGCATGTTTTAAGTACTTCTGGTACTCATCATGATATTTCAGTTCAAGTTCTCTAACTTCACTGAAGTCATGATCTTCTTAATAAATTTTAATTTATTTGGAGTTTGAGAAAAAGATCTAATTTTCACATCTTGTATTTGATTTAGCAACCTATAGTTCATATAACTTTCACCTATACTGCTGTCTCCAGCGAAGAGGTTAGAACCATTTTATTTTTATTATTATTATTCACAACAGAAGTCAAAATAAGACTCCAACTTGTTAATTTGCTTATTACTCTTTTTGACTTGATTATGAGTAAAATATACATCTTTTTAAAATGTTTTTACTTATTTCTAAGAGAGAGAGAGAGAGACAGCATGAGCAGGGGAGGGTCAGAGAGAGAGGGAGACACAGAATCTGAAACAGGCTCCAGGCTCTGAGCTAGCTGTCAGCACAGAGCCCGACATGGGGCTCAAACCCATGAACTATGAGATCATGACCTGAGCTGAAGTCGGACGCTCAACCGACTGAGACACCCTGGCGCCCCAAAATATACATCTTTTAACTAGATTTTAAGACATCATCATCTCAGGCTTAATTTTCATCTCTTGCTAAGGCAGTCGTCTTGCCCTATGGTTATGACAGGCACTTACACATCTGCTGAATTCATATTTAACAAAGTTCAGTCTTTCCAGTTATAACAAAGAGAGGCAAGAGATTGTACAGACAAGGCAAGCTACATAATTTTTTAGGTGCTCGGTGCAAAATGAAAGTGTGGGGCCTCAGCAGGGGGTGAGGAAGTCAATCTCCCTTCCCCTGGTCCAGTGTCCTAAGTGATGGTAGACGGGAGACCCTCAAGAGACTGCAACCTCCATGCCCACATGATGTACTTGTTACCTGGATTGGAGGTGGGCAAGAGGACCCCACTGAGTCACCCACTGAACGCACCAGCCTGGTTAGGGATGGCCTCTCTTTTGCCTCACCCCATGATGCCTGGAGGGCACATGCTGCACCCTAGTCCCTTCCTTGTCTGCATCCACAAACCACTGAGGGGCAGAGGGAGGGTAAAGGTAGAACACAGGCTGCTGACACACCCAATTACCACACCAGGTAGAAAACAGCAGCAATGATGGGACAGGGACAGGGAGATGGAGCCACAGGCCACGCAGGGGCCAGAGGGCCAGGAGCAGATGCCTGAGAATCTATGTCAGAGAAGCAGGGAGTTGGAGGAACCACATATGAACTGAGGCTCCCTTGGCTCATCAGACTTCACTTCCAAAACATAAATTTAAAGATAAAATAATTAAGAATCCCATGACTTTGAATGCAGAACCTTAAAGCTTAAGCACAGGACAGTTTTTTAGTATGGGGGCCCTGAGCATTGGTCACTGACAGGCAACGCTGAACTTCTGTGTCAATGACATATTTGTATCCAAATTTCTTACTTATGTTCATAATCATAAAAGAAGCTAAAATGTTGAATTTCACCTTCTAATTAAATCAGTGTCTTCACCTACTCTCACTTAATTAGCAAAAGGAATTAAAGCCGGTAAAAATGCTTGGGTGGCCTGGCATTTAGCAGCTGAGCTTTTGTTTCTAATCAAAAAAACAGCATAAGTTAGTTTTATGAATTCTATAGTTATACGTTATGGTAAATGGGAACTAGAATGGCCTCTGTTCTGGCATTTAGTCATTTCCTTCTCTCCCAAAGTTATTCCCATTCCTGCATCTGCCATCACTGAAAAAGGAGCCATCAGGGAAATGCAGTTTAGTGTCACAATTAGGGAGTCAGGCCACAGATCAGATTGCTGGAATTAAATCCTAGGTCACCATTTATTGACTCATTTTGGGCAAGATTTAGCTTCTAAGTCTCAGGTAATGCATCTTTAAAATGGGATAATCACAGTCTCTACCTCAGTGAGCTGGTATGGCAATTAATGAAGTCATCTGTGTGAAGTGCTGGCACACTGTAAAAGCTTAATACATTGAAAAGACATTCTACACTTTTATTTGTCCTCCATTCCCTCCCACATTTAATCAACACCAAATTCTGGGGCTTCTCCTCTGAAATATTTATTGAATCCATATCCCTCCCCTCTAATCCCATAGCTATTAGCCTATTTGATTGTTGCTTTCTTGGACTAATAAAAGAGTTTCCTAAATGACACTCCTCTCTCGTCTACCTCTGACCATACTGTAAACTGCTACAAAAATATTATTTAATGTTCCTAAATCTGACTACATCACATCTCAACTCAGAATTCCTCAATAGCCCCTCATGGTCCAGTAGAACAAAACTAAAAATTTCCAGCATTCCATACAAGCCCCCACTGGAACCTGCCTTCCCTCCAGCAGCTACATACCAAATACTCTTATCTGTCCTTTCCTACATAATGGAAATCTGTCCTTTCCTACATGGCTCTCTTATACAGCCATTTCTTCACTCATTTTATTCCCTCTGCTTGAATTTGTTTTTTGCTAATGGTGTCTGCCCTTTCCCAGATCTCATCCATATCTGCTTGCTAAAAACCCCACTCTTTTCTAAGTCTCCTTTAGGAAGGCTTCTTGGACCACCCTCAAGTGACTTAATCATCCCCTTTTTGTATTTTCTCATTATACTGTCTTTATTTAAAAACTTAGACTACTATAATTATTATATTGTAATGATCCGTTTCACCAGTAGAAACTGGAGAGTACAGACAGGTGTCACCTTCACCATGATCTCCCCAGCATGTAAAATGGAATCTGGGTCCTCAGATTCAGCAAATGAATGAATGAGTGAATGAATGAATGAACGAACAAACAGACTTAGGCTAACATCTAAGAATTTACCTGTCCCAAAATATATGCCCCAAATATCTGGCCACAAATTTTAAGACTTCAAGGAAATCTCTTACCAGAAGTTCTAGTTTAGCCTCAATTCTCTAAATTACATCCCTGTTTAGATATTTCAGAGAATTCTTAAAAGCAAACAAATGCTGGGGCAGCTGGGCAGCTCAGTCGGTTGAGCATCTGACTATTGATTTCAGCTCAGGTCACAATCTCATGGTTCAAGGGATTGAGCCCCACATCATGTTCTGCACTGAAAGCATAGAGACTGCTTGGGATTCTCTCCCTCTCTCTGCTCCTTTCCTGCGCTTGCTCTCTTTCTTTCTCTCTCTCAAAATAAATAAACATGAAAGAACAATTTAAAAAAAGAGTGTGAACAAATGCTTCAGTGACTCTCCAATAAAATAAACATAAAATCGTGTCCTAGAAAAAGCCTAGGTTGTTCTACTCACCCCACCCAGTTTGTCCCCACTCTGCTCTGAGAGACCAGATGAAAAGAATTAGAAAGATCTGACATTCAGTTGTATTCATTTTGTGTTTCAAGAAATAGAGTGGAAGATTATGGTGGCATGAGTTGTTCCCTTTATCTCTCTCCTTTAATTTATATCCAGTAGGACACCCATAACCCAACAAGGCTTCCTCTGCACAGCACACCAGGATGCCAGAGCAACCCATACATCTGTATGACTGAGGGTGAGTAGATCGGACTTCATGGAGGTGGTAGAACCAAGGGTAAAGCATCAGAACTGAGGGAGTCTGAAATTCTGAAAAAGAACCAAACAGACATTCTGGAGCTGAAAAACCAATAAATGGGATGAAGAATGCATTACAAAGCACTGGAAATACAAGAGATCAGATGGAAGAGAGAATATGTGATCTGGAAGATAGGAATCTGGAAATGATTCACATGGAGGAGAAGAGAACTTTTATATTTAAAATGACTTTTTATTTTTTTATTTTATTGTTTTTAATGTTTTTTTAAAATTTATTTCTGAGAGAGAGAGAGAGAGACAGTGTGAGCAGGGGAGGGTCAGAGAGAGAGGGAGACACAGAATCCAAAGCAGGCTCTAGGCTCTGAGCTAGCTGTCAACACAGAGCCCAACGTGGAGCTTGAACCCATGAACCATGAGATCATGACCTGAGCCAAAGTAGGATGCTTAACCGACTGAGCCACCAAGGCACCCCTAAAATGACTTTTTAAAAGTGAAGAAATCTTGAAAGAGGTATCAGACTCCTTTAGGAGAGCCAACAAGAGTCTACAGCCATACCACCCTGAACAATTTCGTCTGATCTCAGAAGCTAAGCAGGGTCAGGTCTGGTTAGTACTTGGATGGGAGAGCCAACAGGAATAATGGTATACCATAAAGAAAACAGAAGAAGCAGGCAGAGGCAGTTAACAAAAAATAATAGTTGAGAACTTCCCAAGCTGGGGAAAGAACTAGACATACAAGTCCATGAAGCTAATAGATCACCTTACTAGCTCAATGTAAAAATACTTCAAGACCCATTATAGTGAAGCTGTCAAAAGTCAAGGATAAAGAAAGACTCTTAAAGGCAGCTAGGGAAAAAGAGACTGACCCACAAAGTAGCTCCCATTAGACTATAAGCAGATTTCTCAGCAGAAAATCTATACTCCAGAAGGGAGTGGAATAATTATTCAAAGTACCGAAATATAAAAACTGTAGGCAAGAAAACTATTCAGCAATGTTATCCTTCAGGCATGAAGGAGAAATCATAGTTTTCCCAAACAGAAGCTGAATGAGTTCACCACCACTAGACCCGCCTAACAGGACATGTTGAAAGGGGCTCTTCTCCCTTAAACAAAAAGATAAAAGTACACAAAATTTTGAGTAAAGTGATAAAAAGACAGAATCACAAATTGTAACTCTATTTCAGAATAGGGTGTTAAATTATGACATAAAGGTTAAAGGAGAAAATCATTTAAAAAAACAGTACATACTACAATTTAGTAATAAACAGCATAAAATGGGTAACTTGTGACAACAAAACTATAAAAATGAGAAAAATAAAATGACAGAACCTGTATAGACAAATGAGGATTCATTGTTAACAGCATAAAATGGACTATTTTATCTGTGAGACATTTTACATAAACTTCATGGTAACCACAAAACAAAAATCTGGAGCAAAGACACAAAACAGCAAAAAAGGGGAAACTGAGCAAATTATCATAGAAAATCACCAACCTAAAAATGTAAACAGAAACACAAAGAAAAAGAAACAATAGAGATACAACACCAGAAAATAAAAGAGAAAATGGCAGTAGTACGTCTTCATATACCAATAATCACTCTCAATGTATATGAATAAACTCACCAATCAAAAGGCACCGAACGTCTAGATAGATTAAAAAACAAGACCCAACTAAATGCTGCCTTCAGGAGACTCATCTCAGCTCTAAAGACAAACATAGATTCAAGGTGAAGGGGTAGAAATTGATAGTCTAAGCAAGTGGTAACTAAAGGAAAACAGATATAACCATACTTACATCAGACGTAGTAGACTTTAAGCCAAATATGTAACAAGAGACAAGGTCATTATATAATGATAAAGGGGTCAATACACCAAGAAGATAAAACAATAATAAATATATATTCTTCCAACATCTTAGCATTGAAATATATTAAGCAAATACTATCAGATCTTAAAAGAGAAATGGACAATGCAGTAATAGTAGACCCCACTATTAGCAATGGATAGATGATCCAGACAGAAAATCAACACGGATATGTTGGAATTAATCCATACTTTAAAACAAATGAACTGAGACCTATGTAGAACATTCTGCCCAATAGTAGCAGAATACACATTTTTTTCTCAAGTGCACATAGAACATTTTCCAGGATAGATCATACGAAAAACTAATTTCAGTAAATTTAAGAAGACTGGCATCTTACCAACTATCTTCTCTATTACAATGACACAAAATTAGAAATCAACAAGAGGAAAGTGAGTAGATTTTTAAAAAGTGGAAACTACAGGGGCGCCTGGGTGGCTTATTCGGTTAAGCGTCCGACTTTCACTTAGGTCATGACCTCGCGGTTTGTGGGTTCGAGCCCCGCGTCGGGCTCTGTGCTGACTGCCGGCTCAGAGCCTGGAGCCTATTTCGGAGTCTGTGACTCCCTCTCTCTCTGACCCTCCCCTGCTCATGCTGTCTCTCTCTCTCTCTCTCTCTCTCTCTCTCTCCTAGAAATAAATAAAACATTAAAAAAAAACTTAAAAAAAAAAAGTGGAAACTACACAACACACTACTTAATAAGCCTACTGATCAAAGAAGAAATTAATAGGGAAATAAAAAATTATCTTGAAATAAATTAAAATTAAAATGCAAGAAATAAAATTTTGTGGGATGCAGCAAAAGCAGTTCTAAGAGGAAAGTCTACAGCAATAAACACAATATTAAGCAATTTTAAGCAATATTAAGAAATTAGAAAGATCTGGGGTGTCTGGGCAGCTCAGTAAGTTGAGCGTCCAACTTTGGCTCAGGTCATGATCTCACAGTTCGTGGGTTTGATCTCACAGTTCGAGCGCTGCGCTGACAGCTCAGAGCCTGAAGCCTGCTTCAGATTCTGTGTCTCCCTCTCTCTCTGCCCATTCCCCATTCTTACTCTGTCTCTGTCTTTCCAAAATAAATAAAAATGTTTAAAAAAAAATTAAAAAAAGAAATTAGAAAGATCTCAGATAAACAACCTAACTTCATACCTCAAAGAACTAGAAAGAGAGGAAGAAATTAACCCAAAATTAGCAGAAAGAAGGAAATAATAATCGGGGTGTAAATAAATTAAGTGGAGCCCAGAAAAGCAATAGAAAGAATCAACAAAATTAAAAGTTGGTCCTTTGAAAATATAAACAAAATGTACAAACCTTTAGTTAGGCTAAGAAAAAAGAGAGGCGACTCAAACAAATTTAGAAATGAAAAGGAAACATCACAGCTGAAACTGCAGAGATACAGACAAGAAATGGATACATTTCTAGAAACACACAACCTACCAAGACTGAATCAGGAAAAATGGAAAATCTGAACATACCAATAATGACTGAGGAGACTGAGTCAGTGAAACTCTCAACACAGGAAACTCCAGGCCCCAACAGCTTCACTGGTGAATTCTACCAAACACCTAAGGAAGAATTAATACCTATCCTCTTCAGACTATTGCAAAATATTGAGGAGAAGGGAACACACTTCCAAACTCATTTATGAAACCAGCATTACCTTGATACGAAGTCACATAAAGACACCACAAGAAGAGAAAACTATTTAAAAAAAAATCCCTGATGAATATAGATGCAAAAATTCTCAACAAGATATTAGCAAACAAAATTCAAGAATACATTAAAAGGATTAAACACCATGACCATGTGGGATTTAGCCCTGGGAAGTTCAACACATGCAAATCAATAAATGTAATTCATCACATCAGTAAAATGAAAGATAAAAACTACCTGATTATCTCAGTAAGTGCAGAAAAAGCATTTGTCAAAATATAACATCCTTTTATGATAAAAACTCTCAACAGATTGGATGTGGAAGGAATATATCTCAACATTAAAAAGTCCATATACAACAAATCCACAGGTAACGTTATACTCAATGGAGAAAACTTGAAAGCGTTTCCTCTGAGATCACAAGCAAGGCAAGGTTTCCCACTCTCATCATTCCTATTCAGTATAATACAGGAAAAATCCTAGCTAGAGCAATTAGGCAAAACAAAGAAACAAATGGCACCCAAATCAGGAAGAAAGAAGTAAGATTTTCTCTATTTACAAATGATATAAACTTATGTGTAGAAAATCCCAGAGTCAATCAAGGAAAAACGGTTAAAATTAATCAATGATTTCAAGACGGTGGCAGGTTACAAAATCAACTTACAGAAACCAGTGGCATTCTTTAATACTAATGATGAAGCATTAGGAAAAGAAAGAAAGAAAACTATCCAAATTGCAATAGCATCAAAAATAACAAAATACTTAGGAATAGATTAACCAAGGAAGTGAAAGACCTATACAACAAAACGAAAAGTCTTTGCTGAAAGAAAGTGAAGAAGACACAAGCAAATGGAAAGACATGTGTGTTCATGTATCAGAAGAGAAAATATTGTTAAAATGGCCATACTACCCAAAGCCAGCTATAGATTCAGTACAATTTCCATAAAAATACCAAAGACATTCTTCGCAGAAATAGAAGAAATGATCCTAAAATCTGTATGGATCCTCAAAAGGCCCTGGATAGCCAAAGCAATCCTGAGGGGAAAAAAAAAGAATAAAGCTGGAGATAAGACATATCCTGATTTTAAACTACACTATAAAATCATAGTAATAAGAACACTATCATCCTGGTACAAAAATAGACCCAGAGACCAATGGAAGAGTATAGGGAGCCCCACATTTAAATCCCAGCAACTAATATTGTTGTCAAGTAATATTTGACAACAAAGCCAAAAACACACACTGGAGGAAAGAAAGATGTTCTCTTCAACAAATGCTTCTGGGAAAAGTGAAGAAATATATGCAGAACAAAGAATATGCCCCCGATCTCACATCACTCACAAAAATTAACTAAAAATAAATCAGAGACTTAAAAACATAAGACCCAATACCATAAGACTCTTAGAAGGAAAGGAAGAAGTTCCTTGATATTGGTCTTGGCAATGATTTTTTTCTAATATGATGCTGAAAGTACAAACAACAAAAGCAATAAATAACAGATGGAACTACAGCAAACTCAAAAGCCTATGCACAGCTTTTGCTAATCAATTAACAAAATGAAAAAGTAGCTTACAGAAGCAGAGAAAATTTTTACACACCACATATCAGATAAGGGGTTAATATCCAAAATATATGAATAACGAAACACAACTTAATAACAACAAAACAAATAACCTGATTAAATTGGACAGAACTAAATAGGTATTTTTCCAAAGAGGACATCAAAATGGCCAATAGGCACATGAAAAAATGCTCAACATCACTAATCACCAAGAAGATGCAAATAAGAACCACGATGATCTATCACCTTACACCTGTTAGGATGGCTATCATCAAGAAGGAAAGAGATAAAAGGTGTTAACGTGGATTTAGTGAGAAAGGAACATTCACACATTGTTGGTGAGAATGTAAATTGCTTCTACCACCACAAAAAACAATACAGAGTTTCCTTAAAAAATTTTAAAAAAATTAAAAAATAGATCTACCATACGATCCAGCAACTCCACTTCTGGGAATATACCCAAAGACACTGAAAACAGGATTTCAACAAGGTATCTATACTCCCATATTTATTCACAATAGCCAAGATATGGAAACAACTCAAATGCCCATCATCATATGAATGAATAAAAAAGAGTTGGGTGTATATATACAATGGGACATTATTCAGCCATGAAAAAGGAAGATATCTTCCCATTTTTGACAGTATAGATGGAACTTGAGCACATTATGCTAAGTGAGAGAACTCAGAGAAAGACAAGTACTGTATCACTTATGTGGAATCCAGAAAAATCAAAGCTATAAAAAAATAGAAAGTAGATGGTGGTTATCAGGACATGAGGGGTGAGAGCTATACAAATGATGACATCTAAGGGTATAAACTTGTAATAAGTAGTAAATCAGCCATAGATATATAATTCACTGAATAATGAACATAGATAATAACATTATACTATATTTATATAATATGATAAATACTGCTTCAACGTTAATCATATTACAATATATCAAAGTGAAATGCTCTATGCCATAAACATACAAAATGCAACATGTCAAATTTACTTTGGGGAAAAGAAAAAAAAAACAGAGATGGGGGGGGGGATGTAAAGATCCATTTATCCTTAAAACTAGCTGCAATCATTAAGTTTGTTAGTCGTCATGACCGGCTCTGAAACAAAGCACCAGACAGCTTATGCAACCAGGCACAGAGAGAGAAATGTAAGGCAATTGAAATATTTTGTGCATAAAAGGGAATGTTCTTCTTTTTAAAACAGTAAACAGACAATACTCTCTTAATAGTGTACTGGAAGGTAAAAATAGTCTTGCTGGTACTGGGCAGAGCAACAAAATGGATTTATTTTCTGCCCAAACTCTTCAGGGTTGCTAAGTTATCCTCCTAATGTAAAAGCCTGCTGGGAAAGACAAGTTCCAGGGACACAATGTGCTTGTATGCCATATGAACGAACAGGAAAAAGGAAAGATCCTACACATTAGAAACTCGACTGCATGAACTCTACCTGAGACAGGGTGTAGACAGTGAAAATGAGATGGAAACGCAGAAGAAGGATAATGTAATTGGAAAGAACACCAAGTGTGAAATTAGGAATGAGTCCAGTAAACTTTTCCATTAATGGCTGTCTTGTATTTCAAAGGCTCTATCATGTTGCTCTTGATCAGCTCTCAGCCTAATTTGCTGAGTCATAAATGATCATTAAGACCAACTTTTTCTTTTATACACTCTTTGCGTCAATTTCCTAAAGAAAATAGGAAACTAAAAAAATAGAAAACTGAATTTGCTTCCTTATTCTTTTGGAACTTAATTTGTAAAGACTAAAAATCCAAAGCAAATTAAATATGTAATTGCATAAAATTCATGGATGAATTTGGTTTTATGTACATCAAATTTTCTAAAGATAAAAATTTATTTGTGATGTGAACCCAATGAATCTTGAATACCTTTAAATGAAGAAAGACCACATCTGCTATAGAATGCACACTGTTATCTTAATGTATGGTCAGTTACCAAGTTAAATCATCAGTTCTTACTTATTATGGTATCTTAGTATTTTGAATTAAAAGTGCCCTTATGAACCTTTAATCCTGAGTCCCCTTATAATGATCATTCATCCTTTTAAACATTCTGATGACAGGGAACTCACTCCCCACCCAGCAGCCTGCCTCACTATGGGCATCTCCAATTCTGACACATACTTCTTTTTCTTTTTAAGTTTATTTATTTATTTTGAGAGAGAGAGCACAAGACAGCATGAGAAAGGGAGGGAGGAAGGGAAAGAGAGAGAGAGAGAGAGAGAGAGAGAGAACCCCAAGCAGGCTCCAATGCTATCAGTGCAAAGCCCGACGTGGGACTCTATCCCATGATCCATGAGATCATGACCTGAAACCAAGAGTCAGACACTTAACCGACTGAGCCATCCAGCTACCGCTGCCACATACTTCTAATGGTGATCTGACCTGGGCCTCCTTGGAACTCCACTCCATGGCTGTGGCTCCACTTCTCTGAAGTTCCAGAGAATAAACTCAGTTGTTGTCACATTTTCAGTGCCATTCCCTTTTCATGCTTGTATCCCAAACTTGTTGACTCCACCTCCAACTCGCCATGGGAACAGCCCCACTTCTCTCCATCAACACCACCACTACTCCAGTCAGATTCCCCATCATCTTCTGGCGGATAGCTAGATCAGCTTCCCTTCGCTCCCCCATTCCTTCCTGTTTATTCCCCACAGAGCAGCCAACATGATCATTGCTATAGAAGAAATTTTCACTATATGCCATAAATAACCTTAAATTTTCTCCTCAGTACTCAAGATAAAAATTCAAAACCCTCAACGTGACCTAGTTGATCAGGCCCCCCCGTCTGCCTCCCCAGGCCCTAAGCATTCTTTGGCTATTCTCTCCCTTACTTGGCACGCCACATCTCCAATTTCTTTTAGTTCCTCAAACTAATAAGTTCTATGCTGGTCTATGAAATGTTTTCTCTACTCTGTTTACTATTTGAGAATTAGTGGTTGTTTAGATCTCGGATTACATGTTCTTTCTAAATGGGAACTTCCCCCAAGTCCCTAGACTAGGCCATGTCCTTCCAGACTCTCATTGCTTCCTTTACCATTCTTCATCAAAACAGAACTTGTTTTATATACTTAATCCCGTAAATAGTAACACTAATATTATTAATAACAATACCTAATTTTACTGATGGTTCATTAATGCTGGAACTATGCGAAAAGCACTAGAAGTATTATCCTATTTAGGCTTTGGAACAAGCCCATGAGTAGTTACTATTGCTACCTGTACATCACAGATGGGGAAGGGGGTTGACTGGAAGAGTAGGGATTAAAATATAGCTGATTCTAGAACCTACTAATGTTCTTAACCTTTACATGTAATATTGATATCTGACTCCTCCACTAACCTGTTAACCTCAAGACACATGGATACCAGTAGCCAGGGAGCCTGTCAGAAGCAAATTAAGGTCTCGTTTGCCCAGTGTCACAAACTCAGAATAACGTCTCTGTACATTTTCTCTGCACCACCCTTTCCCTCCCCTGGTCTTGATGGGACTCAAATACCTATGAAAAGGAGAAATTAAATGAGCAAATCTGGTATTCTTGTCCTCACATCTCCAGAGACTTCTTGAATTTTTTAGGCACTTTCCAGAAAACAAATAGCAGATAATAGGATCGAATTGTGGAGACAAGCAATTTAAATACTTTGTCTGGATTCATTAGCAGCAGGGCATGATCTACTATATGCAGAATTCAGATTATTCCAAAAGGGGTTTCAGCTCATTTCCCATAATATTAACAATGATAATTGCCAATATTGCTTAAGATTTACCATTTGCCAGGCTCTATGCTAAGTGATTTTCATAGTTACTTTGTATAATTATCACACCAGCCTGATGAGTTTGGTATTATTACAGCCCCCATTTTAACTGGATGAGGGAACAGAGATGCAGAAAGATGGTCCAATGTTTGTTCAGAGTCTGCAGTTAGTGAAATTCAGCCCCATCTGGGCCTGGGCCCCTTAACTGTAGGAGAGCATAGCACTGAACAAGGGAAGATTCAGGATCTAATCCTACAAACTGTGAGAGCCCCTAGTAATGCAAATGATGCACTCGAGGGAGAAAGTGAAGGGAAAACATCTCTTACATTCCATCAGAGGTGGTGCCACGTGCTGGGGCCGGTACAGAACCAAGTTTAAAGGGAACTGGGCAGGACAATGGACAGATATTCTCTCTGGGGGGAGTCTGGGATTTCTATAATAATAATAATGAGGATTTGACTGAGCCTGATGGTGCAGATACATAATCTTGAGCCAACTTAGGAACATACGTTGGTATGGAGATAACAGCCAGAAAACAAGTCATTTATTCATACGACCAGTATTTTTTAAGGGTCTGTCTTGCACTAGGCGCTGCCCTAGGCACTGAGGAGCTATGAATTCTCATTCATAGCTGGAGAAGAGCCTGCTCTTGTAGAGTTTTCCTTCTGGTGGGGACAAGGCAGACAATAAAGAAACAAGTCTGCAAGCACCTGTCTAACATGTCAAGGGATGGGCGTCCTGAGCTTTATAAAGCAGAGGGCCAGAAAGCGGAGGCTGTGGGGACATCAGGCAGAGCCATGAATGAAGTGGGGCCTATGCATGCACGTACGAGAAGGAAGAGAAGTCCAGGAAAAGGGAAGAGCGAGGACCAAGGTCCAGAGGCAGTCGCACGCCGGGACTCGCAGGGAGCTCCCTGTGGCTGGCACCGAGGGAGCAGAAGAAAAGTAGGAGGGAAGGGGGACAGGTCAGCAGGGACAAGCCCTGTGAGGTCAGAACTTTGTGAATGCAACAGGAAATGACTTTCATTAAAATCCCCCTATATTGATGGCTGGAGCACTTCTTTCTGACTTTCTCTGAGAAATTATTATGCAACATAACATTACAATTTAAAAATAGAAGTGAAAAAGTGCTTGCAGTTTTATCATCTTACATGGCCTTTTCCAGTTTCCCATGTCCTTGTCTAGCCTTTTCTCACATCTGTGCATATATTTGCAGTTTTTCTCAGAGTTACAAACAGCTTTACATCCTGTTTGCCTTACTTAGCTTCTTATCATATTTGTGTTACAGCCTGATACAAAGCCGCCTGAATAATCATTCTAATGGCTACGTGACACTGCAAATGCATAGACCACTTCCCCACGGACACTTCAATGGCTTCCCAATGGTTGCCATTACTGATGATGCACAAATATTTTTCCAGGTTTGGATTACTTGGGAGCCCTTCTTCGTGAATATTGATACAGAAATTCGTAGAGATGTATGAGGTATTTCTTGATCCCTATGGGTTTGGAGTTGGGAGGATAATTACCTGCTGATGGTATCCGTCACTTTCTCAGAGTAGGTGCCTTCTGGCACTGGTTCATATACGGCCTCCACTATCTGCAAAACAGACAGACTAGTGTGATGGACATAAAGATGCCATTAATACCTCCAATACTTGGCCACAACATGAAAGCTACTCAGTAGGCATTATGACCATGTGCAAACTTTCATCAGAAGCAAAAACATCCCAACAAAGAAAAAATTAACATCAATCAAACAGTTCTTGAGCACAGACTGTATTCTTCAAGCTGAGTTAAAGTTAGCCTCCGATTCATAATATAGGAGATAATGTTCCGGATAATGTGTAGGATAATATAATGCGCCGATTGTAGGCGATCCAAACCACAATTAAAAATAAAAGACCAAAAGTAATTTGATAGATTTATTTGTATAATTTTCTATGATAAATGAAGACCATTGTAGGGGGAAATGTGCCTTAGCCTGTGATGTATATTTAGAAGAAAGGGGGCAAATAATGAACTGGATCATGTGGTTAATAAAACAATGTGCCTGCTTTTAAATTGACATTTTCATAAAAGCCACAAATGTTCTATTTAGGAGGAAAAGAAGTGGCATTTTTAGCAACACAAGACCCTTTTGTCTCCCAACACTGCTTACTTTTGTAGCCAGGGAGAGCATGTTGGTGCTGTAGAAGGGGGGATTCAGAGTTGCCATCTGATAAAGGATGCAACCAGCCGCCCAGACATCAGCCTTCTCCCCGTATGGCTCGCTCTTCAGTACCTCAGGACTGAGTTAAAATAAGGATGTTAATAGATGCTGAAAAAGGCAGAAGAAAGCAGCACAGAAAAAAGTCCAATTTTCAAGCAACAGTTGGAGATATGAGGGGGAAAAAATTGAAACTCTTTATCACTAATTCAAGTAAAATAATAAAAACTGCCTTTGAATTCTCTCAGACTCAGATGAATCAAGAAGCACAATCAAGCAATTCCATTGTAAGCATGAAATATCAAGGAACCTTATAACTGTTGCCTATTAAGTGCCCAAGGAAGTTGTTTCCAGAAGCAATCACCCATCTGTGGTAGAAGGAATTGTTGGCCCCAGCTCTTGACTCTTCTGGAGAGTTTGCACATCTCACCCTTACAATAGCCTCTTGGGCAGTGGTCACTACCGACCTCTGCCTTTGGTTTGGTTTTGTGTTGCTCTGGCCAATGGAATGCGGAAATGACAGTGAGCCAGACCAGAGCCCTTGTCTTAGCAAATATTGAGTGCTTTCATTTGTCCTTCTAGGAGGTTCTTCCATTACCATGAGAAGAACATATCCCAGTGGCTGTTGTCCCACTAGCCTGGGTCCAGCATAAAATACATGGAGGAGATCTGTCCCAGACACTATAAACCTACAGCCTGAAGGAAGGAGGGCTTGCCCAGAAGACCCAGACCTATGGGTCTAACCATAACTGCTTATTGTTGAATGCCACTGACATTTTTGTGGTTTGTTACACTGCATTATGGGATAATTGACCGATACAGCCCTGTCCCTTTGTTCTTCAACTCTAGCCTATAAAGTAGGAAGAAGACCATATTGAAATATGTTGCAGAAAATGACATCCATCCTGTTCGTCTCTTCTGAAATCACATTTCCAATCTGGACATGGATGCTGTCAGCCTTTAAATGAACTTAAGCTGTGAGAGTTTATGGTTTTGACATTTTTTAAATAGAGGGGAGTGCAATTCCCCTGGGTATTTTGGAGTAATAGAAGTTTCCTCTTTCATATTTGTAGAGGGAAACTCAGCAAAGGGTTGAAAGCACTTAATATGCACGCATCATAAATTAAGTAGTTTAGCAGTTTGGTTCTATGATATGTATGTAGGACTGTGCACAGCCCTTTATTTACATAAATAGAGTAGGGATTAAGGGTTAGCTTTGGTGGTGGACTAAGGTATAAAGAAATTGATAAATTGATACTGTAACAACCAGAGTAGATATAAATCAATGTTGACTATTAAGACTATCTGAGAAGTTGCTATTTTTGTGAGATCATGAAAAAGAATTCCTGGTTTTAGATTTACGTTATGTGCTTACAGAAGCAGGTATGATTTCTAGGTCTCTCAGTTGAGCATTTTCATATTTAGTATTTTTGAGCTCAATAACATGGCGTTGGGGGAAATGGGAATGAAATTTCCAGGGCTCTGCTGGTTCCAACTGTATAAAAAGTGTCTCCTGTTGTCACCTATCAACTGTTCACATTTATAAAAAATGCCTTAACAAGAAATAATGTCCTCAAGAGAAAATAAAAATGTCCTTGACTCCCCACAGACAAATCTCTCATGTTTTAATCTACAGAATTCAGAGGATTTGTCTCCTATTTCCAAAGGCTTGTGAAGCAGATGCTATGAGTGTTCCACCCATTTTTCCTAGCCCCTTTTCCATTTCCTGTTCCCGAATGCTTTCACTCTCAGCAACCAGCATCTGTACTTCTTTGGGAAATAGCCTTCATTTTTTGCTCAAAACATAATTACTCAACCTGGGGGAAAACACTTGTAAGAATAGAATTTACTCAGTTGATTGTTCTCATCATCCTATCTCCTCCTTCTCACTAGAGACCACAAACCCCTCTCATTCCGACAGGCATGCCCCTTCGCACCGTGGCTTTGCAGCTCCCATCAAGGGGTGGGGTCTATTTTTCCACCCCTTGAATCTGCACTTCATATGACTTGCTTTGGCCAAGAAGATACCAGCAATAGTGCTATAAGGAAAAACTTAGAAAATACTCTTTGGGGCTTTCTCTCCCTTCCTGCCCTTGAAAATCCTTTGAACACAGCCAGGTGACTGAGCCCAGGTTTGCCTGCTGGATGATAATACATGGCCCAATTACCTCCAGCACCACTTTCCATGGCCAGTCCACTACCAGACCTGTGAGTGAAGCCATTGGAAACTTGGTGACCATACCTCCCGAGCCCAGTCAATACTCTAATCAGCAGTCCTCACTGAGACCAGCCCAATTTGCCAACATCCAGTGTACTGATGTTTTTAAGAAGTTTGTTGTATTAAGTCACTAAGTTTTGACGCAGTTTGTTGAAGTTAACTGTTATAATAGATCTCATCAGATTCTCAGAGCTGTGCATGAGCCCCTGAATCAGAGCTGTGCATGAGCCCCTGAAAAAAAGACCAAGAATTATTTCTCTGGAAAAGAATTAAGAAACGGAAATGAGAGACAAACACAATTGCCAACTATCATATCACTTTGCTTCTGGGATAAACTTCAAATATCCTCTGAGGTAAGAGTTTCATAATCACAACCAAAAGCAATGAACAAATAGAATGCAGAGTCTGATTTCTAGAAGCCACAACAAAACGTTGTTATGGTCTTAACCGTGTCCCCCCATCCCCAAATTCATATGTCGAAGTACAAGTCCCACTACCTTAGAACGTGACCATATTTTACAATAAGTTCTGTACGAGATGATCAGGTTAAGATGGCGCCACCAGGATGGGCCCTACTCCAATGGGATTGGTGTCCTTCTCCCCATGAGTATGTACAGACAGAAGAAACACCAGGCAAAGAGGCAACAAGAGGGGGGAATCCTGGCATGTGCAAGCCACAGGAGACAGGCCTCAAAGGAAACTGAACTGGCCAACACTTTGACCTTGGCCTTCCAGCCTTCAAAACTGTGAGAAAAGAAATTCAAGCCACCCAGTCTGTGGTATTTTGTTAAGGCAGACTTAGAAAGGCAATGAAGGTTCTATGAGAAAACCTACTTCTGTGTTTTGCAACTTCAAAAGAACCCAGCCTTTTGGAAATATGGCTAATTTCATTGATTCAATCACAACTTACCAATATCATATAAGGTGTTTGGTGATTATTATTTGAAAACCATTGTAAAATAATTTGTTGTCTTGAAATAATTTCCAATTTCTCCACTTAAGGTGAGCCCAACTACATTTAGAAAAATACAGAGATTTACAGCTAGTAATGCTTCCTTTAAGAGAAAAACATTAAATAGTATACACACACAATTTAAAATGGGGTTTTCTAGTCTTAATTTGTCCTAAGGTACAGTATTCAATCTAGTAAATATTAAAACGTATTAGTTTAGTGAAGGTTATTTATACACCATTGTACCAGAAAGCCATGGTTGGACTGACTGTGTGCATTCATCAGAACTTACTTTGGCTGTGAATAAATGATATAAAACTGTTTTATTCTAACTTGTAGGTAGAAGAAACTGGGATAAGATTGAAAATGCTATTGCCAAAAGCATTACTAAATTGGTTAGTTCTTCTGTCTACAGTAGATGTTTTAAGAGAATTCTTTTAAATGGTTGACATTGATGTGGTCATTGGTGTGATGTATGTTATTTAGAAGGAATATTAACTTCAACAATCATTTTACAAGAGTTTAAACATGGAGAAAACTGTGCGCCTGTAATTTTGTTATAAAATGTTTGTTGCATTTCTGAGCCCACTTTGTATTCATGAGAAACAAAAATATAATGGGAGAAATATCTTAAATTACCAATATTTTAACTTTTTACAAAGTTTGGGACTTTAAAGTATCAACAAAGGATGTTGAAAATATACGTATCTTTGCTTTAGTCAAATTACTTTTCATTGTCTGATTTCTTAATTTTAGCTTTTTGAAATCTTGTGAATTAAGAATATCTATATCTATAAATATATAGATATTTAAAACTTAATGATAACAATAAATGTAATTCAGCAACAACAACAAAAAAATAAAATGGGGCTTTCTTTTTTCCAAACAAAAACATTATTCTGCATTTTAAAAATGGTTATTCCTATGTGACCCATTCATTTAAAATCTTTAGTGATGAAACAAAATATAATTTAGGCAATATTAAACAAAAATAGGGGCTCTTCTGGCAAAGATTAAAATAGTTACGATTAAGTGTGTAAAAGTTACAGCCATAGTCAGTTACATGTCAATTAAAAAAGTATTTATTGTTACCATTACATGGTGACTGCAATTAATCATAATGTATTATACACTTGAAATTTGCTACAACAGTAGATCACAAGTATTCTCATAACACACACAAAGAGGTAACTATGTGAGGTGACGAATATGTCAATTAACTTGACTGTGGTAATTATTTCACAATGCGTAAGTATATTGAAACATCACATTGTATACCTTAAACATATACTATTTTTAATTGTGAATAATACCTCAATAGTGCTGGAAAAAAATTTAAGTGAAGCCGGGGGTAGTAAAGGGTTAGGTGGATGACAAGGAACAATGTGCATTTATTATAAACATCTTAATAAATAAGTAAATATAACTCATAGCCTGAGGAGCCTTTCAGATGGGCCTGGACACTAAGCATCACCTCTGTTTTTAGTAAGTCATAAATTCACAAACTGATAGTGAAAATAAGGTAGATGAAAGATGAGGTTGAAAGGATGCTTAATCTAATTTTTTAAAAACATAAACTTTTTGTATAGATTTTTAAATTCCACTATTAGTCCTTCCCTGACATATAAACAATTAAGTTGCTAATTGCCAAGGATTCTTATTTACAAAGTGAGGTAAACAAGAAAAGCATTGGACCCAGATGTCTTTTAAAACATTTTAAAATATGAATATTTTGATAGCTCTTAAATAATCTGATAATATGATGATTCTTTTAAGTTTGGAGGGGGGACTTTATCCTTTAAATGGACCAAACTAAATAAAATTAGTGAAAAGGTTTTTTGTGTAAATAAGTATATTCCTTTTTCCCAGAGAAGTCATATTGTTGTCTTTGTTAAGTTTGATTATTGGTACTCACGCTGTCAGCACATGTATGAAAATCAGAGGGACAGAGTGAAGATTGGCCTGACATCTCACAAGGATGTCATGCCAATCTGTGAAGCATTCCATGTTCTGGAAGCAGTAAGATGACAGGAAAAAGGTTCTCTACATTAGGACCATTCTCTAGTCAACAGAGTCATGTCCTATAGGAGTAAAGAGTGACAATTCTGACACTGCCATACATGCCGTCTGGAATGAGCAGACGGCAAAAGCCAGACTCCTCACTGTTGGAGAGGGAGTCTACAGATGGGCAAGGAAAGAGGTAGGTTGACTCCATCATAAGACAATAAACTAGAGGTAGAGACGACACTGTGAACTCCTGTTTAGCCTATTACTGATACAGGTGGCTGCATACAGAAATACATATAGACATGTGAATGTACACAGGTTAGTATACACTTGTATCTCTTTGCTCTGTCAGCTGAAAAGGCTTAGAAATGACAATGCCTTGGTGGCAGTGAGTACTCTTAGCACCAGATTTTGTATTTCAAGTGTCTATTTATTTTTGAGAGGGAGGGGGAGAGAGAGAGAGATACAGAGACAGAGAATCTGAAGCAGGCTCCATGAGGTCAGTGCAGAGCTCGATGTGGGGCTTGAACTCAAACTGTGAAATCATGACCTGAGCCAAATCAAGAGTTGGACAATTAACCAACTGAGATACCCAGGAGCCCCCAGATCTTGTGGTTTTAATACCATTCTCTATAGAAAGAATCAGGACTCCTAGGAGAAATGCCTGATTTCAGGACTGGGGGCAGGATATGTACTAATGTCTAAAGCATCCTGTAGTGACAGGAAGTTAGTGTTCAAAAGAAAAAAAAAAGTCTTATAATTTGACTTCTGTGTCCCTTTGATACGTATCAAAGGGACACAGAAGGCAACCTAAAGAGCTCCCACTGACCAAACATGGAACAATGTGAGCAGCAAAATAAATAAAATAGTGTATTACCCAGCTTGAGATGCCATAACAAAACACTACAGATGAGATGTCTAAAGCAGGAATAAACAGGAATTTATTTCTCACAATTGGGAAAGCTGGGAAGTCTAAGATCAAGGTCCTAGCCAGCTCTGTTTCCCAGTGAGGCCTTCTTCTTGGCCTGCAGGCCACCATCCTGCTGTACCCTCACGTGGCTGGGTGAGGTAGGGGGAGGGGAAGATTGTACAGAGGGGTGATTGATCTCTGGTGTTTCTTATAAGAGCACGGATCCCATCTTCCAGACCTCATCTAAACCTAATCACTTCACAAAAGCCCAACTCCAGACATCATCATCGCAGGACCCTCAGGGAACAACTAGTTTTCACCTAAAGCCAGGAGGTGAAGTTTCAGAGAAAGATTAAGAGGAGACTGCTAATGTCAGGAGGCATTCCATGGGGTTGAAGTGGAAGCGCAGGGCAGAGGGGAAGGAATGACGGTCAGTGAGCCAGTGGAGAGGAGCCCTAGGGCACGGTCAGGGATAACAGCATCCCCAGCCCTGAAAGCAGCAGCCCAGCTGTGTCCCTGACCCTAGTGTCTCCTGCTCTAGGCCACACCCTCTACAGCCACTAAAGTGACCTTCCCATAATGGAAAGCGGATCCCTTCACCACTTCTGAGGACCAGATCACATTCTCCCATTGCCCTGTGAGTCTAACCCATTAAGAACAGCAACAACAAATAATGTAAAATCCTTCCTTGACCCCAAGTCCTCCTGTAAGTACCACCCTTTTCTTCATTTCCAAGCAAAGTCTTTTGAAAGAGTGATTCCTGCTGGCCCTCTCCACTGCTTCCTGCACCAGCCATTATCAACCCAACTACAGTCCGGCATCCATTCCCATCTTGCCATTGATACGACTCCTCCTTAGAACACCAGTGGGTTACTAATTGCCTCACTTGTTTTAGGTGACTTCCTTGCAGTTTTTGACACTATTGACTGAAACTTACTTGTTGAGATTTTTTTTTTCATGTATTCAATAAAGAGTTACAAAGTACCTCCAAAGTACCAGGTCTGTTCTACCTGTTTGGAATACATTAACAAAGGCACTGGTCTTCATGGAGCTTACCTTCCAGTAAGAAGCAGACAGGGGAGATAAAAAATACAGTACAACACAACGATTAAAAAATAAATTCTATAGTATTTTAGGATGTGATAAATGCTACAGGAAATAGAAAAGTTGGATTAGAATAAAGGAGGTCAGGAATACATGGGGAGGCAAGCTGCAATATTCGAAAGGGTAGTCCCCTGCCTCTCAGTTCCCATATAATGGCACCTCTTTCCTTCACTCATGTGTTAAATGCTGTTTTTCTTCTCATTCTTCACTCTCTCTTTGGAAAATTTCTTGCACACCCAAGGTTTCCACTGAAACCATATGGGGACAACTCCCAGATCTAAACTCCATCCACATCCCCCTCAGGCACACACAGGGGACCTCATCCTGTGGTATCTCTGTCATAGGCCACTGATTCTTACTTAGGGTTAACATGCTGAACTCTGAATGATTGGTCTAGTATACAAATCAGAGCCGAGAACCCACGCATCCAAGATCAACAACCCTGATGCTTTCTTGAGTTTCAAGGGCTATTTCTAAGGTATAGCAAAAGGGCTGAGGCATCTGTGCAGAGGTGCTGTATCAGGGAAATAGTCAGCTCCAGGGAGCCATCTTAAACCACAGGGCCTGTTTCCTTCATAATTCCCGGTGGGACCTGTGACTATCTTTGCCCTGATACTCCCTCCTGAGGCAAACATTTCTTTTTATTTTTCTACTTCCATCTCTCCTTTCATTTGCACTTCAAACAATCCTTTGGCTTTTAAAGATGGGTGTGTGTGTGTGTGTGTGTGTGTGTGTGTGTGTGTGTGTGTGTGTGTGTGTACATGCGTGGAAGCTTTTTCTTAATCTGAAAGACTCAAGCCTGGCTATTCTGCATCCCATTGAACCTTTCTGATTTCGAGAGCCAATGTTTCCATAGCATCATCTGCCTTTTCAGATTTATCCCCAATTCCTGGTGTACCCACCATTATCACACTAGTGACCCACAGATAAACTTAACCTTCCAAATGCTAGTACTTGCCACAGAAGACAAACTTATGTGACAGCTATGAGTTCATAAGAACAATCTTATAAACGGCACTAATGAGCAGAAAGAAATACTAGAGTGGAAGCAGATTCATTTGTTGAAGGGAATATGAAATTAGACAAGAAATTAGAATTTTTAGAGAAACTGAAAAGCTATCATTGAGAAAGTATTGGCAATATAATGATGTAGCATCACAAGAGTGGTGTTGGGAGACATCAAAAAAGAAAATTTTGCCTAGCAAATGTTAGAAATTACTAATAAAAGAATCTTGAGGACTTTGGGATCCAGTTAAGGCTAAATTTTTAGAGATAGGTTTCTTCTATTAAAATAATTTACATAACATTATTTGCTTCACTGGATAAGGATAGAAAAGGGATTTTTGTATCCCACAGCAATGTATTAATTCTGAGTCTATTAAGAAAGTACATTTAGTTCTCAGGTTCTGGCTACCAAACTTTCATCTCCTTAGACTACCTGAAAGAAAAAGGAAAAAGAAAACTAATTTGTCATTGTTAATGAAAAAGAAACAAAAATATAAATTTTAGAAGAATATAAACCATCTATCTGGGAACACAAGGTTCACTATTTGCTCAATCAAGGAGACAAAAGTTCATATGAAATCATGAGGATATAAATCTGACCTGAAGTGACAAAATCAAATGTATAGCCCAATAATTATAGTTTGTTGAGACTGAAAGTCAAATTATGCTCTTAGAATGATTCAATATAGCAGTAATAGGTTGGATAAAGTGCACACAAGCACACAAGTGCATGTGTGTGTGTATGTATGTGTGCACACATGTTGGGGCACATGTTTATGGTTTCTGGAGGTGGGTACAAAATTTCTGAGAAACAGCAAAATAAACAATCACTATGGTGGGATGGGAGTCAATGAATATTAATAGAGGTGAGGGACGTTGGGAGAACACAGAGGAAATAAGTGGCTAAGTCACCTTTTCTGGAGAGAGTGAGCACTGTGATAGTCAGAGCCTCGGTGAGATGAGCAGAGTTTAGCAAAAAGGACTCCGGGCAGAATGATGAATGCAGTTGCAGGATCCACCCGTGTTTGGAATTTCTGCCATGAGACCCTACTTATTAAGCACCTACAGGCATAGATAGAACATGATCTAGTCTCACTAGAGCCACGGAAGGGAAAGGGCACTCTGGTCAGCCCTCTGTGTCCCCCACCATGGAAGGGTGAGAAGAGGGGCTAAAGGAGACACCGAGAGGCCAGTGAGCTGCAGTTAATGTGATGGCTAAGGAAACAGGGAGAAGAGAGATTCCTCAGAACTGACTAGATGTGAGAAGGAGAATAATGGAAGGGAAGACCCCTCATTTCCAGGCTCCCAAGTGTCTGGCCTGGTTGATGGGGTGGGAATCAGTATCATTAACATACATACAAGGGGAGCAGGTGTGGGAGAACAAACTGATGAATTTGGAATACATGAATTCATGCCCATGAGATCCACAGTTGAGGACAGCCAATGGGTAATATCATTCTGGAGGTTAACAGTCTCTTAAAGTTTTATCCATAGAGGTTATGTACCCTGGTTTCATGGAAAGTTTCTCAACTCACAGAAGCCTGCTGCCATTAAGCACGTTGTTAAACAGATTTGATATCTAAACAGTTCCAAGAATGTTTTAAACACAAACTTCTTACAGAGAGAAAAGAATTAGATGACACATTCAAGAACTGTAGAATAATATACTATGGCTGAAGAAAACTGGCCACACTCTGATCACAAATTGTAGGGCCTGCTGGCCCCTAGTTGCATCTAGGCCTGGCAGATGTAGCCAATAAAAATCCAGGATATTCAGTGGAATTTGAATTACTAAAATATGCAATAGTTGGGACACATTTACACTAAAAAAATACAATATTTGGGACACAAACTGAAAAATGCCTTGTTTGTCTGAAATTCAAATTTTATTTGAATTTTATCTGGCAACCCTAGCTGCAATGTTATTTGTGTACTCTCCTTTGTTAGTGTTCAAGTCATCCTTCTTACAGAAAGGCAAACAAAAAGCTATTTACATATTAAGTACAGTTTTCTTCACTTACTTTATACAAATAATGGAAGCAGTGTATTTAAATGGGGCATTGGGGACATTTCTCAAAAAGCATCATATTTCCTTCATGTTGCATACAGACATGTATTAATGTGTCTTAACACCAATGAAATCAATGATTAGGAAGTTCTTTTAAATATAAGCAGCATCTTAAAGTGCAAAACACATATGAATAACTGAAATGTTAAATCCAGGCCCAATTCTGATAGCAATGAGCGTATCTTATCTGTAAGTGATTTAGTTAGATAATAAGTCCACTGGACTATGATTCATCCATAGTAGCGTCATTAGTTCCAAGGTCAAGGTAGGCCACGACCAGTTTCTAGATGCCAAACCTTCATATTGGGTCACCTGCATCCTGTGGATTGGGTTCAGTGAGATGTATGATTCAGACCTTTCAGTAACATCTTCTAAACTAGAGTGCCAACACACTCATTGGAAGAGTTGTCAGTCTGTTTTCCATTAACAAGTAGGAGATGACTTTTAAAACTAAAACGAACCCATCATTTCACTGATTGATGCAGTACTTCTTTCAATTGGGGAAGCAGTTATATGTAATATATATGTAACTCACAATGGTAAAAAGAATAGATCGATGCTGTCTTATGCAAAATAGGACCTGTGAATACCAGTGTGGCTGTTAGTCTGCTTTAACTGATGTGTTGTGTTAACTGGAAAATGAAAAGTTAAGTTAGACTCAATTTTCATCTCCCCACTGGGATCATTTGGACATTGCCCAGGTGGCACAATTGGTTTCAGATCATTTTATAGGACACAGCAATAATGATTTAGGATCTGTCCATGAGATAATGTATGTGCAAGTGCCATGAAAAATTCTATGTGCTATACAAGTGCAAAGTGCCACCACCACCACTACCACCACCACCACCACCACCACCATCATCATCATCATTACTATTATTATTTACATAAGGAAATCTGGCACCTTTCATGAGGATCGTTACAATAAGTGAGTTAGAAAACAACAGGCATCACAATGGACATGGTAGTGAAGATGGGACTGTCTTATTTCTGAATCCTCAAGACAGATGTCTGACTGGACAACTAAACAGAACAAATATTTGACCTTCAGCCTATTCAAGTCAAAGTCAGATAGGCCACAGACTTTTACCACTCTTGGTAAAAAAAAAATTGGTAGTGCTCCCCACACTGCCAGGCTATCTTTTCAACCAGGTCAGTTTGAGAAAAGTATGTGTGATCTTGAAACACTAGTGGCTGCCTGCTCTCACTGCCTCAACTATGCCAGCCTCCCTCCAGATCTTTGCTCCTCAATCATGGTGACACTTACCTAGCGTTTTCCCCCCCTTTACCACCATGCAATATCACCCTTTCACATATAGATCAAGTTCTACCTATTGCATGAAACCTTCTTACCAAGCCAGCAAACACAGATGACCTCACACCAAATTGTAGGAGCATCACAGCCCATACTCTTCCCTAATCACACTTTCATCTACTAAACAAACATTCATGGGACACCTACTCTGTGCCAGGCACTGCTGTAGATGTTGGGACACAGCACGGAACATACCAAAAAATGCCTGGCCTCACGGGAGCTTCTGTTATCCCAAGGGGGACAACTAACATATAAGTAAATAAATAAAAATATACTAAGTGCTATGGAGAAAATAGATTTATTATTTAAAGTAAAAGTATATTTCATGAGTTAGCATTTAATTGTTCTGTGGCATCAAGCAGCTATTTGACCTTTGGAGGGGCTCAATTTTCTTATCTCTATAAGAGAGATTTGTAAGCTCTATTCTTATTTTAAAATGCTGTGGCTATCAATTAAAGTTTAAAAACATCTTAATGACATATATATGTTGTACAGTTTTGTAACAAAGATGAAATTTATTTTTCAGTATGACCTAAATTCTGAGGACAGAGTCAACATTATGTTCAAAATTAGATCACTTGCTACTCAAAAATAAATCTGTGAGCAAATAAGCAGTTTTTGATGATACATTGCTTTGGCTACACAATTAAAGCCTGTTTTTTGTTTAAGATTTTTAAACAAAACAAAAGATTTTTATTCCAAAAGAGCACAAGTGCATATTTCAAGTCACTTTTAAGGACTCATTCATTCTTTTTCATTGTAGATATCATAGGACTGAATCCTCACTGTATTTTCTCATAAAATGCTGGGCAAATAGATCCTAAATCTATAATCTGCTGTGGCTGAAGAAGAGAAGAAAAGTATTCTTCTTTCACTTCTTAAACAGAAGCTCCAAAACACCGAATATATGAATAACCCTTGCCATGGCCTCTGGCAGCCTTTTCACAATGGATTTCACTCTGTCTCTCTGCTCCTGATAAGCAAATCATTTGCTAAACCCCAACAAAGAAAGCTATCAGTAAAAACAGATTCGGTGAGATTTAGGGAGTACAGAAAAGACTGCACCCACTCTAGCTTCCCTGAGGTCTGTGTCTCCTTCTCACAAGTGATCTCCTCTTTTGTGTTAACCACTGTAGATGTTCCCAGGAAACCGATGAGAAATTAGAGAGAAAAGGTTGAAACACAGGGAATCACTGGCTACAGTATTGATAGACTGGTTGACAATGACAAAGAATTTCAGACACAGTCCTTACAAATTCCATGCAAGACCAGAAATAATAAATGTGATAGAGGGCCACAACAAAAAATGATAATTTACAGTATTAATATGAAACAAATGAAATACTTGGGATGAGCAAATAAAAAAGTATTTAGTTCACTGACAGCGACTTGTCACTGAAGAAAAGTACAATTAAAAATAAAGATTCATGAACCATAACGCATTTGCATGAAAATGCATAAACATAAACAAAATAGAATGTTTTAGAAATATAAAGACCACTAATATGGAATAATGTGTGCCCCTCCCCAAAAGGAGTAGAGGAGTTAAAAAGGAAGCGATTCTAAAGGGCAAGGGAAAAAGAATTAAGCCACTTTTTAGGATAACTGTTCCTGGCTGACTGTAATTCTTACATGACAAGAGAAATTATTTTCCTTAATACTTGGTTTAGCTGACATTCTGGTCTGCCAAAATTGATTATTGTTTCTATTAACCTGACTAAAATTAAGGTTTAAAATAAAAGCAATTTTCCACTGTATGACTCCAAGATTTCTGTGTAAAAGTTGAAGAATGAAGGTCCATTTTACCACCATTTTACCAGCACCAAATTGCCAATTTCCCTCCTGGAGGCAAGGAGGTAAGTGGTCTACCTAAATGTTTCTTTCTCAAGTCAGTGAAATGCAAGGCAAGCAGATTTTGCTTTTGTTAGAAGCATTAACCTTTAAAATCTCCACATTCCCAACTTCCAACACCACTGAAATTAATTTTAACAATCGAATGCTTATAAAAATAATCTTTTCTTCTCTCTTTTCAATAGAATAACTGCAGACTTTCAAAACAGAAAGAAATAAAGCACTTTGTTCAGTACCAAATTTATTGTGTTCCATTTAGGAATTAACTGTTATCTGTGCAGTCCATGGGATGCCAGTTCTTTATGGAGAAAATAAATCAATTTAGCAATGAATCTGGTGTGGCTAAATGGAATGACACCTTGACACCACAGGACTGTGGAAAATTAGCTGTCTTCTTTGTGTTTTGTTTACTTCCCAATACAACAGGAAAATGACCTGTCAAGTATGTTAGAAAGATTGTCAAATGCAACATATTTTTAAAAATAAGGCACAGGAATACCATAGTCGTTCAAGTAATTTCTACTCCTCCCTTTTCTTCAAATGTTGGCAGTTTAAGTAGGAGCAAGGGAGAAACAGAAACAGGAAAAGTGAAATAAAGATCGTACTTTGCTTTGTTTACCACATTTAGAGACTATCACCTTAATTTATTATACCAACACTGAAAGATTCAATGGTTTTAAATTGATAACCCAATTTCTTTATCTCTTTTTTTCAAATGTATGAAGAGTATAAACTATAAGTTTTATGAATGGGTTCATTGTCTAAGAAAAGAAATTGGTCATACACAAAGGAAGGGTTCTTGATAGTCAATGAAAACGCGAAGAATTCCAGACAGAGTCATTACAAATTCAGTACAACAGCAAGAAATAATACATGTGACTGAAGGCCACAACAAAAATGATAATTTACAATACTAATATGAAACAAAGGAAACACTTGAGATGAACAAATAAAAAAGTATTTAGTTCAATGACAGCCACCTATCACTGATGAAAGGCACAACTGAAAATAAAGATTCATGAACCATAACATATTTGCACTAAAATGCATAAACATAAACAAAATAGAATGTTTTAGAAATATAAAGACCCCTATTATGGAATATGTGCCCCCCAAAATTTATATATTGAGATCCTAACCCCCAATGGGATGGCATCAAGAGGGGGTCTTTGGGAGATGGTTAGATCATGAAGGCAGACCATCATGAATGATATTGAACAATACTCGTGTCCTTTTAAAAGAAACCCCAGCAAGCTCTCTTGCCCCTTCAACATGTACTGGACACAGTGAGAAGACAGCCCTCCGTGAACCAGAAGCAAGCCTCACCAGACACCAAATCTGCCAGTACCTTGATGTTGGATTTCATAGCCTCTACAACTGTGAGAAATAAATTTCTGTTGTTTGTAAACCACCCAGTCCGTGGCATTGTGTATAAGCCTGAACTGATGAAGACAACCACTCAATTAAAGAACAAACAAACAAAACACACAATAGCAGTAGGAGATTTTTACATGCCAATTTATCATTGACATAAATAAGGATATAGAAGATCTGAATAATTTGTCAATAAATATAGTTGGATAAACACATATTGAGCTCTGGGGCCTAAAAAGAAAACACATTCTCTTCCAAGAATATACAAAACTTACATAAACTTAACTACACGTCATGTGTAACTGACCATTCTCTTGGTAACTTGTCAACAAAATAATTTTACTGATAAGCATGCCCTGTGTACTCCTTTCATATATTATTTCTGGGCTTGGCCATGTGACTGGCTTTAGCCAATGAGATATTAGCAAGTGTTATGCTAATAGATGCTGGGTGAGGGTTTGTATATGGAGGCTATATTTTTGTAACTCTAACTCTTGAGACACTCCCTCTCAGCTCTCAACCACCATAACGTAGGAACAAGGGGGAGAAGAAGGGGGGAAATGGTGGGGGAAAGGGAGAGAGGCAAACCATGAGAGACTCTTGAATGCTGACAAAAACTGAGAACTGATGGATGTAGGGGGGAGGGAGGATGGGCATGGAGGAGGGCACTCGTGGGGATGAGCACTGGGTGTTATGTGCAAACTAATTTGACAATGAACTATTTGTAAAAAAAAATAAATAAACAAATGTTAAAAAATTATTTAAAAAGAAAGAAAAGGGAGTTACAGATGTGGAAAGGAAAGTTAGGATGAACANAACATAAACGAAAATGATTAAAAAAAAAATACCAAAACTGAATGAAGGAGGAAAAGAAAATCTGAATAGAACAATAACAAAAAATTGAACTAATAACCAAAAAACTCCTCACAAGGAAAAGTCCAGGACCAGATGACTTCACTGGAGAATTCTATAATGTATAAGAAAGAAGCAGCAATCCTTCACAAAATGTACCAAGAAATAGAAGAGGAAGAAACACTTTGTAACTCATTCAATGAGGACAGTATCACCATGACAGTATCACCATGATACCAAAACCAAAGACCTAACAAGAGAAGAAAACTATAGGCCAATATCTCCTGTGAACATAGACACCAAAAACTTCAACAAAATAACACCACAATGAACCTAACAACACATAAAAAGGATTATACACCATGACCAAGTGGAATTTATCCCAGAAATTCAAGATTGATTCAAAATACAAAAATCAATCAAATGTAATACCTCACATTGACAGCATGAGAGAAATCATCTCAATAGATGCAGAAAAAGCGTCTGACAAAATTGAACTCTGTCTCATGATAAAAGCACTCAACAATCTAGGAACAGAAGGAAACTTTCCTACCTAATAAAAAAAGGCATCTACACAATCCTCAAACACCATTATACTTAATAATAAAAACAAAGAGTGCCCCCATACATGTAAATACAAATACATTTTTAAAAAAACGGAATTTTTCCTGATGCCAAGGTGACTTTCCAATGCCTTCCCCCCATTTTTCTTAGTGCATTTACCTTAGAAAACTTGTCATTGTGAATTCTTTCTCTGTCCCTTGAAGATGTACATCAATCTTTTGAAAACCAAAACAAGCCTCTTGGTCAGTTTTTCAACCAGGAGTCTTTTTCTTAAGGATCTGGGACCCATCATCAAGGAAGACAGGGCCCCTACCCCCAGTTTCCATGGGAGGGCAGGAGTCTAACTTCAGCTAGCACCTGGTTCCAAGTTACAAACCTACCACCTGTCATAAAGATATGAGTAATTTGTTTTTCTTTTGGATGAAGGCAATTAGCAAACTCAGGTGGCCACCCCAATTACCAGGTGAATTTAGGATGAACTATGTGTGACAAATGCTGCTGTCAAGTCCTCTTACTTGAAGAAGTGTTTCCATTTCTTTGGGGAACATGCATGTAATGGGTTGCATCTGCTTAGTTATACCATTTGATCTTTACATTCTCTTTAGTGAATACCTGTGACGCAATGATTTCTCAGATATAATACTTGAGCATGGCAACCAGATCTCATTCTGGTTTAATGCTTATTCAATAATAAAGCTGTTTTATTTCACTTTGACTTCTGTGGAGAATTTGTCTGGGTGGGCAGGAGACTTTCTTTTTAGTTTATATTTCCCTTACATCTCCTAAAATCAGGAATGTCTGCTTTCATAATTTCTATTCAAAAGTGTACTGGAGTTTCTAGCCAGGGCAATCAGACAGGAAAAGAAAATAAAAGACATTCATACTGAAAAATAAGAAAGGAGAAAAACTATTTCTATTCACAGATGACATAATCTTATATGTAGAAAATCTTACGAAATATATAAAAACAATTACAGCTAAGGTTGCATGATATAAGATCAATATACAAAAATCAATTATATTTCTATACACGAGCAATGAACAATCCAAGATTAAATTAAGAAAACAATTTCATTTAACAGGGCATCATAAAAGAATAATATACATAGGAATACATTTAACAAAAGAAGTGCACTACTTGTACACTGAACCTTATAAAAACATTGTTGAAACCAGACCTAAATAAAAGGAAATACATCTTGTGTTCAAAGACTGGAAACTCAATATTGTTAAAATAGCTGAATTAGTTTTCTCTTGTGGCTGTAACAAATTACCACAAACTTAATGGTTTAAAACACAAAGGTATTATCTTCCAGTTCTAGATGATTGCAAAATAATTCTGCTAGGCTAAAATCAAAGCTTTGGCAAAGCTGCATTCTCTTCTGAAGGTTTTTTTCCTTGCATTTCCCAGTTTGTAAAGACCACCCTCAATCCTTGATTTATGGCCCTTCCATTTTCAAAGCCAGCAATAGCCAGTTCAGTCTTTGACAGAGCACATCACTCTGACGCTCTCTGCTTCCGTTTTGTATTTAAAGGCACTTGTCATTACAGTGCGAGCAGCACCTCCAGCTGCTACCTTCTTCCCCTTAACCATGTAACATAACATATTCACAGGGTCTAGGGATTATATCAGGACTGTGAGTATATTGGGGCAGAAGGTGGGAGTGTGGGGGAGTCCACTTTTCTGCTTATCACAATGTGAACATTCACAAAGTCGATCTACAGATTCAATCCAGCTGAGGTTTTTTGCAGAAATTGACAAACTGAACCTAAAATTTATATGGAAACACACAGGACACAGAATAGCCAAAATAGTTCTTGAAAAATAAGAACAAAGTTAGAGAACTCACACTTCCTGATTTCAAAACTTAATACAAAGCTACAGTAATCAAGACTGTGTGACAGAGCTAAGGGTGGCGTATTTCTGGGAGTTCAGAAATAAATCTTCATGTGTATAGTCAATTGATTTTGTATAACAATGCCAAGACAGTGATTGGGGAAAGGCTGGTCTTTTGAACAAACAGTGCCGGGACAACCAGATATCCACATGTAGAAGCATCAACTTAAAACCCTACCTCCTATCATATATAAAAATTAACTCTATGGGACGCCTAGGCGGTTCAGTCGGTTCAGTGTCCGACTTCAGCTCAGGTCATGATCTCACGGTTCGTGGGTTTGAGCCCCACATCGGGCTCTGTGCTGACAGCTCAGAGCCTGGACACCTGCTTCAGATTCTGTGTCTCCCTCTCTCTCTGACCCTCCCCTGCTCCTGCTGTCTCTCTCTCTCAGAAATAAATAAAAAACATTAAAAAAAATTAACTCTAAATGTATCATGGACCTAAACATAAGAACTAAAACTATAAAACTATTAGAAGAAAATATAGAAATAGGCTTTTACGACCTTCAATTAGGCAACGATTTCTCGGTTATGATACTTAAGCATCGCAACCAAATCAATACATTGGGTTTCAACAAAACTAAAAATGTTTGTGCTTCAAAGAATACTATCAAGAGAGTGAGAAAAGAATCTGCAGAATGGGAGAGAAATATTTGTAAATCATATACCTAATAAGGGCCTGGTATGCAGATTAAGTAAGAATCTTTATGATACAATAATAACAAAAGTAATCCAATTTAAAAATGGGCAAAAAAAAAAAAAAGTTGTTCAACATCACTAACCACAAGGAAACGCAAATCAAAACCATATGTCACATCCACTAGGATGGCTAGAGTGAAAAGGACAAATAATAAGTGCTGCTGGTGATAGGGAGAGATTGGAATCCTCATATTGCTGGTGGGAATATAGAATGGTGCATTCACTTTGGAAGACATTTTGGTAGTTAGCCAAAGAGTTAAACATAGTTACCAGATTGAGGAGTATGACTCCAAACAGTGCCAAAATCCTACCTGTGATCCTTCAGGTCTGACCACAGGCAGCTGCAAGGCTTTGACTATGACTAACAGATGTCAGGAAGGGGAGGCTGCCCTCCCCACACCAGACGTAGCTAGCGCATTGCCAGTATGTTACAGTTCCTGGAGAGAGTTGCAGTCCAGAACTCAGCCCACCCTCAAACCACAACCAGCCTTGTGCATATGCACAGCTGCATTTCTAGCCCAGGTGCCTCCATTCGGAGGTCTCCTTACCAGAGGCCTTCAGTGGGGCACTTTCCACGGGCCTCAGCTGAGACCACCTTATGGGGGGCCCTGACTGAGGCAGGGCTGTCAGCTACTGTCAACATTTCCACAGACTGCTAATGAATAGCCCCACACGATGTAAGTGTGTAAAAACATGTTAGAATATACATCAACTTTAGGGTAATGGTTACTTCTGGGGAGGATAGAGAAGTAGATTGGGAAAGGCCTCCAATTGAATCCATAACATTATTTCTTTTTTTTTCTCTCTTTTTTTTTTTTGAAGGGGGAGAGGAGGGACACAGAGAGAGGAGAGAGAGATCCCAAGTAGGCCCTATGCCATCAGCACAGAGCCCGACATAGGGCTTGAACTCATAAACTGTTAGATCATGACCTGCACCAAAATCAAGAGTCAGACATTTAACCAACTGAGCAACCCAGGTGCCCCTAATGTTATTTCTTTAAAGATATTTTTTCTTAAGTAAATATAATAATTTATTAAAACTTAATGTACATAAATAGGCACTTATTAATGTTTGAAATATTTCATAATAAAAGATAAGAAATATTGAAATAATAGCACAAGATCATAGAATTGTAGGTGGTTGTAATTTTTTCTTGATACATTTATATATTTTTCAAGTTCTTCCAACCAAAATAAATTTCTTTTATAACCATAATAAAAAAATACATGTGTTTTTCAAAAGCATATCACTATCAACAAATTTCCTTAAGCAGAGAACTTTATTTATTTATTTATTTATTTTTTAAATTTTTTTAATGTTTTATTTATTTCTAGGAGAGAGAGAGAGACAGCGTGAGCAGGGGAGGGTCAGAGAGAGAGGGAGTCACAGACTGAAACAGGCTCCAGGCTCTGAGCTGGCAGTCAGCACAGAGCCCGACGCGGGGCTCGAACCCACGAACCGCGAGATCATGACCCAAGCGAAAGTCGGATGCTTAACCGACTAAGCCACCCAGGCGCCCCGTTAAGCAGAGAACTTTAAAAAATGAATACTAGAGGTGCCTGGCTGGCTCAGTTAGTACAGTCTGCAACCCTTGAACCTGGGGTCATAAATTCAAGCTCCATGTTGTGTGTAGAGATTTTTAAAAAAATAGTTAAAAATGAACCTGCATTAAAATCTCATCTTGCTGTAAATGTCTCCATGGACATTTGTTAATAGTTCAGGGCTGAGAAATGCTTTTTAAAAAAAAAAAAGTAAGCCAGAATTAGTATCTATTAGTATATATAAAGAACTTCTACTACTCAATACCCCAAAACCAGATAATCCAATTAAAAATTGGATTCAGACACGAACAGACATTGCTCCAAAGAAGACATCCAGATGGCCAACAGACACATGAAAAGATGCTCACCATCACTCATCATCTGGGAAATGCAAATCAAAAGTACAATGAGATTTCACCTCATACTCGTCAGAGAGGCTAAAATCAACAACACAAGAAACAAGTGTTGGCAAGGATGTGGGAAAGAAAAGAACATGCACTGCTGGTGGGAATGCAAACTGGTGCAGCCACTGTGGAAAACAGTGTGGAGGTTCCTCAAAAAGCTAAAAGTTGAACTACCCTGCAATCCAGTAATCACACTACTGGGTATTTACCCCAAAAATGCGAAAACACCAAAGAGATACATGTACCCCTACATTTATTGCAGCATTATTTACAATAGCCAGACTACAGAAGCAATCCAAGCAACCCACTGGTAGATGAATGGATAAAGAAGATACATACACATGGAATACTAGTTAGCCATAAAAAAGAATGAAATCTTGCCATTTGTAACAATATGGATGGAGTCAGTATAATGGTAAGTGAAATAAGCCAGTCATAGAAGGACAAATAGCATGATTTCACTCATATGTGCAATTTAAGAAACAAACAAAAAAAAAATGAGCAAAGAAAAAGAGAGGGAGGTATTGTTCTTCAAGTTTCCCTCTGAAACTCCTCTTGGTAATCACTGCCTATCTACAGACCCAAGGGATGTCCTTCAGTTCTTCCCACTGAGTCATGATTTCACCTTATGAAAATGGCAATTTTCAGTACTTGGCTTTTCTACAACTTCTGTAGAAATGGATGCTGTTGACCTTGGAAAAGTATTGTGTTCCTTCTCAGAAACTTTCTCACAGCTTGTTTGACACTATTTTCTCTTGGCTCTCCTTCTACCTCCTTTCTGCAAACTCCTTCCAGGTCTCCCCCAAGGCTTTCTCTCTCTGTGCCTACCCCATAAATGTGTGGCTCCTCAAAATCTTGCTCAGCACTTGTCTGTTTGAGCATCCCACCCAGATGCCAATGACTCTGTGTCTCCTCACAAGTCAGGAACTCTCTCCTGAGGCTCACAAAACCTATTTTAGGTTACTTATTGGACACGATAGCCTTACAGCCTCAAAAGCAACTCAAGCTCAACATATTCAAAACTCAACGATTCATTTCCCCTTCTTTGCAAATTCTTCCCTATGTCTTCCCTGATCATGTATATGCTACTGTGGGTTGAACTGTGCCCCCCAAAAGATGTGTTGAAGTAGTAACTCCTGGTACCTGTGAATGTAACCTTATTTGGAAACAGGGTCTTTGCAGATATAATCAAGAGGAGGTTATGCATGACTCGGCGGGGCCCTAATTCAATATGACTAGGGTCTTGATAAAAGAAAAGCCCAGACACAAACAAAGGCACACAGGGAGAATGCCATAAGGTGACGGAGGCGGAATTTGGAGTGTTGTGTCTATACGTGTGTGCATTCCCAGATCTGTCCTGTCCCCCCAGACGCTCATCAGCTTGTCCAGTACAGAGCTCCATTTCCTAACACTGACAGCTGTCTAGTCACCCAGAGTGAGGACCAGCCTCCATCATGAATTCCCCCATGCAGTCTGGGTGAAAGCTACAGGCATTTCTACCCCCGGGCCTCAGCCCACTGCTCTGGGGGAGACTGGCGGCACACCACTGACCTCATAACACTTCCAGTGGGGCTGAGTAGCACAATGCAGAAACACGGAGAAATTCAGTCATCCTATAGACACCTTTGACCAGTGAGAGACAGGAGATTAATTCTTCTCTCTTCTTCCACCCGCGGACTCCTTTAATGCACAGAGGTTTCTCAAGATCTGTCCAGAGACATCCCATATGACCCAGTAACTAGCTGTTCTCTCGTGAAGCTCTGGCCATTTTGGTAACACACCACACTGTATTTACTGTCCTTCTTCCCTACCCTCATTTTTGATTTTCCTTACTCTTGATGCCCTGGGATTACCCCCTCCCATTTCCGATAAAGAGCCAGCCTTCATGCTCCATTTTCTATGGAACTCAGGGCAGGGCGGCAAGCTGTATAAATATCATGGTTCCCATCTAAAATTAGAGATGATGATCCTTCTCCAAAGACCACTGAAAGTATATGAGACAATGCCCAAAACAGTAAGTGCTCAAAACGGAGATCTACTGCCATTTTTGCATTCCTCTCCCACTTTGGCGGGGGAAGATGACACTGAAGAAATGTGCATCTGATGTCCCCTCTTTCCTTTAATCTTTATTGTGCTCATTAAAAGCCGTTACTACTACACCTGTGCCACAGAGGCACTAAAGCTCATCTGTGCAGAAAAGGCACCTATGAAAGGCCATTAAGAAGCTTACGGAGTCTCTGGGAGGACCCCAGGGTCAGCCTTGGAGACCATACAGTGAGGAACACAGCCCTTGGCATAGCACCACTGACACAGGGTTACAGACACCGGGATCCCAACAGTACAGTCCTCCACTTCCCTTGCTCCAAACTGGACGTTTGCAAGGGCCCGGCATGGGGCCCTCCCATCCTCACTTGCAAATACAAGCCTTGCTGAGGTTATGTGAATAACGGAGTCTGAGGCGCAAGGTAGTCAAGTGCTATGGCAGCAAGGAAGCCCAAACAAACATTTTTCTGGTGACTTGCTAAAGGAGAGGGTATTCATTAAGTGGGAAGTTCCCCAAATACCAAACATATTCAAAAGTCATCTGGACAGTCAGAAAATATGATAAATGTCCATCCTGTATTTGTTGGAGGAGTTGTCCCAAACCAAATAAAATATAATTGCAAATAAAAAAGAAAGAAAGAAAAAGGAAAGAGGAGGCAGGGGAGCAATCTACCTACGGACGGAATTCTTGTAAAAGGTATCTTGGAGTGCTGATGCAGAGGGGCACATGTACCCCAATGTTCATAGCAGCACTCTCAACAATAGCCAAAACATGGAAAGAGCCTAAGTGTCCATCAACGGACGAATGGATCAAGAAGATGTGGTTTATCTATACCATGGAATACTACATGGCAATGAGAAACAATGAAATCTGGCCATGTGTAGCAACATGGATGGACCTTGAGGGTGTTATGCTGAGCGAAATAAGTCAGACAGAGGATAAATACCATATGTTTGCACATATAGGAGGATTAGGAGGAACTTAACGAAGGACCATGGGGGAGAAGAAGGGGGGAAATAGTGGGGGAGAGAGAGGGAGGCAAACCATGAGAGACTCTTGAATGCGGAGAACAAACTGAGGGCAGAAGGGGTGGGTGGAGGGGAAGGGGGTTGATGGGTATGGAGAAGAGCACTTGTAGGGATGAGCACTGGGTGTTATATGGAAAACAACTTGACAATAAACTATTATAAAAAAAAAAAGGTATCTTGTGCCCAATAGCCTGTGATGCTTGGGCCCGGGGGCTGAGTACTCACCATTTTGTGAGGGGACTTCACAGCTGCTGCTGNCAGCACTCTCAACAATAGCCAAAACATGGAAAGAGCCTAAGTGTCCATCAACGGACGAATGGATCAAGAAGATGTGGTTTATCTATACCATGGAATACTACATGGCAATGAGAAACAATGAAATCTGGCCATGTGTAGCAACATGGATGGACCTTGAGGGTGTTATGCTGAGCGAAATAAGTCAGACAGAGGATAAATACCATATGTTTGCACATATAGGAGGATTAGGAGGAACTTAACGAAGGACCATGGGGGAGAAGAAGGGGGGAAATAGTGGGGGAGAGAGAGGGAGGCAAACCATGAGAGACTCTTGAATGCGGAGAACAAACTGAGGGCAGAAGGGGTGGGTGGAGGGGAAGGGGGTTGATGGGTATGGAGAAGAGCACTTGTAGGGATGAGCACTGGGTGTTATATGGAAAACAACTTGACAATAAACTATTATAAAAAAAAAAAGGTATCTTGTGCCCAATAGCCTGTGATGCTTGGGCCCGGGGGCTGAGTACTCACCATTTTGTGAGGGGACTTCACAGCTGCTGCTGGGATCACAGACTCCCTGGGGTGCCTCGGGCAAAGTGAGCTAAACACACTGATCCTGCGTGAGCCCGTTCTAGCTCTCAGCCACCTTCACAGAATAACTAAAACTCAAAGTGAACAGAAGCAAATTCCACTTCCGCCTAATGTTATTCACCAACCATGAGTTAGAGGTCTTAAAAGAGAAAATTACCTGGTCAACAAGTTTCTGTAACATTAAGATGATAGGGTTTTTATCCACAGAGGGAAAGATGTTTGAAAAAAATGAAAATGAAAATGAAAATACTGAGAGAAGAAAACAAATCACTTCTATCAAGTATATTCATCCATTGTAGCACTAATTAATCTTATTACCAAACACAGAATCCTAAAATTATGGTCTATTTGTTTTCTCCTCTGTTACATATACATAAAGTAAGTCACCAAGGATCTTAAGTTTTTCTTTGAAATTTATGTACTACTTTCCCTTTTTTAAGACTTGATCCTTTTAGAGCAGTTCTAGGTTCATAACAAAATTGAAAGGAAGGTATGGAGAATTCCCTTTTACCCCCTGCTCCCACATCCCCTTTCTCTTTTATTCCCATTAACAGCAGGTCCAAAGCAGCTCATACCTGGACTATCACAAAGCCTTACTTTGTGCTTTAAGTGCTTTCATTCATTCATTCACTGAACAAGTATTTACTGAGCACCTACTATATGCCAAGTCCTCTCTTTCAGAATTTTGCTGTAGAAGAAAAGGGGAAAGTGGGTCAGTAACTGAAGAGAAAGAGAAGGCTTTGTGTTTTAAAGATGCGGAAAATGACAGTCTGCTGGCAAGTCGATAGGAATGAGTTGGTGGAAGCAGAGAAATTAATCCTGCAGAACTGAGAGGGGAGCATTCTAGAGTGACGCCCTGTAGGAAATGGAGGAGCCAGGAAAACAGAGTCACATGAGCGCCAGGCAGCTAGAGGGACCCAGGAGCAGGTAGGCGGGGAAGCATGCAAGCAGAGCCGGTAGAAGGTCTCTTCCGATCGCTCTGCTTTCTCAGCCAAGTAGGGAACGGGGGTGCCAGAGCACGGGGCCTTGTGTTCTTTGCAAGACATGAATCACTGGGTTCTACTCCTGAAGCCAAGGCTACACTGTCTGTNCCTCACACGCTCCAGCACACATGCGTTTCCCATTTCTCCAGGCTCCTGCGGCCCCTTGTCCACGTCCCCGTGTCCTTCTCCATGTGTGCCCCGCTGCTCCCCATCCACGTGGCGTGGCAGCAGAGGGTTCACGATAAACGCTCGATTCCATCAAAACACAGATTATTTCTCCTTAGTTCATTAGCACAGAACTAAGTAGGTGATACCCATAAGCAGGGAAACACAATTTTATTCATATGAGCAGAGCATAAACAGAAAGTAATGAAAATCTCTTGTTAATTGTATATGAACAGATTAGGAGGAAAGGCCCTGTTCATTAGAGGAGGTGCCATAAACATGCCTACTTGCCAGTGGCCAACAACTTGGTGGAAAACTACTTAGTCAAAAAGCACTCAGTTAAGGGGCACCTGGGTGGCTCAGCTGGTTGAGCGTCCCACTTCCGCTCAGGTCATGATCTCGCAGTTCCTGAGTTCAAGCCACACATTGGGCTCTCTGCTATCAGCACAGCGCCCACTTCAGATCCTCTGTCTCCCTCTCTCTCTGCTCCTTCCCCACTTGTGATCTCTCTCTCAAAAATGAACATTAAAAAAAAGCATTCCGTTGAGACTGCTCTAGTTTAAATTCTGACACTGACACATGAAGGCCTAAGAACATCTAGCTAGCTATTCTTAATTTAATGGTCAAGAACATCTCTGGTGAAAAATGAAATTTCTTTTAAGAAAATGAAAAATTAATCACTAACAAACTTTCCTAGTAATTGGATTTCCCACATATTGATAATTATTTTGCTGTAAAAACTTCTTTGCCTTCTTACACTTAATTGATTTTCAGCCAATTATACATACCCTGTGTCATATGCATTAGGGAGAAGCTGGAAATAATGGCTAAAAAAGGAGACTGATTGACTAATTTGTGATTTAGCCAGACAATAGAACATAATGTGGATATAAAACTAAAGATACAAAAAAAGCATTCATTAATATCAGTGTGTGTGTGTGTGTGTGTGTGTGTGTGTGTGTTTGTGTAGAAAAGGATTTAGGATTTGAAATTAGGACACAAAGTTGTTTTTTGTGAGTGTTTTCCTACTTCTGGATTAGTAGGATTATGAATGTTCTCGATAGGATTTCTTTTTTTGTTGTTGTTATTTTCAGCAATGAGAATAAGGAAACAGTAGAAGAAATTTTAATGAACAAGTTTTGGACTTTTTGGAGACTTAGAGGCTTTGCTGCTCTTTGTTTTGTTTACCTCTCTTTGTCATCCTTTAATTTCTAATTCACTTTTAGCCTATGATACCAGATTTCTGTTTTTATCATAATATACATATGGTATTAGTAACCTATCTTTTAACCTAAGAGTACACCATGGATATGCTTTAGGTCAACAAATACATTACTATAATACCACTTACCATTATTAACCTAGCCAACTTAACCAGCCCTGCATTTCACTGTTCAATAGCCACACTAGCTGAAAATAATCTAGAAATAAGATATCAAATACACAGGGGAAAGAAGGAAAAAATTAAAAATAAGTAAAAATGTTTATGTATCTAAAAACTATGTAAACATTTTGAAAATTACAATAGATTTTAAAAATCAGTGATGAGAAATATTCATTTATCGTAATTTCATTATCTGTTTACATTGTCACCAGAACCAATTTATTGTCAATCAAATTCTTTGCAAATTGCCTGAAACCCAACTGATAGAAGAAAGCTCCAGGACTTGTGGTGAGGGAAACCATGGGAAAAGAGGAAGGCAAGAGAAAGCAGACTGGAAAAATCTTTTAAGTACATTTACAATTTTAATTTGCTTCATCAGTAAATGAAGTCAGTAAATGAAATGAAGTAAAACCAGAGTGTATGTGGGGGGGGTGGGAATGCATATATGTGAGTTAAAAATGCAGCACTAAACTTACACTTTAAAAAAGGGAACTTGGATTCCTCCTAGTCAGACGAACTCGTGCAGCTTTCCTAAGACATTAGAAAATGTTTAGGATGGGCAGATTTTTGGTGTAGAGTGAGTATCTAGAAGCCTGAATTGAAGGTTTAGAGCTCTTAAGAAAGAAGGATGAAATTTAGAAGAAAAGACTTAGAATCTTTCACTCTATGAAGAGTTATCAAGTGGTGGGTAGTAATCAGCTGCTTTGCATGGTCACTCAAACCCAGAAAGAATCTCAAGTCACAAGGAAAGGACTTCAATTAGACATATTGGACACTTGGGTTTTTGGTTTTCTAGCTACAGAAATTGTCAAAGGCCCAAAACAATGAAGAGAATTTATAAATCACCTTCCTTGGAGACTTTTCCCCCCTTAACCTGCCATGAAGATGGTGAAAAATGAACGAGATAAACACTTGTTAGGTCCCTGCTTCAAGAAAGAATGCAAATTAAATGTTCCTTTTCAGGTTTCTCTAATCCTATTGCTTTTATGGTATCTATTAGGAGGACCATAATGAGAACCAATTAACTGTAAATACAGTGAGGAGTCTGGGCAATTAAACAAATGGATTATGTTCACCCAGCGATTATACTCCAGCCATCAAATTATCAAGCATTGCCTACTTTGAGTCACAAACAGAAATTAGATTCAGACCCAACAGCCTTGAAATTTCTCATTGTACATCAACTGCCATTTGCTTATCTCTAATGATGTTTAAAAAAATAGCTAAGCATATCGGTTGACATCACACATTTTGTATTTGCATTCAAGCCAAGTATCACCAGCTTTTAAAATTCAAGTACATAACTAAATAAAGTAATTGTGGTAATTTTGCAAAGAAGGATAATACAATCTCTCAATTATAGTATATAATTACACAAATGCCTTCCTCTAAATATAAAATCACATAAAAATTTATAGTCTTGCTCCTTAACAAAAGACTGATTTTCAAAAAGCAGTCAAGCAACTTCCAAGTAAACTTCAGACAGTCTTGATACAAGCTAGTAGACACTCTCATAGAGAGAAGATTCCTCTCTGCTTCTGATTTACATCTATTACTTTCACATCTATTTTCAAATAATCATTACATCATCAATGTCACATTACCCTTATTTACAAAGTCCAGAACTGTAGGGAGGGTGACACTGTGAAAAAAAAGATTTTTTTCTCACCTCCATCTAACTATGAGGAAAATCTAAAACCAGTTGTCAGGGACTTTTTTTTTTTCTTAATGTTTATTTTTGAGAGAGAAATTGCCAGTGGAGAAGGGGCAGAGAGAGGGGGAGAACAGAATCTGAAACAGGATCCAGGCTCTGAGCTGTCAGCACAGAGCCTGATGTGGGGCTCCAACTTGTGACCTGCAAGATCATGACCTGAGCTGAAGTTGGGTGCTTAACTGACTGAGCCACCGAGGCACCCCTGAGACTTCTTTATAATGACTTCCAACTATCTACACAGAAGACTGCGTCCAGGGGCACTGGGGTAGCTCAGTCAGTTAAGCATCCAACTCTTGATTTCAGTTCAGGTCATGATCTCACGGTTCATGAGTCTGAGCCCCACACCGTGCTCTGCGCTGACAGCATGGAACCTGCTTAGGATTCTCCATTTCCCTCTCTCTCTACTCTCACTCACACTCTCTCGCTCTCTCAAAATAAATAAATAAGCTTAAAAAAGAAAAAAGAAAAAAAAAAAAAGAAGACTAGATCCAGAAAGAGTTGGGAAAATTTTAGATTCGCTCAAAGAACCAGAAGAGGATCAAATATACTTCTGTCCGGGCTGACACAGGCTGCAAGGGCGCTTCTCATGGAGCTGTCAGAACAGTTTCTCTGGTAAGTCAAAGAAGGTGCTCTAGATATCTTGCCTGCTCCCTTTCATCCTTACTTCTTCAGGGCGTACTGGCCTGAATTCCAACCTTTTGCGTGTTTGAGGATTTTTCTTAGCTCCTGAGACCTTCTCTGCCTGTAGCACAAAGGGCCCGAGTGTCAGTGCATTACCCAGGAACAGCCCTTAACAGTGGTGGCTATGAGCTGCTATAACCACCCCACTCTCTCCTGCTGAGTGGGATCACTGAGTAATTCCTCTAAACTGACCTCCAGTTGCCCACGGTGGTGACCTGCCCCAAGGAACTCTTTATTGCTGCCTTCCCTTCCTTGTCCCACCTCCCCACCCCTCTGCCCTGGTTTCCCAGGATGCCCTCCATAACAGACCACGTGCATAGGAATTCTCGGCTTAGAGTGTGCCCTGGGGAAACCTGGACTAATAGTCAAGTGAAAGACATGCAGCAAGGGTAGGCAACGAGAGGGTTTTCATTGAGAGGCTTCTATACATGCAAGGAAAACAAAGCTGCAGCTAGGTCTTAAGGAAAATGGTACCTAGGGTCTGGACATTGCTAGAACTTTCCCTCCCGTTCTCTTCAAATGTTGGCCTCTTTCTCTCGGCTGGACCTCCACCATGGCCACAAACATGGCCACCAAACATTCCAGGGCCTTTCACATCTCAGCTTCACCTCTTCACTGAGTGCCAGTCTAACACATGCTCAGGAAAGAATTCTAATTGGATCAGCCTCAATGAAGAGAACCCTCCCTCCCCCCAACCTGCCATTTTCCCAACAGGCTGGGGGAGCTAGGAATGGCCCACCTTATAGGGAGAAGCAGCAATCTGGGCAGCCCAAATAGGCCAGAGAGGTAAGATTTCCAAAGCCATGGAACTTACTAAACCACTTGGAGTGGTACTTGGAGGGGACCGGGGAAAAACTTTTTTCCTAAAGAATAAAGCAGTTGGACCCAGTATATATTTACTGAATCCCTACTATACTCAGGATGCAGGTCCCAGCTGGCATTTATTGACTCCCTGCTATACTCAGGATGCTAGTGCTATCTACTTATCTCACTCTAGTTTTCTACCTACCTATGTAACTATCTTCTATCTTTTCAATCCTCACAATAAACTTTTAAAGCGGGAATTATCATTAGCACCACCGGCTCCACCATTTCAGGTAAGGAAACTGAGACCCAGAGTTAGTACATTACTTGCCCAATCCAAACAGGAAGGCACAGAGCCAGGACGAAACCCAGCTGTCTAGCCTAGAGTCTGTACTTTGTCATTGGCTCCTAGGGGAGGACAGCCCTGCAGGCAAACCCAACAACATCTCACTACTACTGTCACTGCTGCTAGTCAGAGCACGATTCATGAAGTTTCTGGATGAAGCGGGCTTTGTTACAAAAATGGAAAAAATAAATTTAGAATAAATAAGGTAAGAGGATCTGGGTAGACAGAGAGGCAAATGCTTTCTGGGGAATAGATAAGGTTCTCGTGAACCCCTAGAGCCCTAAGAGGAGATTAAGCAATACATGTATATATAAAATCTTCAAAATTTACCCACCAAGTACATGGATCCTGCAAGTATCTGTTTCCATGAAAATGAAGTTTTGAAAAGGCTGAGTGTGACCAATACGTATCAAAGTTACCTACAGTTCACATTTTCAAATCTTTATTTTATAATTTTATTATAGGCCATAATACTGTCAGAGACTGAGTTTATTGTTTTGTTGTTATGTATATACTTTTTAAAAATCCTTCCCCAAAGGGGAGCTTGAATTTCAAGATATTGGACTTGTAACTATCATCCTAATGTTTTAGGGAAAACAATATCTGCCACTTCCAAAGAGTGGTTTCCTTTTATTGGCATTGTGCTGTTGCCTCTCCTTGGATTGTATGGGCATTCTGAGATGCCGAGATTAAAAATAAATAACTAAAATTAAGTTTAAAATGTAATAATTGTGAAGAGAATTACTATTGGCTAAATAAGTTATGAAATAAATCGATGTAAAAGGATATATGATGAGTAAGGTCACTGGGAAAATATATTCATAAGAATAAAACAGGTTGGATGTAGCACTGCAAGATAACTAAAATGTTTCTTTATTTTTAAGTGTATTTTATTTATTTATAAATATATAATTTATTTATATCTCTGTGGGAGAGGCAGAGAGAGACAGAGGCAGAGAAAGAGAATTGAAAGAAGGCTCCGTACTGTCCCTGCAGAGCTTGAAGCAGGACTCGAGCTCATGAACCACGAGATCATGACCTGAATGGAAACGAAGAGTTGGACACTTAACCGGCTGAGCCAAACAGGCGCCCCTAAGATGTTTCAATTCCTTTACCTCTGATATGATAATCTGGCCGTCATAGTTCCCCATTGTTTGAATCCCCTGACTTCCCTCACAGTTTCCTTTCTCTGTTTTTACCCTCACCACTGTTTTCTCTTCTTCCTTTCTGACCATTTGATGTCAGCCACTTCCAAGCAAGTGCTGTCCTAGTGTCTGTATGGAGGAGAAATATAGGTCACTTTGCGGAAACCCTGCACAGTGCACAGACCGTGGCACAATCATTGCACAGAGAAGTGTAGTGCCCACTACCCCGCCGTGGGCCCATTCCTCAAGTTCTGCAGCACTGCCAGGTCCTGTTCAAGCCATGGCTTCTGTACTGATCTTGGGGACCTTCTCTATGCACCTGACAGAGGCTCATATAAGCACTGTGTGGCTTACTAGTCCTTGAGTCTTCTACCCGTGTGTGTGTGTGTGTGTGTGTGTGTGTGTGTGTGTGCATCCCCAAATTAAGCTGATTTCTCCCCATGGGAAAGGGCTAAGTTATCTGCTCCTGACAAGTGCTGGAATTTCTATACACAAAACAAGCGAAGTGATAAACACACATGGCTCTCTTCCTCAGTTTCACTCCGCAGATCTTCTGAATAACAGTATTTCCATTAAGTAACTGCCAGGCTGAGAGATATCCAGTGGCTCCATAATGCCAAGAGGAAAATTCCAGGTACCTCGCTATATCAACATAAATCCCAGCCCAGCCAAACCACGGCTCCTGCCCTATCCTAAATATGCTGAGTCTGTTAAGAATTGAACTGAAGGATTTCGTTTTCACACTCTGGAGATGTACCAGTGCTTGAGGTAGAGAGAAATGGACTGTATTGTATTGCATTGCATTGCACTGGATTGTATATATAAAGGCATTGACAATGCCATGGCAGTAGTGTGGCCCTTCTACTAATGCCCTATCCTCAGGGATGCTGGGCCAAACCCTGGAGTTAGTGTCTCAGCTATTGGTTTAATGCCTCTTAGCTCCTAACGCACCCTTCAATAAACAATGGCATTCCTTTAAGTATTTCTCCTATAAAGTGAGCACACTGGTAAGCTTTCTCAGCAGATAGTGTTAGAGGGGTGTTGCAGGAGAAAGAAGCTTCCTGCAATTTCTGTCATGGGTCAGGGGTAGGCATGAGATGATCTATGAGATGATTCCAGGAGTCCTCTATCACCGTCACATAAACAAAAGGCCACCTGGATCAGATTCAAAGGGCCCTCGCCAAGAGTCAACACCCACTGTCAGATACGTGAGGCCATCTTGCACCTTCTGGACAAGATGATACTCCAGTTGAATTTATCCACGTAAGTGAGCCCAATGGAACCAACAGAGGGACTGCATAGAACACCTGCCAAACTGTCATTCACCAGCTACATTTTGGGATGATTTGTTCTGGAACAGCAGATAACCAAAGTATCCGTTGTCCCATCATCAAATAATTCATCTAATTCCTTAGTTATTCAATAAATTAATTTGTGTTTAAGGACAAGAGGACATTTCTTTTGGTCAAACCATCTCTCCCTTTCAGAAAAACATGTTACAATAAGACATCTGGCCATCCTGTAATCCCTCTCACATCTATTTCCAATAGGAAATGTGGACTATTCTACACAACGACTTGGATATCCAATGTTTAAAATAACAAACTAGAAAAATAATTCAGGCAAATGCAGGTAAAGAAGTTCACTGTATTGTTTACAGGCCTGTGTTTACTTGCAAAAATAAAGACTGAAGATATGGAACTTGGAATTACTAGTCGATGAAGGAGCAAGGACTTCCACTGACAAAAATCAATCATGAGAGAACTCCCTTTCTTGCTTTTTGTGCGGCTAGGGAGTTCAGAACAAATCAGACTCTGAAAAAAATCCATAATGTACATCTCCCAGTGCATCTATATTTAAACTTCTATCTAAGCCAAGCCAAGTGCTTCACGTTGTCAGAGACACACAATATGAAAACTAGCCATACTATCCATTTATATATTTCCTGTCATGTCAGTGGAATCAAAGACACTATAAGCTCAAAATATATAAAGGTATAAATGTTCTTAACTTGAATTTTTTTCTTTTCTTTTCTAGAAACTCCCTAAATTTTCAGTTAGCATTCAGAATGTCTCTGCACATTCAATCTGTTATCAGTATTCAAAACTTATCTAAAATTATTTCAAAGTGATGAGTGATGAGAAAACAACTGTGGAAATTAAGGAAAAAATGTATAATGAGACGTTTTAATAATCAATGTAAAATTTGGTAAATAATACATTCATGATGAGGGCTACCTGTCAGGTATGCATTCTAGCAGACAAATCACACAATGTTCGTAAAGCAGCCACCAGTCAGAGTACACTATATCTCATTCCTGACACATGAGGTCAGTCTACCCATGGCTGACCAATTAGCAATCAGCCCAGCAGGGTGGCTGAGAACACACTGCCACAGCCTGGCTGTCTGATTTATTTTATTTTTTTCCCTTATGCTACTTCTTTTTTTTTTTAATAGCTTATTGTCAAGCTGGTTTCCATATAACACCCAGTGCTCATCCCCACAAGTGCCCTCCTCCATGCCCATCTCCCTCCTCCCCATCCCTCCCACTGCCATCAGTCCTTAGTTCCCAGCATTCAAGAGTCTCTCATGGTTGTCTGAATTTAAATCCAGGCTTTTCCACTTCCTGGCTGTGATATTGCGATGGATCATTCAACCTCCTCAAAGATTACTTTAAATAGTCGCACCTATTTTAAAGGAGGCTGGAAGATTAAATAACTTAATATTTACAGAGCACTTAAAACAGTGCCTGCCATTTAGTAAACTCCATTCAGGTGTTAGATAAATAAAAATCAGTAAAAATATGTAGTTGGTAACATACTGGTATACACTATAGAGTAGAACCCCATTAATAATGCTCTCTAGTAGTTTCTATTCAGAGGCTCCCATTTAAATTCATGAGACCTTGTGACCTGTTCCATTGAGTCTTAAGATGTACTTAGAGTTTAATTTGTATAATTAAATCCTGAGTTTGATCAAAATTCACTCCTACCTCACCTAAGCAGATGATAAAACAGTCCCCTCTCTTCCCTCTTCTCTCCTCTCTCTCTCCCCTTCTCTCTCTCTCTATCATGTGTGTGTGTGTGTGTGTGTGTGTGTGTGTGTGTGTGTGTGTATTTAGCGTCTTGATGGGTCTGTGAGAAGAAAAGAGTGATATTATTCAGGCATACCTTATCCTGTTGGGCACAGAGAAGCCATAAATAAAAGCAATTACAGGTAAAAGTATCCCCACAACTCATCTGCTCAAGGCCCCACTATGGAAAATTTTGTTCCTCCAGGTTCCCTGTCTTTGCATGGTAAATACATAGTCCTTCCCTTTCACACTCCTCAGCTGCTTGGGCCTGGCTGCTAGAAAAATCCTAGCCCCTCCTAGTAACCAAAGCAGCCATTCAGGGAGCAAATATAGAGACAGGGAGGGAAAAGGAACTATAAATAAACACAGCATCAATAATTCCTCTCTATTGTGATTATTAAGAAATGAATCTGATTCTTAGACATAATACAATCTATATATTCAAATGAACACTATCCTTCCAAATTGTAGACTAACAGCAAATATGAATCACTGCGATCTAATGAGTGCTTACCATATGCTAGCCAGGAATTCATTGCTCCAAGCATTCAATGTGCACCATCTCATTGAATCTGACAGTAAGCACTAGAAGGTAAGTAATAATCCCCAAATATAGATGAGGAAACCGAGGCACAGAGAAGTTCAATAATTTATAACTCTAAACAGCAGACCCAAGAGTTAAACCCAGGCAGTCTGATTCCACAGCCTGTGATCGGAATGATGACCCTACCAACCAGCTTGTCTACATTGTCTTTCCAGTTATGATCTTCTTTTTTAAAATTCCTCTTTAGCAATTTCCCTCAGGACCAGTTTATCAGTTATAGAAGAATATTTGTCTCAGTAACTTACAATCATTCCATATTTTATTTTTTTAATCATAATATCCTAATAAACCCATTATTCACTGTTCTAGTAACTATGAAAGATATAAAGATAAATAAATAGAAAAAATACAGCCCCTGGCATTAAGGTACTCACTCTTTCAAACTAAAAATGTTCCCTTTAGCCTTCATGAAGGCAAAAGTCAGAAAAATTCAAAATATGTTAGTGCTTTAGACCCTAATAAAAAAGCACATGGATTCTTAATCATATTAAAATACAGACTGTGGGATATATATAATGGAATATTATTTAGTCATTAAAAAGAAGGAAATCCTGCCATTTGGAACAACCTAGATGGACCCAGAGGATATTATGCTAAGTAAAAATAAGCCAGAGAGACAAAGACCAGAAAAAAAAAAAAAAAAGCTGATTTCATAAAAACAGCGAGTAGGGCCCACAGTGCTTGCCCAGGGCCAGGGGGGGCGAGAGAAAAGAGGAGATGCAGATCAAAGGGGACAAACTTTCAGTTATGAGAAGAATGAGTTCTGAGGATCTAAAGTGCATCATGGTGCCTATGATTGATAACATGGTATTGTTTGCTTGAAAATTACTAACAGTTGACCTTGATCATTCTTACAAGAACACAACAGAAAGAAAGTTTAACTATTAGATGGATATGTTCATTAATCTGATCTTAATTATCATCCCACAATGTATATAGAAAGTCAATTACTGAGTTGTATACTTTAAATATATACAACTCTATTTGTCAGTTTTTCCCAATTACTTAATAAAGTTTTCAAAAAGACGTCTTCAGACAAACACAAGCCAGTTTGACTTATTTTCACCCTAATAATTCAAAAATATTTATTAGGATTCTATGAGTCTGTTCCTCCAGGCCCCAGGGAAACAACAGTGAACAAAACAGACAACAGCCTTACTGCCATGGAGTTCATGTTGTAGAGGGAGAGGCAAATTAAAATAGTCATTTATTTTATTATTATTTTATTTTTTATTTTTATAATAAAATAACAATTAAAATCAAACTAATTAAAATAACAGCATAATGTCAGAGAAGCAGGTGCTGTGAAAATATAAAGCAAAATACAGACTCTGAAGGAGCCTGCTGTTTGGGCAGGTGATCAGGAAAACCTCTCTACAGAAGCAACATTTAAGCAGATACCAGAAGTAAGGAAGTGAACTCTGTAGCTATCTGGAGAAAGAGAAACCATGTAGGAGCATTTGGAAGATCTGAAGGAACGGCAAGAAGGGGGAGAGTGACAGAAGATTAAAATTTTGTTACAGTGGAAAGGAGCCATTTTCTTTTTTGTTTCAGGAACTGTTCATAACTATGCAAGTATTAGAGTATTCATAGGTAAATACTTCTGTGAGTCTATAAAATACCAGACTCTGGGCTCAGGGCTGGGGATAGTGGTGAACAAAACCACACAGGCCTATCACAAAATAAATGAAAAGTTCAATCATATGAAGGAAAAGCACATGGAATGTGTAGACCAGGGGAAACATGCTCTGGCTGGGGTCGGCCGGGGGAGGGGGAGTTACCGAAGAAGACTACATTCCAGCTGATCCGTGGAGGATGAGAAAGAATTAACCAGATGGCCAGAGTATTCCAGGCAGTGGGAGCAGCATTTGCTAAAGCCCTGTGGTCAGTGGGCAACAACACACAGGCAACAGCTAGAGATGCACAGAGTGAGATCCAGGCTAAAGTAAAGCTGATGACTTGGCAGAGGCTAGTGTGTGTAGGGTTGTAGGCTTGAAGTCACACTGGGAACTTGGCCTTTAAATTATGGGCAATTGCAAGCTACTGAAGTTTTTTCAGCCATTTAAGAGTTTCAGAGTTCTGGGTATATTGCAGCATTTGTAAGAACAAAAGAGGTACAGTCAATAGTTGGGTGTACTTTACTTTGTTTCTACTTGCCGAGGTTTACATACAGGTTCATTTTGATCCATCCAATGGAAACGTCCTCAGCTTCCCCTTAAATTATCTAATGTCATGATGTGAATGGGATTAGACTAAGCAATAAAGTCTCAAAGAATTCTCATTCCAAGATCAGTCAAAGCTTTCTATTTATGTTAGCTCATACTTGCTTACTATCCAGAAGTCCCAAACAAGTATTCCACGAAGAACGAGCCTACAATGTTTCTCAAAGCTTCAAACTCTAAAATCTGCTGTGAAAATGCAATTGAAGACAGTGTGCAGTTCTTGGACTCAGGAACTGAAGTCAGACATACAGACAAAAATCGGAACCAAGGACCATATTTGGGGATTATTTTCAATGAGAAGGAGAACAGTGACCTTGCCTCATAATGAATCAAATCAGAGGAAGGAAAGGGGCTTTTACTGACCTTGTGTTCCAGCACAATCAGTCCAGTGCCCACAAACCATTTATCTAGCAGCTGAGATACAGCATAAAGAATGCTCTGAGGCACTTCCTACCAGAGTTGATAAAGAGAACTTTCTTCCATTAAATAAGGTAACATCTGAGGAAGCAAAGGCACAAGGAAAGGGAAAACGCCATGGGGACATCAGGCTCCTCGAACTCTCAGGACCCTGCAGGGCAGGGACAGGCATCCCGTGCCTACGTTAATTGGCTCAGAGAAGCTCAGGGTTGCATGATTACAGAATTTGGAGGGAAACACTCTGGAGATGGCTAAAGAGACAATTTTTTAAAAGGCAGGGAAGTATGAGACTTAGAGCAGGGATCATAAAATATATTTGCTTTACTTTTGTTCAATTCACAAATTCAGAAAATGAGGATATGGAAAATTCAAAAGGAACTGGACCTGTCAAGCAATTTATTAGGAAATGTCTTACATTGGGAACAATTAGAACTTGAGAGAATAAATGGCCAGCAGGGTCAGAACCCTGGCCAGAATCTGGACACTATTCTGAACAATTTTTGTAGGAAAGGACTTTTTCAAATGAGACTCACTTACAGAGAATTTCCACCCTCCCTCGAGAAGACTTATTCTGAATTCTATCCCCAGGAATCAACTGCACAGCAACAGACTAGATTAAAAAAGAAGATGGAAGTGACTTGATTGCTTGACCTGCTGAATAAGATTTGAGACTATTTCCCCGACTCTGTTATGTCTACTGACTACTGTGTCTCTTTGCTAATTTCAAAACATTCATGAACAAATGATATGTGAATAGCAAAAGAATATTCTTACTTCCTAATAATTAATGGGTGGTAAAGGAACCCTCGAAGCACATTACATAAGTTACAAGCGTCTTAATTCATCAAAATATAAACGTTCACCTACCCAAGTAGCAACCAACTTTATAAACCTATGTCTAAGTATATATGTCATCATTTATTCATTCACATAATAAAATTTATTCAGCACCTATTATTTGCTAGGTGCTGTGAGATGTATTAGGACACTAAAGAACTTTCTTTGGCCTTTGGATGTTTATAGGCAGAGAGAGAAAAATAGTCACTTTTCAAGTAAGTGCAATAAAATATCCCAAGTGTCATGATGAGTAGCAAGCCTACTTGATTCTTAAACAATAACTGCACACCCACTATGTGCCAAGGATCATTTCTATTTACAAATAACAAAAGCAGTCCCCCCGAGGGGCAGAGTCACCTTAGAGGAAAGATCATTTTTTGTTGTTGTTTCAAACATACATAATGATGTATAAGTGTGTACATGTGTACTATCTGGGTAACTGAGCTACACATTAAATCAGCTTCTTTTCCTAAAGTCATCTTTCCTTTCCAAGCCAAGACACAAAACTAAAGCCCAAATCAGTTAAGAATGGTGTTTTAGAATCATAAAATAATTGTCCTTACCAGGAATACAGGATTGTTCCAACAACAGATGTTAGTTTACTGTTTTCTTGTTTTTGCTTTGCCAGCCCAAAGTCAGCTATAATTCACAAAAAAGAAAAAACCATGTCATTATACTTTCCCTGAATTATCATGGTTCCTTAACTTTTTGCATTCTGTACAATAACTATTAAAGTTCACAATAGAAAGCTTTTTTTTTTAACCTTCTGTCAAAATGCCCCATGTGTCATTCTTACACACCACTCTAAGTTTTAATTAACATACATACATCAGGTCATTGTGCTATATACTTTGTTTTCTTTTTAATTTTTTAAAGTTTGTTGATTTATTTTTGAGAGAGAGAGAAAGTACACGCGGGGGAGGCCAGAGAAAGAGGGAGAGAGAGAGAGAGACAGAGAGAGAAAGAGAATCCCAAGCAGGCTCCACTCTGACAGTGTGGAGCCCAATGCAGGGCTCGAACTCACAGACCACAAGATCATGACCTGAGCCAAGACCCTGAGTTGGAGGATTAGCTAATTAAACCACCCAGGAGCCCCATTGCATTATATACTTTGAAATAATGAGATATATCACTAAAATAAGTCTGGCTGACTAAAAAATAGGGCAAAGTACTTACTGAGCTTGTGACTCCACCTTTTAGGTTATCTTTATAATTTTTGAAAAAACAAAATGAATCAAATATTTCAGCATATGCCAGGTATCACCTCATCTGGATGAAAGAAAAAAAGAAAGGAAAGGAAAGGAAAGGAAAAAAGGAAGGAAGGAAGGAAAGAAGAGAGAGAAGGAGAGAGGGAGGGAGGGAGGGAGGGAGGAAAAGGAAGAAACTAAAATTAAAAAATAAGCCAGAAGAGCTACCATGAAGATATGAAGAATCCTATACTAAAGGGAATCAGACTGCACTAATCCATAGCAAATAATGATATTCAGAATCACCTCAAAATATTTATATATCATCAAAGGATTTTGATATTTTAATTTTTTAGCTTAGAACACCAAATATTTATATTTCATATTAGCACTAGCTGTACTTTCCAATGCACCTTTAGGTACTTCTGTTTTAAATCACTCAACAACTTAGGTCAAAGAGATAGAAGCAGATATTCTTCATATCCTCACTCTACAGACTTACTAACATTTCAAGAGATTTAATTACCAGGATTACATAAAAAAGTGCTGATCCAGGGCAAGAATTCAAGTTGCTATACCTAACAAGATTTGATGTTCACAATACCACTTTGTACAGTGCACCATGTGTTGATGGAATTTCACTGCAGTGAACTTTAATAAGAGTATATGATAATGTATCTACACTAATAAATCTTTCAGGTTGAAAATATTCCAAAGTAGTTAGACTTCAAACTAATAATAATTCACATTATTAACAACAATGCCCATTTACTACACAACAGCTTGGAAGTAACACAAATTTGGCTACTTACATGAACTGTCTAAGTTAATACTAACGGCAATCCTGACAGATAGGTATTATTATGGTTCATGCTGCTTAGCCCTTGAAAGCAAGAACTCTGGAACCGGACAGCCTCAATTCAAATCCCGGCTCCAACATGTGCTACTAGCGTAACCTTGGGCCAGTTATTTAATCTCCTTTTGTGGTAGTGTAGCAGGATTCTCGCACAGAGAGTCGTGACACCAAGGCTTTTCTTTCCAGGAAGCAACTTGATTCTGGCCGGCATTGCTCAGTGGGGTTCGTACCTAAGGAACTGAGCCCCGAACACTACGTGGCATGGTTTTTTATATATTTTTTACTTCTTTGTCTCCCATATGTGGTAACATACAAACATGCAGTCTGATTCAAGTGGTCTCATGTTACAAGGCCGTCAGGGATGTTGTCACATACACAAATAGCAAGACGGCCTTGAGATGTTCTTTTTTTTTTTTCTTTCCTTAGGGAGGGGACCCTACCACAGTAGTTATAAATAAGGGTTATAATAGCATAAATATCCAAATGAGCAAGGAAGAAGTCAAACTTTCACTATTTGCAGACGGCGTGATATTCTGTGTGGAAAACCCAAAAGACTCCACCAAAAAATTGCTAGAACTAATACATAAATTCAGCAAAGTCATAGGATATAAAATCAATGTACAGAAATCTGTTGCAATTCTATATACCAATAAAGCAGCAGCAAAAAAAATAAATCAAGGAATCGATCCCATTTACAATTGCATCAAAACCAATATGGTACCTAAGAATAAAACTAACCAAAGGGGTAAAAGATCTGTATGCTGAAAACTATAGAACAATTATGAAAGAAATTGAGGAGGACACAAGGAAATGGGGAAAAAATTCCATGCTCATGGGTTGAAAGAACATTATTAAAATGTCAATACTACCCAAAGCAATCTACACATTTAATGCCATCCCTATCAAAATACCACCAGCATTTTCCACAAAGCTAGAACACACAAATTTTAGGATTGCTTGTTCACTAAAGGTCTTGAATGACTAAAGCAATCCTGAAAAAGAAAGGAGGCATCATGATCCCAGACTTTAACCTCTATTACAAAGCTGTAGTTATCAAAACAGTATGGTACTGGCACAAAAACAGGCACATAAATCAGTGGAACGGAATAGAAAACCCAAAAATGGACCCACAAATGTATGGGCACCAAATCTTTGACAAAGCAAGAAAGAATATCCAATGGAAAAAAGACAGTTTCTTCAACGAATGGTGTTCGCAAAATGGGACAGCAACCTGCAGAAGAATAAAACTGGACCGCTTTCTAATACCATATGCACAAAAGTAAACTCAAAATGAATGAGAGACTTAAATGTGAGACAGGAAACCATCAAATCCTAAAGGAGAATCATAATCCTAAAATCATAATCTTAAAGGAGAATACAGACAGCCACCTCTTTTTTTTTTTTAATGTTTTTATTTATTTCTAGGAGAGAGAGAGAGAGAGAGCATGAGCAGGGGAGGGTCAGAGAGAGAGGGAGTCACAGACTGAAACAGGCTCCAGGCTCTGAGCTGGCAGTCAACACAGAGCCCGACGCGGGGCTCGAACCCACGAACCGCGAGATCATGACCTAAGCGAAAGTCGGACGCTTAACCGACTAAGCCACCCAGGCGCCCCAGACAGTCACCTCTTTGACCTCAGCCACAACAACTTACTAGACACATAGCGGGAGGCAAGGGAAACAAAAACAAACATCACAGGACCTCACAAAAGATAAAAATCTTCTGCACAGAGAAGGAAACAATCCGCAAAACTAAAAGGTAGCCTAGGAGAAGATATTTGCAAATGATATATCGGATAAAGGGTTAGTATCCAAAAATCTGTAAAGAATCTATCAAATTGAACACCCAAAAAACCCAAATAAACCAATTAAGAAATGGGCAGAGGATATGAATAGACATTTTTCCAAAGAAGACCTCTAGATGGCTAACAGACACATGAAAAGATGCTCAACCTCACTCATCATCAGGGAAATACAAATCAAAACCACGATGAGATATTACCTCACATCTATCAGAACGGCTAAAATTAACAACAGAGGAAACAACAGATATTGGTGAGGATGCAGAGAAAGGGGGAACCCTCTTACACTGTTGGTGGGAATGCAAACTAGTGCAGCCACTCTGGGAAATAGTATGGAGTTCTTCAAAAAGTTAAAAATAAAACTCTCCTACAACCCCACAATTGCACTACTAGTACTTACCCACAGGATAAAAAAAAAAAACATGGTTTGGAAGTGGTACATGCACCCCCATGTTTACAGTAGTATTATCAACAATAGCCAAACTATGGAAAGAGTCCAGTGTCCATCGACTGATGGAAGAATAAAGAAGATGTGTATATATACAATGTACTACTACTCAGACATCAAAAAGAATGAAATCTTGTCATTTGCAATGACATGGATGGACTCAGAATATATTAAACTAAGTAAAATAAATCAGTCAGAGAAAATCAAACACCATGTGATTTTCCTCATACATGGAATTTAAGAAACAAAACAGATGAACATATGGGAAGGGGAAAAGGAAAGAGAGGAAAGCAAACTGCAAGAGACCAAATAATAGAGAACAAACTAAGTATTGATAGAGATAGGTAGGGGGTGGGCTAAATGAATGATGGGTATTAAGGTGGACACTTACTATGAGGTGCATTGTATGTTATATGTAAGTGACAAATCATTAAATGCTACTCCTGAAACCGATATTACATTATATGTTAACTAAAGGATTGAAATGAAAATTTGAAAAAAACAGCAAAAATAGTAGAGTACAATAATAAAATCTGAATTAAGTTAACAAATGTAAGTATAAGATAATAAACAGTTGAACAACTGATACATATCCTTATTCAGTCTTCATAGCCACTCATATTAGAATTTGTTATTAAAATTTGTTATTGAAAACTGAAACTAAGGCTCAGTTTACTCAGAGATTGAGTAACTTGCCTAAGGTCTCACAAGGAGAAATTAACAGTCAGATGTGAATCTGTCTTATCAAAATCTTAAAATCCTTACCAAAACATAATACTAACAACAAAGAAAAGTTAGGCCCAGATCATTTCAATAACAAATTCTATCAAACACTTAAGGAATAAATATCAATTCTGCACAAACTCAACCAGAAAATACAAGATGAGAGAATACTTCCCAACTCAATTTATAAAGCCAACATTACTCAGAGACCAAAGCCAAAAACATTACAAGAAAAGAAAAATGCAGAAGCGTATCCCCCATGAAAATAGACACACACACACACACAAAATCAACAAAATGCAGGCAAATAAAGTCTAGAAACAGATAAAAAGCATAAATACATAGGGACCGTTATGCCAGAAACATATGGCTGATTCAACATTTAAGAATCAATCAGTGTACAGGGGCGCCTGGGTGGCTTCGTCGGTTAAGCGTCCGACTTTGGCTCAGGTCATGATCTCGCAGTTCATGGGTTCAAGCCCAGCGTCGGGCTCTGTGCTGACAGCTAGCTCAGAGCCTGGAGCCTGCTTCAGATTCTGTGTCTCCCTCTCTCTCTGACCCTTCCCCGCTCATGCTGTCTCTCTCTCTCTCTCAGAAATAAATTTAAAAAAAAAATTAAAAAAAGAATCAATCAGTACAGTTCACCAAATCAACACAATAGAGGAAAATCATATAACCATATGTATAAAACAGATTTGACAAAATTTACCATCTATTCTTTTCAGAAATGTATAAATAGATGTGCATTTCCTTAACTTGATAAAGGGCATCTACAAAAAACTATACCTAACTTTCTACTTAATCCTAAAAGATTAAATATTTTTCCTTTAAGTTCAAAAACAAGGCTGGATGTCAACTAGACTTGTTGTAGTGATCATTTCACAATATATAAAAATACCAGATTATTATGTTGTACATCTGAAAGTAATATATGTAAAATATGTCAATTTTATCTATTAAAAAATAAAACAAATAAATAAAAGATGTGGCAAACTTGTTAATCTATTGATGTAGATGTTGAAGAGACTGTCACATTAGCACATTTTTTAATGTGCCCTTGATAACTGGATTTTTAAAATAAAGCAGAACCATTTTTGTTTTATGTTTCCTTCTGAAAAAGATGAAGACCAAGAGGAAGAAGAACAGAGACAAAGATGAAGAAGAAGAAAATGAGGAGCAGGAAACATATGAGTGCAGTGACAAAGAAACAAATATCTAGGAATAATATGACAAAAGGATGAAAGATCTATGCAGGGAAAATTATAAAATTTTATTACAGAGTCATGAGGGAAGGCCAAACTAATGGAGAGAAACTCCAAGTTCAGGAATTGGAATTCTCAATATTATAAAGATGTAGAGATGCCATTCTTCTTAAACTAACTTATGTAATCCAATGAAATGCCTCCAAATATTTTGGGTAGGATTTCACACATCAAGTGTAAAATCAGCATAAAAATAGGAAGGACCAAAAGAAGCCATGGATTTTGATTAAAAGACAACAGAGTTTCCTACAACATATTAAAAATTATTTGAAGGTATTATAATTAAGACAAGGTAGTATTAACTCAAGGATACAAGAAGAAGAAAATAGAAAAAAAGAAGAAAAGAAGGCAAGAATGTCCACTCTCACAATTCTTACTGAAGATTGTACTAGAGGTCCAAATAAGGACCATATTTGCATGCAAATTTTTGCAAACAGAATTTTTCATTTCTCTTTAATGAATTTCTTGGAGTGAGATTATTGGATGATACAATAAAAAGGTTGTATTTTTCAAAAACCATCAAACCAAAATATTTTCCAATGTTTTCTCACCAGAAATGTATGAGTTCTAGTTGTTTCTACATCTTCTTTGCCATTTGGTGTTGTCAGGTTTGTTTGTTTATTCATTTATTTATTTACTTTTTTGTATGTATATATTTTTTGTATGTATATATTTTTAAGCTCTAGGCCCAACGTGGGGCTTGAGCTAACCACCCTGAGATCAAGAGCTGCATGCCCAGTGGCCACTGGGTGACTCAGCTCGTTAAGTGCTCAACTCCCACACTAGGCGTGAAGCCTACTTTAAAAAAAAAAAGAAAAAAAAGTTGCATGCTCTACCAGCTGAGCCATCTAGGTGCCCCTGTTATCAGTTTGTTTTGTTTGAGAGACAGAGTGTGTGCAAGAAGGGGAGAGGGGCAGAAGGAGAGAGAGAGTCCTAAGCAGGCTCCACACTCAGCACAAAGCCCAATGCGGGGCTCCATCCCATGACCCTGAGATCATGACCTGAGCTGGACTGCGTCTATGTAAACACTGAAAAGAGCTGCAGTGTCCAAGGGGCTTGGGCTTAAAAATATTTTAGGGGCTTTTAGTTCTAGGTCTTCATAGAAATTATCTTCTTTTTATAAAAATGCCATTGATTTTGAAAGGCAAAAACCAAGGAGTGGTATTCACAAAAACTCTACCCACTCCATGTATGGAAGTTAACGCCAGATGTCTGCAACAACACAGACGGTCGAAAGTATTCACGAAGGGAACAAAAGCTCATATTGTTTGGCCATTTGGAAAATTTTGGTAGTATCAGTAATGTTTCAACTTCTCTTTCTACCTTTGTGGTCATATTTGGAGTAGAGGAAAAGGATTTATTTCAGAAACTGTGGTCATAAAAGCATTCATGTGCTATCATAGAAATTCAAAATGGCAACAGATAACATTATACATATAGCATATATGTCAAAGAAATGGGTAAAACAATCTCTCCCTTGATAGAACAAATGATCCAGGAAATGCTAAAACTGTAGCCTGTTTGCACTACAGCCTCTAGCTGTTGACCTCTAGATGGAAAAGGTGCGTGGCCTCTGGTTGAGTCTCTAGATTCTTGATCTGTCATTTACTATCTATGTGACATTGGACCCATAACTCAACTACTCTGTTTTCTCAAATACAGCTTATGAAACTCATCTTTTGCAAGGGGTTGCTCCAAAAACTTGACACCAGATGAGAAGTATTTTGTAATATAGAACACCTATAATGTATTCCTACCCCTCCCCAACCCCACAGGGAGCTGTCACCCACTACCTGTGTTGGTAGTTCCCAAATGCACAGCCACGCCACTCCATCCCCAGCTCTAGGTGGCACCTGGCCCTTCACACCCCAGACTGAGCTTATTATTCACGGTCATCTGGGACACCCCAAAATAGAAATGGCATCTCATCTGCTCCATTTTCTTGGCTTGCAAATCTCTGCCTTTTCTCTTTTGCCTCAGCTCTTGTATCTGAATCTCTCTTTTGATTCTGTGACTACAATTTAAATGTGCCAGGAGCCTAGGCCTCCCTCTTCCTACAAGAACCTAGGTGCATCCCATCAGGAAGCTTTTCCTTCTAATCCATTCCACAGAGTGTTTAACAATGGAACAATCTATGAGCCCCTGTCTTTATCACAGCAAGCCCCCATAAAAGTACCAGAACATCTCCTGATTGCAATGGTTTATCAAGTTTCCAGCTGCCCTGTGCCTTCAAGACTGTCCATTTATTCATTGATTTCACATATTTGTCCATAAATATACACTAATTTATCTACTGGGTGTCAGGAACTGGGCTAAGTACTAAAGATAAGAGAGGAACCAGATCGGAAACTATCTATATTGACATAGCCCACAGGGCTCCATGGTAGAGATACACATTAAACAAAGAATCACACATATAAATTTAAAATTGTGATAAGATCACTGAAAATCAGGTAGATATATGATGTTATGAGAGTAACATAGGAGACATAGGTGATCAGGAAAATCTTCTGTGATAAAATGGTGACTGAGTTAATATCTGACAGAGAACAAGAGTTAACTAAGAAGAGAAAGTGGAGAAGAAACAGCAGAGGACCCTGCATGTGCAAGGGTCCTGTGATCAAGGAGACATGGTCCATTAAGGAACTGAGGGAAGGTCCTGTGATCAAGGGAGCATGGTCCACTGAAGAACTAAGAAATGGCCAGGTGGGTTAGAGAGTAGACAATCAGGGATATGGCCAGATGATGCAAGACCCTGCAGGCCATGTTCACATGGCTGACCCCTGTCAATACTGCCCAACTTAAAATGTTCACCTCAACAAAACTACTAGATTCATCCTTATACAGTACTTGGTTATGAGCACCCCATGCCCTCAAGGATGCCTTTGCCTTTACCTGAAACAATCTTTCTGAGGAAATATTATAAAGAGAAGTGGGGGGCACCGGAGTGTCTCAGTTGGTTAAGTGTCCGACTTCAGCTCATGTCATGATCTCACAGTTCGTGGGTTCGAGCCCCGCATCAGGTTCTGTGCTGACAGCTAGCTCAGAGCCTGGAGCCTGCTTCAGATTCTGTATCTCCCTCTCTCTCTGCCCCTCCCCCACTTGTGCTCTGTCTCTCTCTCTCAAAAATAAATAAATTATAAAAAACAATTTAAAAACAGAGAATTGGCAAAGAGATGAACACTAGAGCCAGATGTGGTCAGTTCCTGGCACTGCCAACCTATTAGTTGGGTGAATTAAGCAAGTTTTCTAACCTCTCTAACTCTTTCCATTTTCTGTGAAGATGGGAATGTGCCTCAGATACTGGATGAGGTAATGAACATAAAACTTTCATCCCATAGTAAATGCTTTAAGAGATGTAGCCATGGGTGGTTATTCCTTTCCTTCAAAGCACAGCGAAAATTTTTACCATGATAAAAGTGTCTTCCCTGAGTAAAATAAAAAACGATGAATGACTATATCAATTTCAGGAACTGATCAATTGAAATCTCTATTATGCTAGGCAATGACAGAGGCATCTACATGAGCATAACTGTAGAACAGTCCAGAAAGATGTCCACCTTGCAACCCCCTCCCATCTACCTTTCTACGCTTTCCTCCTGACTCAGTAAATAAAGGCCAACCTCTCACTTCCACAGCAACAAGATCACCAGTAACACGCTCTCTGTCCAGGGCTCTGTGTGGGATTAGGAGGACGTTTCCAGAAAGATGCTCAACAAACCCCTGCCTCATTGGCACTTTCTCCTAAGAAGGCTACTCAAATTTCTAATCCTTGCCCTCCAACCTCCCATTGACCCTCTCACAAATGAAGCTCAGCTGTTATTAATATTATTATTTCTAATTCAACAAGTAGAAAAATCAAGTCAAACATTGAATTTCCTACACAAAGGAAAAGGGGCAGTTTAATGCTGGTGTACAGTGAGCTCGTCCACTATGCCACTGACTCTTCCAAAGGTTCTGTCCCCAGTGCAGGCCCTTCCCTGGATGAGACAGAGTGAAAGTATTTCTCTTTCTCAACAGCATCATTATTTGATTGATTTTTATTGATGCAGGTATCTGAGATAACAAAGAGCTCTGGGATGACAAATTCAATACCTGATACAAAAGTACTTTCTGAATTACAGGTAACCCCATTTCTTTGGTGCACACATATCATGTCACACTGTCAGAATAATATCTATTAGTAGACTAGGCTCTTGGGGAAACTAGTGTCCTTACTAAGTAGGGGCTCTTCTAAAATCATTTTTCAATGTGGGGCTTGTTCTGCTTATGATTACTTGGAATAATGAATGAAGCTTTAAACAAATAGTTTTAACATTAAATAGGAATGCTAAAGGTCAAATTCTTATAAAAACAGGAAGTCAGGCTCTTGCTGTCTCTCTCTCTCTCTGTCACACACACACACACACACACACACACACACACACACACACACACACACAGATTATGACATGATTCTAGAGCCTGAAAGTCTCCAACGGTTTCAGTACCCTTAGGGGGCTGGGCAGACTGGTCAGATGCGTAGTACCGTGTACTGTTGAATTAGTCTCTGTAGAAATAGGTACCCCCCCTCCTCACCATGCTGCTTCAGAGAACACACTTTGGGAAAACTCACAGAATGAAAATCTCATGTCCAGAACACACCAGATTCTACCCTATACATTAAAAATTTCTCAGAGAACTAAATTATAACCCAATATGCCCATATGAAAATATACACTAAAACAAGCTTTATTATCCTTGGTCTTTGATGTTTTTATAGGCCTTATGAACCCAACATTGAGAAGATTTTAGTTCCACTTTTCTCCTAAGATGGTAAAGGCTCAATGCCTCCTTATTCGCTCATGCAGTTGATTATAATGAGTTCATCTCACTGGAAGGACATAACAATCATCTATCTGGTCAAGACCAGAACTTTCAGGACACCCTGCTCAAACTTTCTTGGGACTGCCATTCTCACCTTTTCCTCAAAGCCAAATGCTGTTCAAATCTCAGAATTGCAGAATGACCCACTGGTCATAAATTTCTTAAAATTTATTTTTAGAAATTAGATTTGACTGAAATTGCTTCAATGCTGCCTTACTTCACATGACCTAGCAGCGATATAAGGAACCTAGTGGGACTGACAGAAAATATTCTTGCTTCCTTAGTGACATGAAGGCAATTTGCTGGCTAAGAGAAACTCCAGAAATTGTGTAGCCACCCTTACTCCACAGGTGCTATGTGGGTATCCAACACAAGTGACTCAACATTCTGGAGTCTTTTAAGTTAATCTTTTAACTCAAAGTTCTGTCCTGGCTTAAACTCAAATAGATACCATATCTGGTTAATGAGACATAAAACACAAAATGTTCAAAGCGAGACAGGTCAAGAGACCTACAAAAGCTACAAACAGCCTCTTATGTGCCTATTTAATGAGGAGATTTTAGAAGTATAGGAAAGAATATGCATATAAGGACTTTGATTTCCCTGTCAGCAGTGCAATGCTAATTCATTTTTTCCTATAATGACCTGGATTTCTCAGCAGCAGTTGAGCCAACCAATAACAATTAAAATCCTTTAGTCCCCTAGAAAACAATTAAAATGCCAAGATTCTAGCACTATAAGAGAGTCTAATTTGATTTCCCAAGCTTTGTTGGCATTCAAAAAAGGAATGTCCTTTCATGCTTCCTGAGATGCTGGCGAGAACTGCTTGTACCTTTCCCCATTTACATACCTGATTTTCACCTTAATCCTCAATCCCTCTTACATGAAACACTCTTCCCACAAAATCTCAGCTGTCAGATCAAGATCTCAAACCCAGGTATGTTCCCTAATCATTACGTTTTATTTGTAACTGACTTGTAAATATTTCTATGTGGGGGTGTTTTAGTCTATTTGCTCATTCATGTATCCATTTATTCAATAAATATTATAAAGTGCTTTCTGAGAAACAAAGTCAAGAAAACCACTGAGCTGTGTGCTGTAGAAAGGTCAGCCTGGTATAGTACTAAAGGTGACCAGAAACAGAACATATCAGATGTGGACATCAAAGATACCATCTGGAGGGATGGTATTTGAATTGAGTGGCAGACGGCATTCCAGGCAGAGAGAGCACCATGTTGGAAGTCACAGAGGTATAAAACCACAGCATGGTCTGTTCAGGAATGAGCAATTTGTCCCATGAGGCCAGAGAGGGCAAAGGTGAGATCGTGAAGGAAGGACCTTGGGTGCCCTAAGGAACCTAAACAGTACCTTAAATGTCCGAGGGGGCTGCCTGAAGGACTTTAACCAGGAAAGGATATGATCAGATTGCTAAAGCAGTATGTCCAAAACCTTACACCTTAAATGCCCTCACCCAGTTCTCTGCCAGTGGCATCACCATCTCCGCAAACCCAGACTCTTTCTCACTGTACTCACATGGCGTCTTCTAAGTTCTGCATCCCAAATAACTGCTGAATCCAATCCCTCTGCTATATCCTCTTCCCCCACTACCAGAAGTAAAACCTACATCACATCTTTCCTGAACAAACGCAACAGTCTTTGCAAATACTGTGGAGCAGTGCTGGAAAAGCTATTAGCCAGCCCTTTCTCCCTTTCTTATCTCTAACTGTAGAGGCTGAAAGCTCACCTAGATGTCACTCTTATGGCTAAAGGTGGCCATGTGACTTGGCTTTAGCCAACACAATGTAAGACATATAATGGGGACCTTTTGTGAAAGATTTTCTTTAATGATAAAAGTAGATAGCCATTTGAAGAACATAATTATTTTTTTACCCTAGCTGCCATCCTACTTCCGGTCTAAATTTGATAATGATGCTCGGAGCTCTGGCCAATCTGGCAAGGATAATGGAGAGAAAAGAGAGAAATTCCTAGATCATGGATGACCATCTTGATCTATTTTTTTTAATGTTTATTTTTGAGAGAGGCAGAGCATGAGCAGGGGAGGGCAGAGAGAGAGGGAGACACAGAATCTGAAGCAGGCTCCAGGCTCTAAGCTGAGCCTAATGTGGGCCTAGAACTTATGAACCATGAGATCATGACCTGAGCTGAGATCGGATACTTAACCAACTGAGCCACCCAGGCACCCCATCTCCTTGAACTATTAAATTAGCACTAGAAGTGCCCACCTCCAGACCCCTTGTTATGAGATTACATGTCCTCATGGCATAGCCATTGTTGGTCTGGCTTTTTGCATCCAAACAGGTCTTAACTGATACATCTCTTAAACTGGGGAATCGGTCTCCAATCTTTCTTTATGGTACCCCCTACCTACATTACACTTGCCCTCCACATCCCATCTGATCACAAAATTTCCAGTCTGGAAATTACTAAAGATAAGTCTCTGACCAAACATCAACGTCCAAGCTCCTCAGCCAACAAAGTCTCTACTGTCTGGACACACTGAACGTCCCACTAATCCGTAGGCACACTGTACTGCTTCGGGTCTCTAACCCTTCACATTTGCTGTACTCCCTGCCTGGAATGCTTTCGTACTCCACTCCTCACCTGAAGGCTCCAAAGGCAGAGTCAGTAATATATACAATTACAACATATACAATTCCAATATATGCAATTACATAGTAAACAATTATTATAATTATAATAATTGTATATTACTATATACAAGTATACGTAATTATAGACTATATATTTTTTCCCAGTTCTCTTGGAAGGAAGAATACATCTTCACCCTTTTAAACCTGCCTTGCTCTGACCAATGAGATCAGGGCAGAAGTTTTAAGAGCTGAAGTATGGTTGCTATGCCTTCTCTTCCCTGACCCTGCAATGTAGAAGTAGGTGGGGAGGAGCTTATAGCCAGCCTGGGGCTCTGAGCACAGCTCCCCTAGTGCTTTATGGTGCATACACAGTACATGCTAGGACAGAAACCAGCCAGTGTAGACAAACATTTCCTTCCTTCCTTCCTTCCTTCCTTTCTTCCTTCCTCCCTCCCTCCCTCTCTCCCTCCCTTCCTTGTAACTATATTGTGTTATACCTTTAAGGTTATTAATTATTTATTTTAAGTAATCCCTCCACCCAACGTGAGACTCACACTCAATGACCCTGAGAACAAGAGTGGTATGCTCTTCCAACTGAGACAGCCATGTGCCCCAAGGACAAACTTTTTCTGTAAAGGGCCGGATAACAAATATTAAGGCTCTAAGAACCACACATGGTCTTTGTCACAATTTTCTTTTCTAACAACCATCTAAAAATATAAAACGATCATTAGCTCACAGGGCATACAAAACCAGGCCATGGATGCATATGTCACACAGGCTGTGGTTTGTCATCATTTTAAGCTGCTGAAACTTTCAGGTCACTTGTCACTGCAGCATAACATGACCTATCCCAACCAATATACTACTATTTGCGCAGACAACTTTCTGGTCTTTATTGCCCTGTCATACAATGGTGAGCTCCACAAAGACAGTGCCCACGTCTATCCTGCTTCTTTTGTTCACAGCCAGATGTGTCAGCTCAGGAGTTAACTGCTGAGTGAAGAACTCAACGTCTTTCCCACAAGACTGAGCTCAAGGAAAAGAGGACATGGCTTTCATCCACCCCTACATGCCTGGCATATGATGGCATTTGATAAGCACTCGAGCGGTTGATAAATGTTCCACTGAATCAAGTATTTCTTTGTTGCCACTACCAGTAGCAACAGCCAAATATCATTTGAGAAACATGTAGAAATGTGCACAGCCCGTTTGGTTGTGGGATGAACGTGTGACCTCTTGAGTCATGCACTAAAGCCCATGTATAAAATCTATTACCATAGTTGACTGAGTTTTATTTTTCCCTTTTTTCTTTTTTTAAAATTTGGGATCAGGGAAGAAAATGAGAGCATGAGGGGCTTGCATTAAAATGTGGGTATTTGAAAAGGTCAAGAAATGTGAAAAGGTGGGTCTGCAAGCAAGTTCATTTCCAGCAGACCCCCTCCTTCAGAGCCATTCTGTGATGGCAGAGTGTGGCTTTTACTTGACAAGTGGCAGCACTTAGGGCTGACCTTGACTATGCTTTGCCCAGCGTGCCCCTGAGTCAGGCCTGTTCCTGTGTGTGGCATCCAAGGTTACAAATAAATGCAGAGGCAAGACCGGGTCATGTTTCACAGGACAAGTCACTGAATATACAGTCTTTTAAATGGAAATATATGTAGACATTAAAATTAGATACCACTTGTAAACCCACACATACCTACATAGCAGTATAATAATAAAAAGTTAATACTTTCTACTCTGCTGCCTTCTGAAGGCAAGGTCCCAGCTAGTGTGATTCCTACAAATAATTGCACACCAAACTCAATCTTAAAACAGTAATTCATCTACATTAAGAAAAAGAGAGGGGCGCCTGGGTGGCTCACTCGGTTAAGTGTCCGACTTCGGCTCAGGTCATGATCTCATGGTTTGTGGGTTCGAGCTCCATGTTGGGCTCTGTGTCGACAGCTCAGAGCCAGAAGCCTGCTTCAGATTCTGTGTCTCCCTCTCTCTCTGCCCCTCCCCCCTTCATGCTCTGTTCCTCTCTGTCACAATAATAAACACACATATAAACAAACAAACAAATAAAGTGGTTCAAGGGCACCTGGGTGGCTGAGTCATTAAACATCTGACTTTGGCTCAGGTCATGATCTCACGGTTCATGGGTTCGAGCCCGCATTGGGCTCTTTGCTGACAGCTCAGAGCCTGGAGCCTGCTTCAGATTCTGTGTCTTCCTCTCTCTCTGCCCCTCCCCTGCTCACCACTGCCTATGTCTCTCTCTCTCAAAAAATAAACAAAAAATTAAAAAAAAAAAGAAAGAAAGAAAAAGAGAAGAGGGTAATTTCATTTTTTCTAAAGCTTCTCTTCTGGTTATATTTTCAATACGTTTTGTCTCATGCATCCTAAACATCACTTGCCAATTCTGTGGGGTTTTCCCTGGCGGTAAATGAGCCTGGCAAGGCTGCCCCTCAGTGGTGACATGCTTTCCACAGACCACGCCAAAAAAAATACGGGCATCTTACACATTCAGTTTCAAATTAATGCTTAAAGATTTTAATTTCACCATACCCCTCATAAAAATAAAAGTCTGTAGTGTCCACATTTATATCAAGAGTGCTACCCACTAAAAAACATATTTCATCACTATTAATTTAAAGTATCCTTAGAGGTACCCAGGTGGCTCAGTTAAGCATCCGGCTCAGGTCACGACCTCACAGTTAGTGGGTTTGAGCCCCGTGTCGGGTTCTATGCCGACAGCTCAGAGCCTGGAGCCTGTTTCAGATTCTGTGTCTCTCTCTCTCTCTGCCTCTCTCCTGCCCGTGCTCTGTCTCTCTCTGTCTCAAAATAAATAAAATGAAAAAAATTCAAGTATCTTTAAAATAGTGATATTAAATGTCTTTTAGGGGGCCTGGTTGAGTCAGTCCATTGAGCGTCCAACTTTTTTCTTTTTTTTTTTTTTTAATTTGAGAGAGAGAGATAGAAAGAGAGAACATGAGCAGGGGAGAGGGCGGGAATGTCAAGTGCGCTCCATGCTTAACCTGTTGCAGGGCTCAATCCCATGACCCTGGTATCGTGACCTGAACTGAAATCAAGAGTGGGATGCTCAATTGATTGAGCCACCCAGCCACGCAAGTGACTGACTCTTGATTTGGGCTCAGGTCATGATTGCATGGTTGTGAGACCGAGCCCTGTGGTAGGCTCCACACTGGGCATGAAGCCTGCTTATGATTCTTTCTCTCCCTCTCCGTCTGCCCCTCCACTTGTACCCTGGCTCTCACTTTTTCTCTCTCTCAAAAAAACCCCCAAATTTCTTTGTATTATCTTTTTAGTCATAAAATCATTCTATACTCACTGAATATACTAGTAGCACATCAATGCCCTGTCCACATAATTGCTTTAATGGAAAGAAACTAGATTAGGGCAGGATTCTGTTCTGAGGTGTCTCATTGCTTCTTTATTTGAAACTAGAAAAATATTCCCTTATTTAACACGAAAACATTTTGAAAGCTGAATATAACTTTTAAGTTAATAATGCTTAAGTATAAGTCTAATAAATAGTAATAAAAACAAGGTTGGGTAGAATGGCGATGAGGGACAGGATAGAGAAAAACAAAGTAAAAGTTTGTTTATTCTTGTAAAACCAAGTAACCTTTTTTCCCTAGGGAGTCCTTTACAGTTTGAGTGAAAACAAAAATATATATTTTTTATTAAAGTTAGAGAATAAAAATGAAAGTAGGATATTTTCTTATATCTAATTATTTTTTTTAATGTTTATTGATTTTTGAGATTGAGAGAGACAGAGCACGAGCAGGGGAGGGGCAGACAGAGAGGGAGACACAGAATCCGAAGCAGGCACCAGGCTCCAAGCTGTCAGCACAGAGCCCAACACGGGGCTCGAACTCACAAACCATGAGATCATGACCTGGGCTGAAGTCAGACACTTAACTGACTGAACCACCCAGTCGCCCTTAAAAATTTTTTTAATTTTTATTTATTTTTGAGAGAGAGAGAGAGAGAGAGACAGAGAGTGAGTGAAGGAAGACGCAGAGAGAGAGGGAGACACAGAATCCAAAACAGGCTCCAGGCTCTGAGGTGTCAGCACAAAGAGTCTAACTCATGGACTGTAAGATCATGAGCTGAGCAAAAGTCAGAAGCTTAACCTACTGAGCCACCCAGGTGCCCCACTACATCTAATTATAGACTTATTAATGTAACTAGCTTGCCCATTTGGCGTTAAAAGGTGGATTGATCATGTCTTCTAGCTCTCAAAATCTTGCTAAAATGAAGGAAAATAAATTTTCTTTGTTAAATTACTATCTCACAAGGACAAGGAGAATGGGCTTGGTGACAACAGAGGACAAGATATTCCAATGTATTTTTCTAAGATGGAAAGTAGATGCAGAATATACTGAGCAGAAGCCCCAGACCGTGGGTCTGAGAATATGAGGGCCAAAAGGGAGCCCATTCACCCTGCAGAGCCCAGGGTGCCCCACAAGGGAGAAGTGAAGTTAAAAAAAGCTCAAGAGACAGAATTCAGATCAAATCCACAAGACCCTCCCCACATTCACACATGGCTCTGCCAGTAATTAAGTTCCCTCTGAGACTAGCAGAAAAAGAGAGATTTATTTTCCAAAGACACTGACAGAACCAGAAAGACTCGAAGTGGAGTGTGGATGAACTCCTGGGAACTCAGTGAATGTCTATCAACTGAACTAGCTCCCTGAGCCGGCTGTGTCTATACTGCTCCCCACATTACAGCAACAGAGAAAAACAGTCAAGATACTGGAGTCGCAGTCTCTGGAAAAAGCTTAGCTAAGAACTTTGGGGTTTCCAAAGGAAAAATGTCACTATGTTCTAACAAAGTCCGTAGATGACAGCCTTAGCTGGAACTCAAAGAGCCTTTAGTGGCCTTTTTAGTGTCTTTCTCATAAGTATTAAGGGACAGCCTCAAATAAACAGGCATTTGAGAAAAGTCTCCAAAAGGAAAGAGAAACTGAAAAAATAAAAAGAATTAAAAAAAAATAATACTATGGACCCAGAAGACAAAGACACAATGCAGGGCACTGAAGAGAAAAGGCTACATTATCCTAAGGGAGAATAAAATCAAGATTCCATAAAAATGAAATAAAGAACGAAATAAAAGTTGAGGAACTTAAAAGATGTAAAAATCAAAATTAAGGGGCGCCTGGGTGGCTCAGTCAGTTGGGCGGCCGACTTCGGCTCAGGTCATGATCTCACGGTTCATGGGTTTGAGCCCCGCGTTGGGCTCTGTGCTGACAGCTCAGAGCCTGGGGCCTGTTTCAGATTCTGTGTCTCCCTCTCTCTCTGACCCTCCCCTGCTCACGTTGTCTCTTTCTCTCAGAAATAAATAAAATGTTAAAAAAAAATTTTTTTTAAATCAAAATTAAATAGTCAATAGAAGCACTAGAAACTTAAGTTAAAGAAATAAGTAGAATAAAGAGACAAAGAGCTAAAAACTAAGGGAATAATTATTTTTAATTAGGAGATTATTTGGTATAGAGATCCAAGACTAACAGGAATTCTAGAAACTAAATTAGGGGAAGGGAGAAAAGTAAGGAAGAAATAATGTAGGAAAATTTCCCAGGACTGAAGTTTTAAGTTTGTGTCATTGAAGTGTATGCCTAGTTCCAACCACGCTAAATGAAAAGAGACCCATTGAAAGGACTGCATAGAGGAGACAACCTAAAAGTTTCTAGAGAAATAAAAGAGCTCATATAACAAGTAATGGGAGTCAGAATCTCACTGGTTCTGGGATAGTATCCAGCAAACCTGGATACTAGAAGACTACAGTAATACCTTCAAATTTGGAAGGAAAATGACTTCCATCTGAGAATACTACACTCACCCAACTACCAATAGAGTACAAGGGTCCCATAAAAATATTTGTGACATGCAAGCATCCGAAAATTAAAAGATTCCAAATGTTCTTTTCAAGGAAAATACTGGAAGATACACTTCAGCAGAACAGGAGTGATGAATCACTAAATTCTACACCTGAAACTAATATTACACTGTATGTAATTTCAGCTAACTGGAATTTAAATAAAAATTTGAAAAAGAAAAAATAAATAAGTGAAAAGCAAGGGAAAAACACAGGACATAAGAAAGAGAGAATCTAATTAGAAAAAAGAGAAAACAGAAGTTTCAGGACAACAGCCGTGCAACAGACTTAAACTCAAATCCGGTCTACATTTGCAGCAAGCAGCTATAGGAATTGGGTGTCCAAGAAAACAAAATTGAGAGTAACTGCCCTGTTTGACCACATGGAAATAGTATAGAGAGGGCTTTTATAACCCTTTTAGAAGATGTGGGAAGAAGAAGTAATAGGGATGTAGAAAAAGAAAACAAACAAAAAAGAAGACGATTATTAACTCCAAGAAAAACAAAAAGGTCTGTGAGAAAGGAAAGGTGATCAACACTGAACAATAATTATACAACAATAATGTAAACACTGAATATTGACTTAACCACAAATTGTGCAATAACTATGGTAGATTGGGAAAAAGAGGAAATAAGAAAACTAAATCCTCAACTATCACAATAGACAACCAAATGCCAGAAAAAGTTAAGGAGAATTAAAAGTGGTCATTTAAGGAAAACAGAACTGGGGATTGCAAAAGGTGTTTCTTTATCGAATTTTTAGGACTATTTTATTCTGGAAGCTATTTTGATGTGCAATACTGATTACAGAAAATATAAAAATTAATAAGTGAAGTTTGATAGAAAATCAAGCTACAATAAGAGATTAACCTCAGTGAATTCAATATAACCAAAAGAAATAATTACAGCTGATCTTAGTAACAAAATAAAATGCAGCATTGGCTATTACTCAGAAATATGGCCTGAGTAGCCATCAAAGTTATCATATACCAATACAGAACAAGTCTGTTCCATCCTATTTAATAATATATAGATATAATAAATTGGATTTTTAACAATGCCCATTAACTTATAAGTTAAAATACCTACAGGTTTATAAATAGGAAAAATTCTTAAGGAAACACAAATCTAATTTAGAAAAAGAAAAAATTAAAAGTTCATAAGCTTTTAAGTAAGATAAGTAAATATTTTGTATTATATTGAAATTATAATTAATTTCAAATGATTAGGCAGATGTGTGTCCATGGTGAAGATTCACAATTATTTGGTCTCATTTTATATTTCACAAAGTACTGGCTTAGAAAGATTTCCAAGTAACTTTGCATTGGAAGTTATCTATAGAGTTTCTGTTTGGGTTGCTTTTTATATTTTAAATGAAAATACAATGCTCTCCAAAAAAAATCTGGACAATAAATCTAATTGTTGTTACTGAAGACACATGGTTGTGGTAAAAGTGTATATTTAGAACTGCCTTTATGAGGAATTAGATTCTTCTAAAACTAAGCGAATCAGCTTTAAAATGTTATAATGCGTCTCTCACATAATTAACATTTAGGGAAGTGATCTCCAAAGCTGAACGCCTAAGGCAAGCCACTGGGGGGCACACAGACAAAAAAAATTGAAATTTGTGATTTTTTTAGTGCACCCCTTTATAGTTTATTTGTAGACTGTATGTACATTATGTCAAATCATTGTACAGTGCTATGTGTATAGAATTTAAGTAAGCATATTATACATTGGCAGTGTATCACGAAAAAAAATGTTTTACTGATGGAATGTGATGAGCAAACAGTATTTAGAGGCCACTGATTCAGATATGTGTATCCCTGCTTATAGTTGGGGAACGATTCATAGTCTATGAGAGGAACAGAGCTGTTCAGGAGTGAAGAACAGCAGAAAGCTAATATACCAGTCTGGCTAAAAAGTGAATTTTAAGTTATGATTGAGAATTATACAATTGTGGAGATAATAATAAAATTTTATCCAACATCAGACCTATCTGCTGCAGTTGAAAATATTTTGATAAAAACTGATGCAGAAATATACAAATTCCTAGATCATAGCCCTTGATGTATACATGTGTCACCCATTTAGCACAGTCTACGTTAAAAGAGTTCAAAACAATGTGCTCATGTGAAGTAGAGAAAAAAACCTAGGAACCACTGAATTGGGAATTAAATCCTAAAGCATCTTACCAGTACTCTATTCTCTCATATGGGAAAAATGCAGCTCAATCAAGAACTGCACTGGTGACGCCCAATTCAGTAGCCACGAGTCACACAGGTCTGTGTAATTCAATTAAAATTTAACAGAATTTAAGATTCACATCCCCAGTCACACTTGCCACATTTCAAATGCCCAAAAACCCCACACTGCACACAGTGCAGATATAGAACATTCCCTTAAGTCCAGAAACTTCTATTGAACATCTCTGCTCTTGAGTCAGATTCAGGAGTTCCTTAATTAAAAACTTGTAGGATTCTTATACTTACTCACTGTTACTTTGTCCTTATCCCCCAACATAATGTTGTTTGGCGTCAGATCTCTGTGGACAATCCTCTTCTCCTTGTGTAAGTACCGAAGAGCTAAGCACAGCTTGAAACAGCAAATAAAAAACAAATTTTATTTCCCCAAATATACATAAAACCGCTGATGACTACTACACACATCTCTAAGAAATCAGCTCAGAAATTTACTGTTTTTTTTAAATTAACGAAAATAAAAGTGTACCTGTATAAATATTTTCCATAGTCTTTCTTCAGTAAAATGATGTTGTTTTTCCTTCAAAGAACTGAAATGCTCTCCAAGAGGGGCCCCTTCTATAAGCTCCATGACTATATACAACCTATCATCTATAAGAAAACAAGGAAAATATAACAGAAGTTTAAATTCAATATATTTAGAAAAATACATATGAATCAGAATCGACGCTTCCCTATGTGTACGCAGGGCACAGCGCTGAAAGAGGTAGAGGGGCTAAGATCCACTCAGCCCTACGGGCGGTAAGGGTGTGGGGCTCTCTGGGCACCTGGAGCCCAGTCTCTTCTGGACACAGATGACAAGTAAGTGATGCCAAGCCCAAGGAGCATTTCCTGAAGAAGAGGTACACCCACCTTTCCTCTCAGTAGTTTATAAAGTTTTACCCTTAAATCACATCAGACGTTCAGAAAATTGTATTTTACACTGTCCTGTTGTATAGTCTCATAGATATGCCTACCAGAAGTTTACAATGGAGCCATGCCATGGTCAGACAAGGACACAGCCGAAAACACAACCCATGACAGAAATTTCTGTGATGCCCCTCTAGAGCAGAGAGCGCTGGACTTCTGGTGCTTTCATCTTTGGGATCCTGGGAATCTCATAACCGACTGTGTTCATCTCTTTACTTTGGATGCCAAGAAACAAGGTAAGTCCACATTCTCCTCCAAAGCCAAGGTGAAACTATTAACAATGATAGTGGTATGCATACTCTGTGATATTGGGGATGCATATAAAATATGTACATACACAATATTTACAAAAAATGAAATCACATGATACATGTGCTGCCACTTATACTTTTCATTCAACAGCCCAACATATGAGTATACACAAATCCATGCAGTTCTTTCTGTTGGCTTCATAGTCTTCCATAACACAGAGGGGTCATTATTTGTTCTCCTAAAGACAGGCATGTATATTGTTTTCAATTTTTCATTATCGCAAGAAGGATTTAGTGTATGTACTAATCTTACCCCTAGCGTCATTTTCCCCTTCTTCTATTAATGGACTTTTTCTTTTCTTATTGAAGTACAATTAACATACAAGGTCCTATTAGTGTTGAGTGTACAGTTCTATACCATACTCATTGCTCATCATGCTAAGTGTGCTCTGAATCTCCTTCCCCCGTCTCACCCATCCCCCATCCTTGAGCTTCATTTCAAATTTTCTGGCCTTTTAGTTCCTTTTATCACAATTCCCTAATCTATTTTGCCATATTTTAGGGATTTTTTAAGCCACTTCCTATTCTTTTTGGAAGCTGTCAGGTTGTAGAAGTTTTATTTTGTTTCCAAATTAGGATAAAGTTGTATCACTTCAGTAGTGCAAGTCAAAAGCCAATCTCCATCTCTAATGTGAAATGCACGAAACTATAAGAAATGACTCCAATGTCAAGAATTCTATTATCAGGAGGCAGATTTACTGGGCAGTTTCAGCACTGAGTTCCTCTGACTCATCTAGGGGAATGGATAAAATCATAATATGCCAGAGGTTTGCATAATAATAGCACTTATAAAGAGGCAATGAGGAAGATTTTTTTAAATCTTTATTTTAGAGAGAGAGAGAGAGAGAGAGAGAGCAGGGGAAGAACAGAGAGAGAGGAAGACACAGAATCCAAAACAGTCTCCAGGGTCTGCACTGTCAGCACAGAGCCCAACGCAGGGCTTGAACCCACAAACAGCGAGTTCATATCCTGAGATGAAGCCGGATGCTTAACTGACTGAGCTACTCAGGCGGCCCATGTCTGATAGTGTTTTAAACATGTGACTTGAGTTTGGCTTTATCTCAACCTTTTGATTCAATATTCCATCATCCTTGCAGCAAGGGCCTCCCTGAAGAATGTCAGGGCTCTATTGCCACCTTGTGGTCATTATCTGAACTTCAAGTGAAAGAAGTATCAAAGATGTAGCCACTCCCAATTTATTTGAGGGGTGAAAAATGCCATCTGAATCAACAAAAACAATTTTTCATCTTGTCTTGAATAAGCCACTATTCTTGAGCTTGCTTTTTCTCCTTTTTAAGGTTTATTTATTTTTGAGAGAGAAACAGAGACAAGAGACAGAGAATCCCAGGCAAGCTCCTCACTGTCAGCTGGATGTGGGGCTGGAACCCATGAACTGTGAGACTATGATCTGAGCCGAGATCAAGAGTGGGACACTGAACTGATGGAGCCACCCAGGTGCCCCCTACTTTGCTTCTCTCCTGATCCTACCATAGTTTTGTGTCTGCAAGAGAGAGAGAATAGCTAAAATAACGACTTGCTTTGTTCATGTGGTGTTTTTCAGACAGGAGTCTAAGTACTTTATCACTGTCCTTAGGTCACTGGTTATACCACCACTTCACTGACAGAGAGATGCACAACATCTTCTACAAATAGAATAATTGGAAAAAAAAAAGAATTGATCGAGCTTATTTTGTGACATTCTAGAGGAAAAATATATAATATAGGTACTTTCCCTTAATTAGAAATATCATAAGGGATCCCTGGGGGGCTTAGTCGGTTGAGCATCTGACTTTGGTTCAGGTCACGATCTCACAGTTTGTGGGTTCAAGCCCCGCATCAGGCTCTGTGCTGACAGCTCAGAGCCTGGAGCCTGATTCAGATTCTGTGTCTCCTTCTCTCTCTGTCCCTCCCCCACTCACGCTCTGTCTCTCTGTCTCTCTCAAAAAAAATAAATAAAACATTAAAAACACTTTTAATATCATGAAAACTCATACTTACTTTCCAGAAATGTTTTGTAATAGCGTACAACATTGGGATGATAGAGCTATAAGAAAATAAATAACAAACATTACATTACTTCACATATAAACTTGTTTTCACAATGTAGTTGGACTTCCTATTTGAAAACAAGGAAATTATTGTATTTATATTTATGCACAAAATTAAGCATTTTAAGATATCGTCTGAGATTTGAGGTTTTTATGATTCTTTTTATTTGCTACCTGCAAAGCTCATCTGAAAATAGCAATCTTCCATGTAGCCTTTGATCAAATAAAAATGAAAACTGATTGTGTTTTATTACCTAAATTAACATTTTAAGTAAATTTTAGAACTGAAAGTAACCTGAAGAATTCACTTAGCTATCCGCATCCCACCACCACACACACACTTCACAGAGAAGAAAACAGAAACGAAGCAATTTATGTTGAATATGTACACCTTTGCTCCCTACCGTGCCCTACTACTTAAATATTTATATATACTGTTCGTTTCTATTTACACTTTGTGTCTTTCTATGCTCTCCAAACTGGTTAGTATGGAACTAAAATCATCTAAGAGTTACTCCATTTAAATTAAAATAATAGTTGGCAAAGACTCCCTTTTCGGCCAAACTTTAGTCAGGCTTCTCTGAGGCCTCTTCTTGACCAGGCCTCATTCTTGCCCTGCTTGGTGTTATCAAGAATCCTGCCCTGCCAGTTTGGCAAGCTTCTCCCCATTCGTGATACCCAATCGAGTTCCTCATCACCCCATCTCTGAGAGCTAGTGTAGTTCTTCTGAGTAATTTTCCATCTACTCACCCCCCTCTCCCGGCCTGTTGGTTGTAAATCACTAGCTATTGCTGTTGTATCTGGAGTTGAGCTCAGTCTCTCTCCCCTGTTTTAATAGTTTGACTCCTATCTCAATAGTCTTGAGTGAAGTTTTCCTTGTCACTTTCCAAAAGCTTTCAGTGTAATTTCTCTCTTTTTATTGTAATGTTTGTTTATTTTTTCTGAGAGAGAGTGTGTGCAGGGGAGGGGCACAGAGAGAGGGAGAGAAAGAATCCCAAGCAGGCTCCGCGATGTCGGCACAGAGTCCAGTGCGGAGCTCGACCCCACAATAGTGAGACTGTGACCTGAGCCAAAATAAACAACTCTGTTAAACTACCAACTGAGCCACCCAGGTGCCCCTACAATTTCTCTTTGACATAAGTTTATCTCGAGATATGACATGGAAATTCCACTTTTTCAGGACTTTCATTTTCTATAAGAATACTAAAATGCTTATAGTTGCTTTGTCATATTTAAGTTTCTAGGCAAATTGAAATTTATTTTATCTCTGAATTATTGACATTTCATTTCATTTATAAATGCATTGTATCTCTTTTTGGTCTTTCTCCTTGCTCTTTTGAAGGGGAATCTGGAAACTGTCCACCAAACACCTACCCTCCCGTTCCTCCAATGCAGTTGAGTTCTGGCGGAACATGGCTTTTTGGTCTTTCTTCTTGCTCTTTTGAAAGGGAGTCTGGTAACTGTCCACCAAACACCTACCCTCCCGTTCCTCCAGCGCAATTGAGTTCTAGCGGAACATGGCTTCCCAAGACTGTATCTCTCGGCCTCTCTTGCAGCCACGAGAGAGCCTATCACTAAGTTCTCACCAAGGGAATGTAAGGGGAAACATGTGTGCTCCTGGGTCTGAGCCCTAAACATTGGGAACATCCCGACCCTCATGTTCTTCCTCACCCCACTTTGTATGTGAATGTGCCTGTGGCCATTTCACCCGTGGAGACAAAGACAATGCCCTAGGAGATGGCAGCGCAGTACGAGAGAAGAACCGATGTCCCCCAAGTGACCGCATGGAACAGAGAACACTACCAACCTGGCCCACTCACTCTGGGATGGTTACATCAAAGAGAAATGGCCGCTACATTGTGAGGCCTCTCGTTTAAGCCAATGTATTGTGGAGCCTCTTTCTTACTGCAGCTTAGTCTTAATCTTAAAAATATACTCTCCTTTTCTAGTTCCATTTCTGTCACTTCTGTCTGCCATCACCTTTTCCTTTTAGGACTCAGTGTTATTATCCCTTCATTGGTTCAGTCCTTTTGTAAGAGCACAACTGTACAATTTTGAGTTATCTCAAAGTCCAAACATGTGCCTCTTCAATGTCCCCACCCTGATACTTTCTTTTCTTAGGAAACGTGCTAAAACAACATCTACCTCATCAACTATCAAGTGGCCAGCAGATTTTAGACAATAAGGGGCCAGGTAAGCAACAGAATCCTATTCTGGACCCTAGCTCACTGGCCAGGACTATATCCAGATCGGGGGTCAAATGAAGATACTAAATCAGCAAAAGCCATGCTCCAGCCTTGTGCTAGAGTGAATCAGCACACTGCCGGAGATTGGGGTGTCCTGGACTTGAGCAAACACTGACTTCTTAAAATCCAGCCTATTAGGATATATGAAAGCCAACTGTAAAATAAGCTATTAATGACAGTGTTTACTGTAATTTATGAACTGGAGAAGAACTACAGATTTCGATGAATAAAGATCACATATATTTGATGATCGTTATGTCCCAGCACAGAATCTACACAAATTTAACTCGTGGAGAACAGAAAGCAGTGAAGCCGCTAGCTCTCTACAGGAGTTATAAATGAACAGTACCCATAATGAATGTATAAATACGGAAAGCTGAAAAAGAAACCCATGTATTCTTGGATCACAAAATCCAATCTCACTTCTCTTCTGACATGTTTATGCTTTCTCCCCAAACAAACCTTCATAATGATAGTTAATTGAGTTGTTACATTATGTCAGAATATTACACTCATGCCAATAAATAATCGCCCGCCTTGGAAATCTACTTTTAGATTTAATACGCTGTATTTGAGGAATGTTAACAGCTTAATTCTTCTTGACAAAAGTCAGGGAACTGTTAGTCATATGCTTATGTGTGTAACTAAGTAACCAAATATCATACACTGTAACGAGAAGGGAATAGATAGCTTGCAATTTAAAAAGAAGGATGTTTTGTACATGAGGCACTGTCATAAACTCGATCGTTCTGTACCCCAAACCTTGATATAAACTCCAGAAAGTCTTTCTGTGGTTCAATGTCAAGCCTTAGGGAAAAAAATCTAACTAAAATATTACCACGTCAATGTCAATTATTTTAAACAGAACCAGTTCTTAAATGGCATGGACAAGAATAGCACAAGAACTCTACTTTCTTTCAATGACATTGAGGTAACGCTATTACTGTCATAAATAAGAAAAGCATTTACCTGCTCTTTAATTATGGTTAATTCAGAAACAATATTCTTTACACTGCTGTCTCGATCTTTTTTATCCTTTCCAAATGCTGGGTTATGTAAATTGACCTCTTTCATTGCTAAAAGATTTTGACCACTACGCTTTCTGACCTAAAATAAAACCAGAAAATAAAGTAAAATAAAATAAATAATAATGAAGTGGGGGTAAAAAGAAGGGAAAAAAAGATAGATTAATAAATCACATGATTAAACCAAGTAACCTAAATAATATAAATATGTAATAGAACTTTTATAATTTTACCTGTGTGTCCACTAAGCTCAACTCAAAAAACTGGTGATCACCCAAGTCAGTCTGCACTATTCAGTAGGATTTTCCTGGGTAACTATAGAAAACTCTGGTATGAATTTAGAGAAAGTGTCATGCACTGGGTCAAGCCATTTTGACTATTGTTTTGGTGAAATATTAATAAAGGCTCTTGTCTTCAAAGACCAGTGACTAATTTCTAGAGCTGAGAGTAGACATAAGCTAACATCAGAACAGCTATATGATGGGCAAAAATCTAACTTGCATATGTATTTTCCAATACTGAGGGCACCAATCCACTTGCATGGATGTGTGCGAGCGGGATATCTATCTGGTTTGCTTGGAAAGGTCAGAGAACTGTTCTCTAAAGGCAAGGTCACCTTGTAAACACAGCCGAAAGCCCCACTTCCAAGATGATCCAGAACTGCATAGTTGCCTATGTACTTCAAAGGAGCTTTATTCTGATTAATGCTTTCAATGTTTTCAGCGATTTGCTTCAGCTCGTCATCCTAACCGAAAAAATAAAAAGGAAATGGGCACTATGATAATCTCCATCCTGCCCACACAGCAGGCTGCCCAAGTATCGAAACTCAGAACTTACCACTAACAAATTCAACTTGGATACCAATTCTTCATAAGCGCTGATGTCACGAACATAATGTCCGATATCGATGAAGATCTCAAACAGGTCAGTGGGGAAAAGCCTACAGGGAAAATGCACACACAAACCCTTCACGTAGTTCTTGGTGACTGTTGTTCATTCCTTCCCTTCAGGAGCTAGCCCACACACAGATTCATTACACAAAGCAACCTTAGGTCATCAACAAAGCGGGGGCAAAAGTACTCACTAGTGTATCTCACAGAAATGAACAAGAGCTACAGTTCTTAAGGGATAAGGAAAGGCTACCAGAGAGGAAAGTTCCTATACCTGCAGTGTACAACACCATGCTGTATACTTGAAAATTTGTTAAGAGAGCAGATCTCATTATGATACAGATTACACAAAGACCTTATGTGTAAGATATTTAGGGGTACAGGCATGAAGCGTTTTGGGAAGGAATGTTTATGGGGTGTTTATGGAGTGCTGAACACTCACATAAATGCCATTAAATTCAGTCCTCCTAGTAACCCTAGGGGGTAAATACTAACCCCATTGTCAAACGTTACATGAAAATAAAATAAAAATACAGGTAAATGAAAAAAACATTGAGAGATTTACGCATCATTTCCAAGGTACCAGTTTCAAGGGCTTAGTAAAATCTTTAAGTCCACAAAAATGAGTGGTTTAGGGACTTGAAATAATAGGTTATAATAATTTTACTTGCTTTTCTTCCCTCAAATTCAAGGACTGTTTGGTTTTTTTTGTTTTGTTTTGTTTTTTTTTAAATATTTTATTTATTTTTGAGAGAGAGATAGAGACAGCATGAGGAGGGGAGGATCAGAGAGAGAGGGAGGCACAGAATCTGAAACAGGCTCCAGGCTCTGAGCTATCAGCACAGAGCCCGATGCGGGCCTCGAACCCACGAACCGTGAGACCATGACCTGAGCCGAAGTCGGACGCTCAACCGACTGAGCCACCCAGGCGCCCCATTCAAGGACTGTTTGTAAACAAAGTAAGAACATAAAGTGTCCCAACGCTTCTGAACAAAAAACATTGTATTAACTTAAGCCTTTATTTCTGCTGCCTTCTATCAAGCGAATTTGAGGAAGAACTTGGGCCTATGATTTTGGCCAGCCTGACCAACATGATGGCATGCAGGCCACACATGTAGGTGACTGTCTGCTTCCCACGGGGGCAATGTTTCTGTCACCTCCACCAGTGCAGCCTCCTGAGCCAACAACACCCAGCCTTTTCCCCTTCAATGAGCTCCTACCCTATAAAGAATATCCTGACAAATACTTCTTTTTCTACTGATTAAGAGCAAAGGACTAGACCAACCACAGAATTTCTGAATGCATAAGAACAAGCACATATTTTTTGATGATGTCATCCATTTAAAATGCTAACATCCAAAAAAAAAAAAAAAAAAAGGAAAACTAAAAACCATAGCAACCATGGTAATTAAGAAGAGTTGGATTGATAGAGTGATTCATTCTCTTTCTTCACCATTTGCTTCATTTTCAGTGTTGAGATATCACTAGGGTAAGTCCGTGTTATGTGTGGATTCTAGAAAATCTGAAAACGCACACTCCACGTAATAGCTCTCTCACTGTTTGCATCTTAATCAGGCATGTGAAAACAGGTCAATCTCATGATTGCTGGTCACTTAAATTTCTCTAAGCTCATACCTTTTAAAGAGTGGTCTGTTTCTTTCCATACTGAATAGAAACCTCAAGGCTCTGAATGCATAACACTGGAAAATAAAAGGTACGGGGATCTTAAATGGTAGCTCGACAAATCAAAACATTTCCAGGATAAAATTATCAGGGACTAAACAATACAGTGGCTTTACTACTGTAAGTGAGTGGCTGGCCTACATGAGAGCCAATGCTTAGGACTGAAAATGAAACCCATCAATACCTGGGGTTAAGTCTTGTCTTTTAAAAAAGCATGTATGGTGTAGAACTTTATGATGCTGGCCTCGTTTCACTCAGTACTTGCCATTAGTTCCTTTCTAGAAAGTACAAAATGAACAACAGAGACCAGCAGTAAAATTCCTACTCTGAGAAAACCAAACATCCAAAGATTTTCGGGAGCTCAAGGTTTATTTTGTTTCTAGCCTGCTATGTATGCCTCAATATTTATATGGCTTCTATGAGAAAATAAACACTCGAAATGATGACATATAAAAATAGCCACAGGCACGTTGGACTCAAACTTGACAAATTGGTCTCTTGAGTAAAGAGTCTTAAGCGTTCCCCAAATAGAACAATCTACAGTAACTCCCGAGAACACTCAGAAAGAGGCCTGTGAGACTTTACCAAAGAAAAATAAATGTCTAAATGTCTGACAGTTTGCTGTGCCAAGAAAAAAACCAGAGCGCCCCCAGCCTGCAGTTGGGCCCATATAATAGGCCACCACTGGGGTGATCGAGAGCTGCTGAACTCGACCGTGGAATCCTTCATAAAATTAGTGGTCTGAATATAGAAGGGAAACAAATAAACTTGCCCAGAGAAGCCCACACACAACACAATGATGTTAAAGAGCCCGGTGGAGGGCAATGGAGGCAGTGAGAAAGGAGGACACAAAGCTCCTCAAACACAGTTTCAATTTAAAATTGTTAAACCCCTCTCCCGGCTTAACAAAATGCATCTGCAGGCTGGGTTTGATTTAATCTGCTGTCTGGCGTCATGCCCCACGCCTGGAGTGCACCAAGGAAACTAAGTCCCACTTCCGGACGTCGTCGTGGGTGGCTCTCCAGAACTTCTGCCCGCCGGCCCGCAGATAACCACCGAGAATTCTCTGCTTGCTTTGACTGTCGTTCTGGATGAGAGAGCTCTGCAGTCAGACAGGGTGTCTTAGTTCCTTTTCTAAAAGACTTGGTGGGAAACAGGAGCTGCAAGTACTGCAAAGGCTTACTTTAACGCGGATTTTATCTTTCCAGTACCTGCAGGGACACTGGTCCCCTGATACACACAGGACCCTGCAGTAACGTGCCCCCTCCTTACCCGCATGTGAGGCCTCATGCCCTCCCCTTACCACACACCCCAGCCCCACCCAGCAGCCTAAGCACACTTGAAGCCACCAGGCTTCGCATGCGGTGTTCCCTCTGTGCAGAATGCCTTTCCACCCTGCAGCACATGCCACGGCTGCCTCACTCCCATCTCCTTATTGACTTAGCAAGTCTCTTCTCATCCACCAAGACCCATTTCACAGCTCTTCCTCTGCAAAGGTGAAGTGTTACTGGCCGGGGTCCATGCTTAAAGATCCAAATCAATTGCCTCTTATAATTTTCCAATACATAAGCATTCCATGTTTTGAAAAAAATAGAACTTACTGATCAGCAAAGAAATAAATAAATAAAATCACCTAATTCAACCCCATCCCCCACCCCCCCCC